>NW_003852403.1:22069600-22092167 GCF_000181295.1 Otolemur garnettii
AAAAAAAAAAAAAAAAAAAAAAGAAACCAGTCTTCTCTTAAAACCTGCACACTTAGTCACTCTACCTTATTGCCTAATCTCTTAGAGCCCTTTCCTCTCCACAACCTATGGTAGAGTGCTGAGTGTGTGGATTAGCATTCACTAAGAGTCAAAGGTAGGGTTGGCTCATTGAGATTTAGAGCACAGAAGATAACACAAGGTTGACCAGCAGTGGTTGCTGGAGCTCACATCTGCTGAGGAACTAATTGTGTGCATCCATTTTCAATTTTGTGTTTAGCAATGTCATCATTGGGTACTAGACACTGGCTGTGGTAGGAATACTTGGACCATGGAAATTGGCAAATTATGGCTCCCCTTCCCCTCCCTGGGAATGAATTTACCAGAGTACCAGGCTGGCACTTCTGATCTGAGGCTTGGGGCCAGGGAGCAGGCTGTAAGGTCAGGAGAAAGCAGAACATTCAACAGGGTGAAGGGGACTTGAGAGGGCGCAGATAGTGCAGGGTTTCTGAAAGCGAGGCCCTGGGGAGCTCATTAGAAATGCTGGCTTCGGGCCCCACTCCCAGAGACCTCCGCTGAATGGTGGTGGGGCTTAGAGATGTGCATTTTTAATCTTTCCAGGTGATTTGGGTGCACACTACAATTTGAGAAGTAGTCCAGTACTTCTCAAATTTTAAAGAGCACACAAATCACCCCAGAGAATCTTGTTAAAATGTAGATTCTGATGCCACAGGTATGGGCTGGGCTGAGATTTTTGAATTCCTAATAGGCTTCCATGTGTACTAAAGCTGCTGGCCCAGGGACCACACTTCTTGTAGGAAGGAACAAGTCCAACCCTCATTTCACAGATGAGGAACCTAAGGTTCAGAGAAGTCAGTTAATCATTTTATAGCCATTTTCTGAATATAAGAAGGGGCCTACAAAAGCGTAAAAACCATTGCTCCTCAATGTAATAATGAAAATGGTACTATTCATTCCATACCTTTGTGTGAGAGCTGCTATGTTATCCATACTCATTCTGTGTGGAGCTTGCCCTCAGATTGCTTGGGGTCTGATGGAGGAAGAAGGTGCCTTGTACAAGAAGTGAACAAAGGCCCAGAGGAGGTAGCGGGGCAGGCACTCGGAGACGTGGAGGCTGTTCTTGCCTCGCTTGTGACATCTTGGCAAATTGATTTGAACTTTCTGGAACTCCAGGTTTCCTGTACCCAAGAGTTTAAAGTCAGAGATACTTCAAAGCACATCTGGAATTAGGCCCCTATGAAATCTGAGAGTTGTGTTTTATTTTTTTTTAAGTCAAAGGCTAAAAACTAATGGCCCATGGACTGTATTTTGCCCATTGACTTTTTCTTTTCTTCAGTCTTTAAGAAAAAAAGTCTGTTTTACTGACTCGATTATTTTTAAATAAATTTTTTCCTTTGAAAGGCACAAACATAATTCAGAGAGTTCTTGTGTACCCCTCACCCAGATTCCCCCCATTTTGCATTACCGTGGTACACTAGTTGAAGCCAAGACACTGAAATTGAGACATTAATGTTAATTAAACTTCAGGCTTTGCTTAGAATTTTGCCAGTTTTATATTTTGGGGTTTTTTTTTGTTTTTATTTTTATTTCGTTTTGTGTTTTGTTTTTGAGATGGGGTCTCACTCTGTCACCAAAGTGCAGTGGAGTGATCATAACTCACTGTAACCCTAACCTCCTGGGCCTCCTCCTGCCTCAGCCTCCTGGATAGCTGGGACTACACGTGCACGCCAGTCCTCCCAACATCAGTTTTTTCATTTACGTTTTCCTTTGCTTCAGAACCCAGTCCAGGGTACCACACGGCATTTAGTTGTTCTATCTCCCTGCTCTCCTCTGGTCTGTGACAGTCTATCAATTTTTTTTTTTTTTTTTGACACAGTCTCACTTTGTTGTCCTCCGTAGAGTGCCATGGTATCACAGCTCACTTCAACCCCAAACTCTTGGGATCAAGCGATTCTCTTGCCTTAGCTTTCCAAGTAGCTGGGACTATAGGTGCCTACCACAATACCTGGTTATTTTTAGAGATGGGGGTCTTGCTTTTGCTGAGACTGGTCTCAAACCTGTGAGCTCAGGCAATCCACCCTCCTCAGCCTCCCAGATTGCTAGGATTACAGGTGTGAGCCACCATGCCCAGCCTCAGCCTTTTTTTTTTTTCTATAATTTTGATAGTCTTGAGAAATACTAGGCAGGTATGGACCCCAATTTCAGTTTGTGCATTTTTTTTCATGATTAGAACTATTTTTGGAAAGAATACAACAGAGGTGAATGGCCATTATCAATGTCTTTCTAGTGTTCTTGGTCAGAATAAAGCAGCCCCACACCATCATCAAGTGTCAGAGCTACAGGGGCCTCAGGGATTGCCTGACCCATTCTCCCATGTGTTCAAAAGTCTTGAACCAACCTTGAAAAATTGGGGGATAGTTTACCTAAAAGTCTGGATTTATACTTTCTCTTGAAAGCTAGAAGTCCTGGCAATACTGGGTTTGCAATGACACCGCCCGAAAATTGGCTAGAACTGAGTTGCCCCTTTTTATTGGCTCCTAAAATTTCCAGTTCGGGGTAGTTGCTGTCTCTCACACAACTGCTTTCAGTGAGCCCATCCAGTTTTCTTGAAGTCTAGTGCCTGTCTGCCTCCTCCTAGAGGCCATGGGGTTTACCCTTATGGTGTCTATTAACTTAAATGCAGTAGGTCCAGAGGGAGAGAGTCCTGTGGGGTGGAAGGGCTGGGGAGTCTTCTTGAAGAGCAGCTTTTGTCTGGTGTCATAGAGCAGCAGTTCTCAAAGTGTGGGACCCCCAGTGTCAGCATCACCTGGGAAATTGTTGGAAATGTATATTTGGTAAGTGAGGAGGTAGGGCCTGCAGCAAGCCTTTGGGGTGATTCAAATGCATGGTACCACTGGAGAGCCACTGCAGAGGCTGGCAGGAGTAGACAGCCAGGGGTAGGTATAGACCATTTCAAGGGCTTGCTAATCAGGATGCTCTAGGACAGAGCATGGGATTGGTGTGAATTTTCAGGCTCATGGACCCTGGGCATGTACTGTATGGAATAAGCTTTTCTTCCACCTGTGTCCATCACCCTGTGTCTGGTGGGTGAGCACAGTCTGCCCCTGCTAAGACTCAGGATTTGTCCTCCCTGATGCTTCCTTCATCCCCATCTTGGTGCCATTGGAATCTCACCAATGTTGATTTAGTAAGAAAAAAAAAGAGCCCATTGTAGTTTCTTTTGATTGGCAGATGATTAACCTCTTAGAGTCAGTCCTTTGTCCATGAGGCAAAGTTCTGTGGGTCTGAGCTGAGTAAGAAGGTTATGTAAATATGAGAATATACACATTGCTATTTTCTTACTCTGTTTTAAGTCCTAGATGGAGTTCTGTCCCCCTCCCATGCTCTGTCAGGACCATGTCTCCTCCCTTTGGGGGTAAATCCTCCATAGTTGCTGCCGCCATCCTGGACTGATCCCAGGGAGCCTTTCCAACCCTCTGTCACCCCCAACCCACTGCTTAGCCCGGCTCCTCCTCATGTCTCAGGTCTCAGGTTACTCTGCATTACTTCCTAAAACCCTTGCTGACCACCTAGTGGGACAGCTTCTTAGCTCCGCTGGGACTGCTCTGGACAGGGCTCGTTGTATTTATCTCCTCCAGGCACCTGAGTTGCTTTAGGGACGAGTTGCCTGTAGACACTCAGTGCATGGCGCACCTAGTGGGTAAGCACCAGGCTGGGGAACCCATCAGCCTGGATGGAATCCTGGCTTTACTTAACTGGGGGTGGGGGCAAACCATTCACCATCTCTGTGAAGGGGCGCCTGGTTAATACTGGTCCCAGGTGTTTTGTGATGAGCTAAAATATTATTCTTAAAATGTTTAAAACGATGCCTGACAATTAGTAAGTGCTCAATAAATATGAGCAGTGAATGGGCCCTTGGTGAAAACATATAGAGCTGGATGGATGAAAAGCCCCAGCTATATTTGACCTAAAGAAAATCTGCTTTTTTAAGGGAAAGATTTGTGAGATCCGACCCCTTAAAAGGGGTGAAGGTGTGCCCACCCACTTGACAAAAGTTGCTTTTACTGCCTGTTTTTCTTCTTTTTCTGGGGGCTAGCAACAAATTGGGACCGATCACGTTTACTAAACAGATTGGGGGAGATGCATTCTAAGAGCCACACCCAAATTTCAGAGCATTTCTGCTGTTTAGACTGACTCCATAGGCAATTCTTCCAAACAGCTTAAAGAAGGTGTTAAATCCATTCGCTTGCTGGAGACATGTGTATGTGACAGCAAGTCCGTTTGTGTCTGGGGCACAGATTCTGAATACAATCCAGCTCCTGTGCATTTTACCTCTTTAATCTTGAGTTGGCTGCCTTCTGCGACAGAGTTGTAATTAATATTGTTGTAGAACAGGAGGCTCATTAAATTGTCTCATTATGACTGTTCAGGTTCTGGGGCTCGGCTGAAAAGGATTTCCCTATTATCGGTGCCTGACATATATTCCTAATCAAGCAGGCCAATTCTCTTCTGTCAAGGACTGTCTCCCAAATGGAGATGATATTTATTCTGACTTGTACTATTAGTGTGAAAAATGTTAGTTCTGCTGACAGACGTATAGGCTTCTGTCATGGGTTGGGGGCTGTGTTTTCACAGACATGCAGAATATAAGACTTTATAAGGCACTAGTTAGCCCACTGTGTTCTTTATAAAGTTTTTGGCTCAGGGGAAATTCTGAAATGAAAAGAAACATGATGATTATCAATTTGTGGAATTTTTGTGTCGGAAAGGCTTTTAGTAGGCGTTTAATCTCTACTCAACATATGAGTTCCCTCTTAGCAATCATGATTCCTGACTCTTGGTCTTTTCTCGGTTGCTTCCCTAGACAGAGTGCTCCCTACCTCTAGAGTGGCCAATGTCATTTTCAGACAGATCTAAGGAAAATTCTTTGCAATATTGACTTGATATTTGTCTTCTTCTTCCTCACTGATGCTAATCCTGTCACCCAGAGCTGTATGAATTTGCTCGTTCTTCTTTGAGGACGTTCTTTGACTGTTTGAGATAGCTCTCTTTTTTCTTCTAATCTTCTCATCTTTAGGTTGAATGTCCTCCCTTTGTGGTAATCCAGATCCTTCATTCTCCCTTCCCTGATTCAAGGTACCTTTTGGCCTCTTGAGATGTGGCATGCCAAAGGGAATGAACCTTCTAGATGTGGTCAGTCCACCAAAGGACCTGGGGAGCAGTTTCTGGAATTTTTCTTAGAGGACCATGTCACGTGGCATCTTTTCAAAAATAGAAATGCTGTTCTCTCTCCCTGAGGACCTTTTGTTCCAGATGCCTGTGCTTGATTTCAACAGCACCTGCTCACTGTGTGGCCTCTGGGGAGGTACCCTGGGCTTGTGTTCTGGGGCTTTGCAGTCAGGTTGCCTGTGATCGAAGCTGAGCTCCACGGCTTGCAATCTGGTGTGATGCTGGGCAAGTTATTCAACTTCTCTGCGCTTTGGTAGGGATGATAATAGGGCTTACCTCGTAAGCTGTTATGAGAGTTAATAAGGTCATAGATGGAAGGATTTAGCATGGAAATACTGGATAAAGTGCTGCTAATTCTTAACAGCAAATAACACCAATAATGAGCTTCGTCTTTTAATTTTGACCTTTTAGGGATAATCCCAATGCTGATGGGGGGGGGGAGGGACAGGCAATTTATTGTAATTCCAAATTAATTTGTCTTTTACTTGAGTTCTTTTTTGTATGTCCAATCTCAATACAAACACTTACTGGGAAACTTTCCACCTGGACACTTTTTATTTAAGGGCTCATTTCGTGAGCGAGAGAGAGTCCACAAACTCTATGTTCTTTCAAATGTTTTAGCAGAATGATCTCTCTCTTTCTCCTGTCCTATGTCCTTCCCTCAAATGAAGTCTTACTCACAACTCCAGCCTGCGACAAATAATAGATGACAGATCCCTCTGGCAGTTCTAATCTTCTCTCCTTGGCAGAAGCAGCCTCATTGTTTGAGAACCCCCTGGAGGTTGTCTGTGGAACCTTGGGATTCTGATCTTGGCACTTGGAAACCTCTTTGTAAACCAGTTCCACATCCAAGTTTTTAAATTTGGTTCCAGGCTTCCCATTCACCCTGCAGGTCCTTCTCACCTCTACTTTAGGTTAGAAGTCCCCACTGCCCCCAACACACATCACTCCCCCACCCAACTTCTGTAAAGATCTTCCCAGCATGGTCCTCCACATCATTTTTTTTCTTTTATCTTCTTCTGATCTTGGTATCCTGGGCCACACTGAGGGTTGAGTTATTCAACTGTTTCTGTGGACTCCATGAGCATTTCTTCCAAGCAGCTTAGAGAAGGTGTTACAGCCATTTGCTTGCTAGAGACACATGTATGTGATCACAAGACTGTGTAGGTTTGATAGGCTTGCCCTAAAGAAGGACCCCAGGGGTTAGAGATGGAATAGTGGAGATGAGGGGAGATTGGAACAAGAGACGGGTGAAAGCCACACTCAGGAGTGGGGGTGTTGGCAGGGGAGAGTGGGGAAGGGGCAGATGTGCCTCAAAGCTAAGGAGGCGGCTATTCAAGTCACAAACCTTTTCAGAATCCTTATTCTCTGCAGTCTTTCTGCAGGATCTGTGCATTTGTGTTTGCATGCATTCACTCAACAAGCGCTCACTGAGTGCCTGCTGTGTGTCATCATCAGTGTCCCATGTGGTGGGACTCTAGGAAGGAAGACGTCACAGCTCCAGCTGGGAGGAATTCACATTCCAGTGGGGAAAACCAAGGGATACGTGAACTGTGATGATTACCCAACACCTTGTCCTGGGAGCCCCTGATCACCTGTTCATCTGGCTCAAGGGTACACCCAAGCATCCCTTGTCTTCCTGGCCTGCTTTCCTCCTAGGGCTTAGTTTGTGTAATAGCCTCCTCTTCGATTTCCCAGAGCCTGGCAAATAAGAGGAGAAAAAAGATGCTTGCCTCCCCCCATGATGCAAATTTTTACATTGCACGTGAGTGGCTTGATTAATTCACAAAACTTCATCTTGTCGCAGCATTCCTTTGCCGAAAGACTTTCAAGAAAGTCCCAGCTTCTTAGCTGCTCCTTAGGGCTCCCTGACACCCAGCAAGCTCTTCTCCTTCTGAACTCCCAATTATATTACTCATGCTGATTACTGAGCAGTGAATCTCTTCTGCCTTGTGACCACCCCAATACAGTGGTCATGGGAATTGATTCTTATTTAGTCTGTGCCTTCCTAGTTACTTAAATGGTTAAATTGAAATTTAATATCACAAGTAATATACAAATATATTCTCTCTCTCTCTCTCTTTTTTTTTTGGTTAATGAGTAATTATGGAAAAAAGAATTGCCCCTTTGGGCTAGGCCCATCCCTGTTTCATCCCCACTTCCAGACAGAGATGTGGGTGGTGTGTGTCCTTCTGGGACACTGAAAAATCACACTTTTTAACATGCAGATTTATTATGTGTTCATAGAATATAGAGAGTATTTCTTTCATTGTGTGTACATTTGCATAAATGGTATTGTACAATATGCATCATTCTATAATCTGGCTTTTTCATTCAATGTATTTTTGAGGTCTATTCAGATTGATGTATATAATCCCTAGTTAGTTCTATTAAATTACTCTACTGTATGCTATGGACCCAGTTTACAACTTTCTTTTCTTTTCTTTTCTTTTTTTTTTTTTTTTGAGACAGAGCCTCAAGCTATCTCCCTGGGTAGAGTGCTGTGGCATCACAGCTCATAGCAACCTCCAACTCCTGGGCTCAAGCGAGTCTCCTGCCTCTGCCTCCCAAGTAGCTGGGACCACAGGTGCCCGCCACACAGCGCGCGGCTTCGGCAGTCATTGTTGTTTGGTGGGCCCAGGCTCGATTTGAACCAGCCACCTTACTCGTACCTTAGCCACTTGAGCCACAGGCGCCCAGCCAGTTTACAACTTTGTATTTGGCCCTTGAAGGGTCGGGCCATTTGCCTCCCTCACGGAACAAAGACAGTTTCAGAAAGCAGTGGGAAGAGCCATTCCCAGGGACTGTGACAAACACGTCCCAATCCCAGTGTTTTCATCTGGGTGGAGGGAGAGTCAAACAGCTTTCCAGGAGTAGGGAAAAGGATATCCTGAAAGGGAAGGGAAAGAGAGGTGAAGTGCCCCCTGGGGAGGGGCTGAGGAGTCAGTGGGGAAAGTACTAGTTGTGGGGCGATGCTGGAGGCAGCCTTCTAGCCCCTCGCTCTAATATACCCATTGGGTGCTGATTGTATAGATGAATTCCAAGCCTTTGGGGGTTCCACTGACACCCTGCACCCCATTCCTTTCAAAATAGCCACCTGGGGCTCCAGGTGCAATCATCAAATTAATCTCCCTGATATTTTCCCATCTTGGAAACAGCTCTACCAGCTTCTTGCCCCTTCATGCCGCATTGCGACTTTGCTAAGTGTTGAATCTTTAATTCGCCACCTGAGTCAGGGTCCTTTGTTGGAACAGGTGTGAGAAGAGTGCTTCCAAAAACCAAAGTAAACAATGAGGAAATCATCCTTCCGTCATTCACGGGCTGCCAGTGAGCTGCAGTGGGGCGGCGGTTGGGGAGGTGGCCGGTTCAGCAGGGTCCAGCCACCCCTCCCCTTTGGGAACTCAGCTTCCATCTGGGGCAAGAGATGTAAACAAGTGATTATCAGGCAGAGCGATGAAAAGTCAGTGTTGCAGGTGCTGTGGGATCCCAGGAGAGGGAGGGATTGATTTTACATAGGCAGCTGCAGAAGGAAACATCCGGGCTGGGTCTTGCAGGATGAGCAGAAGTTCCCCAGAAGGGCATTCCAGGCAACAGAAAGCATGTGAGCCAAGAAAAGAGTAAGGAAGAGTGTGAGGAAAGGAAAGTCTAGGGTGGGAGTGTGGTGGGCAGGGGAGGGAAGAGGCCACAGGGAAATGGGACTTAGAGAGTTGGAACCTTAAATGCCTCTCTGTTTCCTGTCTCTGGTGGGACCATCTTAAGGGTGTCTGTGGGGGAGGCCACTAGGTGCTTGGAAGAGGTTACACTCCAGGCAGTGTAGTGAGAGATGGCAGGCTGGTTGGGCCTGCCCTGGGGAAATGTGAGAAATGGTTTAGTTCCTCCCATTGCTCTCTAGACTCTGCTGCCCCTTTTGTGTTCCCTGTCCAGGTATTGTTATACCTTTCCTCCTCCCATTGGTAACAAACCCCAGACCACCTGTCTGTTTGTCCCAAGCCAGGAAAGGTGATGGAGTTGCCAGCACTTGCCAGCCCTGTACCAAGCACCGTGCTAAGCCGGTTGTTGTCTTGCCACATATAATTCTCCCAAGACCTCTGTGATGCAAAGAACTCTCATACTCACTTTACAAATAGAAACTGTGGCTCAGAAAGCTTAAGTAACTTGCTCCAGTCTATACAGGGGGAGCTCTGATTCAGACCCAAATTGTCCTGACTCCGACCTTTACCCCATCAGGGAGTTACTGTCTTCCACAGGGACACTCTCCACAGCCCAATCACATTTTGTCAGGAACAAAGCCCTGGACACGTCCACCAGCAAATGAGATAGGGAGGCTGCCGGGGCAGGGGAATGAGGGTGGATGTCTTAGGTAGGAGACCATTAGCTCCTCATGCAGCACTGGCCCAGGGCTTAACAGGTGCAATGCCATTCAGGGGTCCATGACAATGTTTCAATGTCTTTTTAAATTAGAAGGAAAAACTTGTTCTCTTAGGACGAAAAAAAAAAATGTTTGTCTAACCACTGATATTATGTATATGTGTATACACAGATAAATGTATGTGTGTGTATCAGTATTGCATATGGTTTATAGAGGAAGAGGCCCTCAAAAGCCAGCATGCCTAGGGTTCATAAAAGTCTTATTGTGGCCCTGGCCTGGCATTGACCACTTTTTCTTCTGCTCCGTGGCACATTCATTCTGACCATGAACGTTCTCTGCCTCTTGTGCTTGTAGCATTTCCCTTCTCCCCCTGTGCTCCCCACTCAGGCCATTTGAGACCATTTCAATAGCCCTGCCTTCAGTCTCCCTCTTCTTCCAACCTTCTTTCAACTTGCAGTGCCCTTCGATCTGTTCTTATTTTGTGTTTTTACAATATTGCATTTATCCTCATGGTGTGTGTGTGCCACATGTTAAGCCAGAGAGGTTGGGAACACTTACTTTTTATTTTTTGACATATATATTTATGTATAGACATATATTTACATATATACATATTTTTGTATATATTTGTATATATACATATTTTTTATTTGTATATATACATTTTTTTTTATTGTTGGGGAATCATTGAAGGTACAAAGAACCAGGTTACACTGCTTGCATTTGTTAGGTAAAGCCCCTCTTATAATTGTGTCCTGACCCCAAGAGGTATATCACACTCTGTGACCCCCCCTTCCCTCTCTCCTCTACCGCATTCCCCCACCCCTCACCATGTACTAGTATCAGTTGTCCTCATATCAGAATTGAGTACACTGGATTCTTGCTTCTTCATTCTTGTGATGCTTTACTAAGAAGAATGTGTTTCAAGTCCATCCATGTTAATACAAAAGATGTAAAGTGACTATCTTTTATTAGAGGCGGAACAGTCTTCCATGGTATACATGTATCACAGCTTGTTAATACATTCCTAGCTTGGGAGGCATTTAGGTTGTTTTCACCATTTGGAAATTGTAGGAATACTTACTTTTTTTAAAAAAGAAAATATTAAAATTTATAATATACACATAATATGAAATTTATCATTTTAACCATTTTAAATAATTAAATGATATCAAGTATAGTCATAATGTGGTATAACCATTGCCACTATCCATTTCCAAAACCTTGTCATCACTGGAAACAGAAACAATAACTCCTCATTTCCCCTTCCCCCAGCCCCTGATAACTTCTGTTTTACTTTCTATTCTATGAACTTGACTAAAACATTGGGTTTTTTGTGATTGGCTTATTTAGCTTATCATAATGTCTCTGAAATTCATCTATGTCATAGCATGTGTCAGAAGTTCGCTTCCATTATGACTGAAAAATATTCCATCCTATGCATACACTACACTTCATCCATCTGTCCACAGACATTTGGGTTGTTTTCATCTTTTTGCTATTGTGAGCAATGCTGCTATGAACATTGGTGAACAAGTACTTGTTTGAGTCCTTGCCTTCAATTCTTTTAGGTCTGTATCTAGAAGTGGGATTTCTGGGTGTGAAGGCAATTTTATGTTTAGTTTTTTGAGGAACTGCCAAAGGACAAACCCATGTGTGTGATGAATGAAGCTGCTCTCAAGTCCACTTTCCAAAGCCTGGCTCTAAGATGAAGCTAGATGCCATTAAAATTAAAAACTTTTGTGCGGCAAAGGGTACTTACGCTCAACAAAGTAGAAAGGTGACTTATGGAATGGGAGAAAATACTTATAAATCATATGTACTTGATAGAGATTAATATCTGGCATGTGGAAAGAGTTCTTACAACTCAACCACAATAACAAACAACCAATTAAAAATGTGCAAAGGACTTCAATAGACATTTCTCCAAAGTAAATATACAAATAGCTAATAAGCACATGCAAAGATGCTCAATATCACTAATCATTAGGGAAGTGCAACTCAAAACCACAATGAGACGCTACTTCATACCCATTAGAATGGCAATTACCAAAAAACCAGAAAATAACCAGTGTTAGTGACCATGTGGAGAAACTGGAACTCTTGTATACTGTCAGTGGGAGGGTAAAATGGCATAGGTACTGTGGAAAATGGCAGGGTGATTCCTCAAAACATTAAACATAAAATTACTATATGATTCAGCAATTTTACTTCTGGATATAGACCCAAGCTCGGTGAAAGCAGAGACTCAAACAGATACTTTTACATACTGTTCATAGCAGTATTATTCACAATAGCCAAGGAGTGGAAGCAACTCAAGGGATACAAAGGGCTAAACAAAGTGTGGTATATCCATTCAATGGAATATTCTCTAGTCTTCAGAAGGAAGGAAAATTTGACATACGCTACAACATGGATAAAATTCGAAGATTTTATGATGAATGTAAGGTGACCAGATTTTAACACTGGTAAAGCGGGACACCATTGGGAGGGGGCGGGGCCTGTGGGGTGGGGCCTGACAACAATGCAAACTTTGATAAGCAGTTCTCGATAATCAGTTCTCAACAATTATTTTTTATTATTAAAGTTTAACATTATAAAATTAACAAAAATAATATAAAATGCATATCCTGGTGAAATAGCCACATGGCAGCTGAAAATCGAAAACCATATATTCCCTTCCTGTTCTCCTGTGTTCCCTAGCTTGTCATGCACTCCTTCCAAAAATCAGGGCTTTTTTAAAATGCCACAGGACACAGGACAAGTTGTTAAAAATCAGGACTGTCCTGTCAAAAGCAGGATGTCTGGTCACCTTACTCTGGGGGTACTCGTTTGTTCCAGACAGTTTAGCTTCTCCTGAGCTAATTGTCCTTGCCTAGAAGCAAGGGAGGGAGCCAGTCTCCTTCTGATACCTTGCCCAGGAGGGGAGTAGGGAGTTTACATTAGTCTTTTCATTTCCAAATGAAGTTATATTAACCTCTTCATTTCCCAAATGGAGTTACATTAACATTTTCAGCAGCCAACCTTATATTCCCTTCCCATTCTCCCACTGTTCCCTAGCTTGTCATACATTCTTTCCAAAAATTGGGACTTTTTAAAAATGCTGTGGGACACCGGACAAATTGTTAAAAATTGGGATTGTCTTGCCAAAAGTGGGATGTCTGGTCACCTTAGATGAATGGAATAAACAGCAAAAGGATAAATACCGTATTGTCCATATACTCGTGTGAGGTATCTAGAGTAGTCAAATGCACAGTGACAGAAGGTGGAATGGTGGTTGCCAAGGGCTGGAGGAAGGGAATGGGGACTTACAATGCAGGAAGATGCAAAAGTTCCGGAGTTGGATGGTAGTGGTGGTTACACAAGGATGTGAATGTACTTAATGCCACTGAATCGTGTACTTAAAGGGTTAAAATGGTAAACTTTATGGTATATTTTGACACATATGCTGCACAAGTCAACACACACACACACAAGCCTGCTTGCTCACAGTGCTCTTTCACTCCTGTTGCTTCAGAGATCTTTTTAATCCTTCAATTCAAACTCTTCAGTATCTAGCTTCCACTTTCCTTCACCGGATTGTATTAACGCCTACTATCTTCTCTACTTGAATCTCTGGCCATGTTGTTTAATATGTTCCAGTAGTTCCCTTAGCTGTCTTCCTTTCTCTTCCATATTTTCTAAAGTTACTCCATGTCCCTGGAATGACCATTTCCCCATTTTCCACCTTTAAAATCCAACCCATTCTTCAATCCCATTATCTCCTTCAGGGATTGGGTCCTGACCTCAGTTCCTCTCTTTTGGTACTTTCCACCATCTGCTTTGTCTTAGGGTGATACTGTCACCTTTTTCTCTCCCTGGGTAAATTGTAAACTCTCCAAATGATACGTACTATTTGAACCAGCCACAGAGTTTAGCATGTAGTAATGAAGAGATGTTTACCAAATGAATGAGATTTTCTTCACAAAAGCAATTCCCGCTGGGAAAACCAAGAACACTTGGGTCTATTTTGATATTTGACCAAGAATCTCAAATGGAATTGAAAGCTTTAGGTGAAAATTTTTAATTAATTGCCAACATTTTATACATCCTGGCTGCTGAGGGTGAGCAAAATGACACCAGGCATTTGTCTGCAGATACATATCTTGAGGTTTTTTTTGTTTGTCTGTTCTTGAATTGAGATGGCAGTATCACGTGATATAATGTGTAATGAGCAGGTCCCCTGAAAACTGTATTTTGTGTATTTACCACTGCTTTAGACATAGTAGTCAACACCCCAGAGAGCTGGTGCGGAATGTGTGCAGATGGGAAAGCACATTGTCATTTGCTTACTGATCACCTTTGAAAGCAATGCCTTTACTCACACAAAGGATCAGTTTAATAAATTCAACTCAAGGGAATCAGGTGTGATGGGGGTGAGGATTCTGTAAGATGGAAGCTGAATATTCAAAGATCCCAGCTCAGGTGAAACAGCCCTCAAGTCTTCTCATGTGAAACAGGAATACCTTTTTTGTAAGAACATTTTTTAGCAAAAGAATTAGAAAGAAATCTTTAAAAAAGTGAACCAAGGGCCTGGAATAGTGGCTCAGGCCTGTAATCCCAGCATTCTGGGAGGCTGAGGCAGGTGGATTGCCTGAGCCTCAGGAGTTCCAGACCAGCCTAAGCAAGAGCAAGATTCCCGTCTCTATGAAAAATAAAAAAACTAGCCAGGCATTGTGTCAGGTGCCTGTAGCCCCAGCTACTCGAGAGGCTGAGGCAAGAGGATTGCTTGAGCCCAGAAGTCTGAGGTTGCTGTGAGCTATGACACCATGGCACTCTACCCAGGGCAACAGAGAGAGACTCTGTCTCAAAAGAAAACAAAGCAAACAAACAACAACAACAAAACAAAATGTGAATTAGGCAGTGGCCATGAACTCCTAGAAAGCAGTGCCTTAGTAGGGAGAGAGGCAGGGAGGCAGAGCTGATCCAGGGCAATAGCTAACGGTTGGGGTCTAGGTTACCATCCTGATGTTACTTAAGCAGATGCTTTATTAAGCTCAGCCTTCCAAGAGGTGCCGTTTTAGGATGAATTCAAGTGGACATGGTGCTATGGAAGAAAAGACACTCAAGTTAGTGTGAGCTAAAATACGATTTTTAAAAAACTTATTGCAATGTAACATAGAGGCAGAAAAGCACGAATTGCACGCATTATAAAACACGTCTTTTTGGCCAGCACCCAGTTCAAAGAAGACGACATCACTAGTACCCCTGCAGCCTCCTCACCATGGGCAACTTCTCACTTCTCACAGTGTATACGGGTTTGCCTGCTTTTGAACTTTGCATAAATGGAATGAAAAAAGTATGAAAAAAGACATTAAAAAATAAAACTATCAAGTTCGATTTGAATAGTAAATGTGCCCATCCACCAGTTTGTTTTGAAGGAGGGAGAGGAGAGGAGAAGCCAGGATGCTATTGTTGGGATGTTAGTAAGTGTCGGTAGCTACGCCAGCACAAGCCTCAAACCTATTAATTTTTTTGAGTTGGTGGATGAATCACTTACTCTTTCCTTTCAGTCTGACAAGGCAGGATGCAAAAGTCTCATTTGGGCTTGGCCATGTGGACAGCAAAACCTAGTAGATTCCCAAACTTCTACATAGTGTGACCAGCAAGATGGGCTGTAAGGAGCTATTTTAGTTTGGTGAGTCCAATCACAGCATCCTGCCAAATGTGTGAAGTCTGCATGGTCATGGAATTAGAGTGGTCCACGAAGGCTGGAGGGGCCAGTAGCTGAGCAAATAGGGGGTCTGTTAGTCAAAGTGGGGAAGGATGGCAGTGAGAGGGGAGCCAACAGTGCCTGCCTCAGTCTCATTGTCATGACTGTTTACATAATCACAGCAGAGACAACAAAGAGCCTAACTCTCTGGGGCCAGAGTGGTGAAAACCCACAAAAGGGACATCCTCTCTTTATTCCAGCTGCCCCTCCAACTCTGGGGAGCGGGCAGTGTGTGAGTTTCCTGGGGCTGCTGTAATGAAGTCCCACAAACTGGGTGCCTTCAAACAACAGAATTTTATTGTCTATTGTTTTCTGGAGGCTACAAGTTCAAAATCAGGATGGCATCTGGCTCATGCACTCTCTGAAGCTTGTAGGGGAGACACCTTCCTCGTGCCTTCCCAGCTCTGGTGGCTTGCTGGCCACCCTTGCCACTCCTTGGCGGGCAGCTGCAGCATTTCCACGCCTCACACATCTTTCCACCCTCGTGCATCTGCCCAGGATCCTTCTGTTCTTACAAGTACACCAGTCATATCGAATTAGCGGACCACCTTCTTGTGATCTCAGTTTAAGTGGACTCATTACACTCTACAACATCCTGTTTTTAGAGAAGGTCACATTCTGAGGTGCTGGGAGTTAGGACTTCAACCAGGGAGTCATCCGAGGCTTTTCCTTTTTACGTGTTTTGGGAGCTACAGGGCTGGAACTGAAAACTGGACTTGAATAAATATTTGCTATTAATGTCCAGGCCATGACATTCTACTCAAAAGTTTATAAGAGGCATAATTGGGAGCAACAAGGAAAACAGTGTGGTAAAATGTAAAACTCAGAGCTTTGGAGCCATCTCAGAACTGAGTTGAAAGTCCAGTTTCGCTATGACAAGTTGCTTTTTTTTTTTTTTTGCAGTTTTTGACTGGGGCAGGGTTTGAACCCACTACCTCCAGCGCCCTACTCCTTTGAGCCACAGGGGCTTCCCTGCTTTGTTTTTTGTTGTTGTTGTTGTTGAGACAGAATTCTACATTAGGCCCTGAGCAGAGTGTAATGGCGTTGTAGCTCACTGCAACCTCAGACTTGGGCTGTGGCATCCTGCTGCCTCAGCCTCTGAAGCTGCTGGGATCACAGGCCCTTGCTGCAGCTCCTGGCTGGGTTATCCTTTTTTATTTTCATGAGACGGGGTCTCACTCCCCTTAGACAAATCTCAAACTCCTGAGCTGAAGCAATCCTCCCGCCTCAGCCTCTCACAGTGCTGGCATTACAGGTGTGAGGCACCGTGCCCAGTCAGTTTTGCTATGACTAGTAAGGTGACACTTTAGTCTCCCTTTTGTAAGATGAGAACCATAGTGATTATAAATAAGTATCAAAAGATGCAATTTTCATATTTAGTGGGTAGTGGGCTCTCAACACAGACAGCAGTCTGGTACACAGTTTTCTCAAAGGCGTCATAGAAGAGGCTGGGGATATCCTGTATTGCTAGCAGTCTCAAGTTTGTTTCTCATGACTTGTTTTTCCAAAGTCATCTTTCCTTCTGTCATTTTTGGGATGCTTAGTTTCCCCCCTCTACAAATATAGCGCTCTTATGCTCTCTTTGGCATAAGAAACTCATCTTTAACAGAGCAAGGAAGGACTCTAATAAGCTTAATATTGCCTTGGTTTTGCAAGCCTTGTGGAGTTGAAGCTATCCTGATAGGTTATAAGTCAGTCCTCCCAAAGTTGGACTTAAGGACAAAGATTACTACAGAAAATCTCAGCATGTTTTTGAAAGAAAGGCCGAGGAAAGATTCCAAACTAAAGCATGTCTTGACTCCATATATAGAGTAACAATCGAATTATACTACCACTATTTGTTGAGCAGTTAATATGCACCAAACATTATTCCAAAGATAGTACATGGGTCATTATGAGAGTTTTGAGATACACAAGAGAGAGAAGGAGGGAGGGGGTGGGGGAAAGGAAGAGCAGAGAGAGGAAATATTAAAAAAAAAAAAATCAGGAAACATAAAATCCGCACCAACGTAAACAAATGACGCCCTCCCAGCAACACTGATAAGCCCAGCAAGTTGAAACTTGCACAGGTGAATCAGGAAGGACGCTGTTGACTGTGTTTCTTGGAAGTGAAATAATGGACCACAACACAGTCCGTCTCAAAACTTTCACAGTGACCCACATACATATTTTGGTTCATTTGTTTTACAGAACTCTGTGAGTTAGGTACGATTATTATCCCCATTTTACAGATGAGGAAACTGAGGCATGGAGAGGTGATGTAACATGTCCAGCATCACATAGCTGGTAGAGTTGTAATTCTAACCAAGGTGCTCTGACTGCAGAGTCCATGTAAGTAACTACTGTATGATTCTAGTATTTAAGTAGGAAAGCTCATGGTGAGTCAGCTGGGATCTGGTCTGTGCCCTGTTTACCCATCTGTAGTGAGACTCCACAAGGTCAGATAACCTCTAACTTCCTCCAGACTGAAGCTCACATTCTGTTCCATGTTCAACCTGGTGGCATAACGTGGCACCTGGTGGCATCTTGTTCAGGTCCCTTCTCTCTCCCATAGCATCCTGGCTATGTGGGTTCAGATTACAGAACTGTGAGAAAGTATGCTGGCTTTGTATGGCCTGGGAGGTAATGAGCAGAACCAATAATCAGCATCAGTAAAGCCAGCCTCTGCAATGGCAGATAAACTAGAGCTCAGCATGGCCAATGGAATCACCTGGGGTTGATGCCAATGGACGAGTCCATGAAATACATCCCTCGAATGTCTGTGAGTGCCTGCTGTGTGTCATTACTGTGCTGGGTAGGGTAAATGAGGCCCAGTCCTTGAAATCTAGGAGCTCCCAGCCTGGGGGTGGGGGGTGGGAGGGTGGGAAGACAGCTGCACAGCACAAGGAAGTGACCACCTTAGTAGAGGTTTGGAGAAAATATCACATGAGTACAGAGCCCAGAGATCATCTTTTCCTAAGGAAATCAGGAAAACATAGCTGATCTTTCATCTGCCTGGTGGAGAACAGAGGTGGCCACCAGACCAAAGGATAGACCTACCAGGCAGAAAAGAGCATGGCATATTTCTCAGAGGGTGTCCCTGAACCTTGTCTCAGAATCGTACACAGTGCTTATTAAAGCAGATTCCAGCATCTGGTTCAAACTTTTAAATTTGCATCCACGGGGGTGTGGACCATTTCAAAAGAGGCTAGAATTTGAGAATGGCGTGGTTGTGCTGTGTGAAAGCCAAGGTTTTGACAGTGACTTCCCTGCCCAGGTTTGGGCTGTGCAGGTAGAGTGCTTAAAATAGAAAAGGGCAGAAATGATACTTTAAGTGTAGGTTGGGGCCAGATTTTGAGAATCCCTAAATAAAGACATTGAGTTTTATGCACAAGCCATGGAGAACCAGGGAAGTTACTGAAGCAAAGTTGTGGGTGTAACATGGTCAAACTCTTGTTTAGGAACAGCTGAGAGGGGAAGAGCCAGGCAGAACTACCAGCAGGCTCTTGAGTAGCCCCAGGAGAGATGATGAGGTGGCCCAACAAAGGGGCACAGCGGTAGTTCTTGTACAGAGCACATTGCAGAAAACAGAAGAGATGAGACGGTCTCATGGTTTAGCAGCGTGTTAGGTGGCTTGCACATAGCCAATGACTGATAAATATTTGCAGGGTGAGTAACTGTTAGTCAGTGTCACTATGGGCCAACCCTATGCTGAACGTCTCACACAAACTAACTCATTCATCCTCGCAACAACATGGTGAGATGGCATTTTGTGGATGAGAAAAACGAAGTGTTGGAGGAATTAAATAACCTCCCCAGGGTCACAAAGCTAATAAGTGGCAGAAGTGAGTCGGAAATGTAGATGATCTGACACCAGCGTTCACGCATTCAGCCAGAATGCCGCCCTGCTGTGCCAGGGAACGAGGGCATTTCCCTGAGTCTCTTTTTACATGCATCTATTTTTACTTATTTATCATCATTATCTATCGGGTTTTATATCCTATCATGCCCAAAGGATTTTGGCATGTCATAAAATCTTTTCGTAAGCCTCATTTTTAATGGCTGTGTCTACACTGTAGATAAGTCTACAAATTTTATTCAAATTTTATCTTCATTGCTGGTTTGGTTGTTCCTAGATCTTCAGGAGTCTAAGCAATATAGTAAGAAACATGTTCACGTGTGTGATGTTTTCTATCTGTGGACCTTTCCACAGGCTAGATTTCTGGGAACAGAATTACCACGGGATCAAAGGCCTCATGGAATCTGCGGCCCCTTGTTTACATTGCCAAAGTGTGCTCTGGACATGTGGTAACAGTTCGCAGTCACTATGCATCACATCGCCACATGTAAAACATGAGATTATCAGTTTCAGCCCACCCTGACTCATGGTAGGCATATTTTCAAACATTGCTTTCACGTAAAAACATGTAAAATGGTGAATGATGTTTAATTTTAATCTGCAATCATTTGAGTGCTTATTTTCCCATGATTTTGCCTACTAACTGCACTTCCTCTTTGTGAATTATCTGCTCGTACACTTGGTCTACTTATCTTCCAGAAGAGTTTTAGGTCATTTCCTGGATAGACTATCCAGATTTGGGGAAGATATTCAATCTTGGAGGAAGTTGGGATGAGAGCAAAAAGAAAGTCAGGGTTTGAGGAAATCTTCAGGATTGATTAGAAAACTAGTCCCATAGCTTCTCAAGTTCAGAATCCACCCAACTGCAAATCTGGGGAGATGACATAACCCCTCCTTTCCTCAGATACAAACTAAACAGTTGGTCCACATTTGGGGGACAAAATTGGAAAAAAATCATAATCAATGTTTCCCCAAGGTGATCTGCCTACCTCAGGTGTACCTATTTAGGAGGTACCGGAATGAATATTGTTTATTTTAACGGCCATTTACTTATAACCTGCCTCAATCTGTGTGATTTTATGGAGATGATGACATAGGCCAGCACGAAGTGAAAAAACAAAAAAAGGATGAATCAATTGAACAATTGAATCAGTTGAAGAAGCAAATAATTGTACAAGTGGTAGTACAATTGGACAATGTGGTTAAAAGGAGATACACAAAAAGCACAAAGTTGGGAGGCCCGTAATGGATGTTTTGGAAACACAGCTTCTTACTTACCACTGTCAGGACACATCTCCTGAGAGCCTGATACTTGCCGGAGTCCACATGCCCAGTACCAAAGACACAGATAAAGGGCTGTGCTTTTTCCTCGAGTTCTCAGACACATAAACTGGTAAATAATAGAAGTCTATACGGGTGGGGCAGTGGGGTGTGCACTGAACAGCCAAAAAGTCACAGACCATAGCAGTGAGGTGGTTGACAGCAGAGGCTACACATTAATGAGATAGATATCTTGGCATGAGATAGATATCTTGTGCATATTTTCTTTCACAATTTTCATCCCTGACAAAAATGAACTAAATTTCTTTCTTTCTTCCTTCCTTCCTTCTTCTTTCCCTTCCTCCCAGTCCCCCCTCCCTCCCTTCAGTCCTTCTTTCTTCCTTTCCCCTTCCTTCCCTCCCTCCCTTCCTTCCTTCCTTCCCTTCCTCCCTTCCTTCCCTCCCTCCCTCCTTCTTTCCCTCTTCCCATGTTTTTCTTCTTATCTTTATTCTCTCACTCCACCCCCATAAGTTCAGATTTGTTTTACATGCTACCACATTGCCTGCCCACAAAACAAGGCACTCAGGATATCCAGGTGTATGCCACAGGGCATCGGGGAGATGAGTTATGTGTATGCGCCTGGGACAACAGCCTCGACTGGTAAATCAAGTCTCTGTTCTTCTTACCCTGATGATGTTCTTTTTAAAATTCATCTTGGAGGAAGTCGTGTGACATTTATTTTCCATCCTCACTCAGCTTTGAATAACAACTGGCTACCTTGAAGACTGGGAGCCCTGCTGGCTGTGGGGAGGTGAAAAGGGACATTTTTCTGGGTGATGGTTCACTAATTATAATTGATAAAGTAACCTGGAGAGGATCATGGTGACCCTTGGAGCACCAGTGAGATGGATTGTTATCATCATCCACGAATGGGTGTGGCACCTGTGATAAGTGAAGCCATCAATGAAGTGTGCTGGGAATAAAATACAGTCACAAAAGTCTCACCTGGAGGACAGTACAGAGAGACTGGCTGGAGAAATAATGGTGTATGTGAGAACAATGACCCCAATCAGGGAGCGTATGATAAAGGCATTGGAGTGTAGAGAAGAAAGACCATTTCTGACACAGAAGATAGATATGGAAAAAAAAAAAAAAGATCTGAGCTTCCCCAATCTCTTTTGACTGTATGAATGAATCAATCAGTTAAGTAGAACTTGAGGCATCTCTGGATCAGATTTCAACAGGTACAGACAGGAAATGAGGACATGTGGTTAAAAAGAGATACACAGTGGGGAGGGAAAAAAACCAGGATGTGAAGAGTAGGAAACACACGTTTTATCTGGGAGACAAGAAGTGGTTGGGCACATGGGTAGGCAAGGCTATAGTGGGGGGTTCATTTGGGGAGCTAGGGGGTGAGAAGCCTGGAAGGGAGATTACAGGACCCATCTCCAGGGTAATTAGGAGCCACTGGCATTTGGTTAGATAAGTGAGAGTGACTTCCCCTCGGTTCTTTGGGAATATTATTGTGGCAGCTGTGTAGAGCATGGGTTGGAGGAGGAAGAAACTAGAGATAGGAAACCAGTTGGGCAGCTCTGACAACAGCCAGGCCAGAGCTGATGAGGTCTGGCTGGGGCTGTGGTTCTGAGAATGGCAGGGAGGCAAAGGATGCACGGGACATTTTCAAAGTGAAATCACCACTGCCTGGTAACTAGTTGGATATAGAGGGTCAGAGAGAGAACTGGAAGACGACCTTAATGTGGAGGCTGGAGGAGAGCGGAGCCACTAACCCAGGCTGAACTGCTGGTTTGTGGGGAGTGTTCGGGAATATACTGTTTCATCTACGCATGCATTTAAGTAAAACAGAATCTGAATGATTCTTTAGGGAATCAGTCATCCCTGGTTGTGGCTGAAGGAACAAGGGAGCTAATGGTTAGTATCGATAGCAGATGTGGCTGCAATTTTCTGATAAGAAGGAGAGACTTGGCTCAGTGCCTGTGGCTCAAGCGGCTAAGGCGCCAGCCACATACACCTAAGGTGGCAGGTTCGAATCCCTGGCCCAGCCCGCCAAACAACAATGATGGCTGCAACCAAAAAATGGCCG
>NW_003852403.1:22092200-22114277 GCF_000181295.1 Otolemur garnettii
GAGGCAGGAGACTCGCTTGAGCCCAGGAGTTGGAGGTTGCTGTGAGCGTGATGCCATGGCACTCTACCCTGGGGGATAGCTTGAGGCTCCGTCTCAAAAAAAAAAAGAAGGAGAGACTTAGCGGCCATAGGCAGGAGGGCTTGGAAGAGTGAGGTGAGAAGTGAGTACTTTCAACACTTTCCTGTCTGTGCTTGCCAAGTCCAAGATCTTGTATATTCATCTCGTGGAGCCATTCACAGAGGCCCTGGTCAAAATTTACCAGGCCTGAGCTCCTTGTCTCAGGGTGCTGATCTCCATTAGATGGCAGCTAGCTGGGGAATTCATGTAGGAATTCAGTCTTCCACAAATAATCATTGAATGCCCACCACGGCCAAGCACTGTTCTAGGCACACTTTACTGCTAAGATTATTGGAGCAAACAGACAGAATCCCTGCCTTCATGAACCAGCATTCTAGAGGTAGGAGTTGACCCCAGATAAAATACATAAGCAAAGACATTTAGGCAATGGTAAGTGCCACAGAGAAAAACAAAGCAAGGAAGGGAGCTAGGAATTGTAGGCTGAGGGAGCTGCTTAAAATAGGGTGGTTAGGACAACTGCATGGAGAAAAGACATCTGAGTAAGACTCGAGGGAGGGAAGGGGTTGAGCCATGTGTACATCCAGGGAAGAGTGCTCCAGTTGGAGGGAAGAGCAAATACAAAAACCCTGAGTTGGGTACATGCCTGAAGCATTTGAACAGGAGCAAGGAGGCCAGTGGGGAAGGAGTGTGGGGAGGGAGGGTGGGGTGGGGGGGGCTGTCCAGAAGCAGATGTACAAAGCAAGGTCAGGCTTGAATGGATGGCTCATCATTGGTAACTATGTCTTAGCTCAGATCTTTGGAGATGATGCCTGAATCCTATAGAGTGGACCTAAA
Source organism: Otolemur garnettii (assembly GCF_000181295.1). Classification (NCBI taxonomy): domain Eukaryota; kingdom Metazoa; phylum Chordata; class Mammalia; order Primates; family Galagidae; genus Otolemur; species Otolemur garnettii. The sequence continues at coordinate 22,093,113 of NW_003852403.1, forward strand.
AATTGAAATTTAGAAAGAGATACAGTTGGGCATCTTTTACTTCTGGGCATCTTTCTCTACAAAGAGCCAAGTGAATGTCCGGAAATGGGAAAGAAGAAAGAGGTTTCTGAACAGAAAACACCAAAGCTCTCATTCCATTTGGTAGAGTCGACGTAAGTGGTGGGGCCACCCCCTTGTACTACTGTGGCTGGCAGGAGTCCTGGGTCCTCCTGGCATCCTTCTCGAGGCTGATTCACATCAGTATTACTCAACATGTATAGATTCTAAAAAAAAATAATAATTTAAAAACTACTCTAAAAACGTATCCCTGTTCTTTAACTTCTTACATCAGAAGTTGCATTTAGTTTACAGCTTCAACAATTTTTTTTTTTTTAAACACCAAACTGCAAGGTGGAGCTGGGAGGAAGAAAACCACGCAGGCTAAAGTCCCTCAAATTCTATACTTAAATTCCATCTCCATGGCAGCAAGACAGCCTCCTGACCATGTGTAACTGTCACAAATTTTGAAGAATAGCTTTAGAGATAGAATTCTTCTCTTATCTAAAAGCTGCATTTGCTTAATGAAGAGGTTTATTATATCTCCTGCACAGCTATTGACTATCCAATTGGGGAGGGGGTGTTTTCCTTTATTTCTCTGAATTGGGCAACTCACTGCTCCCTTCTGGCTGAATGCCTAAAGCTCTCTCCCAAGGGCAGAGACAAATACAGGAAGGGGGAGGGGGTGGAATGGGACAGAAGGCCTTGCCCATGGTGGAGTCATATGAACTTGTAGATCAAAAGAGCAGTCCTGGCTTTAAAAGACTGTGGCACTATTCATGAACCCGGTGACTGCCCCAAAAGGAATACAACTACTTGTTGTCACCAAAAGATAAAAAGCTGCAGCTGGCTTCTCCATCCCCCATCCCCAATCGAACTTAGATCTCCCTACAAGGAAGGTGGAGGCTTTGGCTCCACTTGTTCTCATTAATTGGTGATAAATGATAGACCTATAAAATAGACCTAACAAAATGAAGTTGACCAAGAGTGACACTACTAGTTTCCTTCTAGGGAATGTTCTCAGAACTGTTATTCTCTTTAATTTTATACAATTTTCTTGGTGATGATTTATCCTTGCCCTTTTACCTTCATGCAAAGAATGTCAGTCCTAGGACACATCCCACAGTCTCTACTCTAACAATTCCCCAAAATGTGTTTGTTTCCTAGAATCCTAAGGATAAACAGAGGCTCCTTAGTGAACAGAATGTGGGGGAATGCTACATTTAAACAATATTGAACAAGTTTTCTTTACTGCAAAGCTCCCCAGAACTTTGAACATTCTCAAATGGCAAAAAAGGAGATATCAGATTCTTTTCCCAATCTTGAGCCATCCAACACATTTCCATTTGAAGCTCAGGAAGGTTACATGACTTGTCCATTGTCAGAGACAGGACCAGAAACCAAATGACTCGGCTTCCACAAGCTATTTTCATTTGCCTAGAGAAATATAGAGCATTGAAAAACTAAAAACAGAGGCATTCATGAGCCACTGTGGCAAAGAGAAGAGTTAAATGTGTTCATTCTTTTTATGGACGTTCTTTACTGAATGTCTAGGCATTGGGAATACAGAGGTGAACAAAGGCACATTGATTACAGGCTGCTCCTGGGGCATGCTCACTTGGAGCTCTGCCTTATGGGTGCTTCTGATATAGGTCCTGCTCTCTTTAGTGGTCCCCCCCTTTACCTTTCATAAGGTCTAGGTTCTGCAGGGTGCAAGTCAGTGCCCTCTGTAGGTCCAACTTTTGGGCTTTGACTTGTCCCAATTACCAGATGCAAGAGACAAGCCAACCAATGGTCTGGATCATCTTTTTGAAGATTTGATTATAGCTATGGTGACAGAACAAGAAAGGGTTGGATGGTCCGCCTGTGCTTAGCCAAAGTGGATCCAGCTTGGCATGGAGCATGTGCTTCCTTGATGAGATCACGGGGCAGAGATGAGGAGAGCAGGCCCAGGGAAGAGCCTTGGTGCTTTCACCAGTATTCTAGTAAGTCTGAGAGGCAAGGGGGTACATGTCTTACTGCAGTAGCTCAGAAGAAACTTCAATAAGATATACCCTGTCAAGGTGCAAACCTGAATTTCTAAAGAAGTCATTGAGCTGGGAGCTTGTGAAATCCTTGTGAATCCAAGTTTAAGCAGGGGATTCATCCTGATAACCTCCAGGTTTGGGAGACCCTCCAGCTAATGATTCCAGACCATGCATTTGGCTTTGGTCAGGAGCTTCTTTTCCATGATGGAACATTTTATTCAACCAGTAGGAATTTTTCAAGTAAAAGGTACTATAACAGGAGAAACATAAGGCTTTGGAGATTTCTTGGTGCACAAAGGTGTGAGTGGCCATGGTTGAACTCCTTTCCTTTCCTTTCCTTTCCTTTCCTTTCCTTTCCTTTCCTTTCCTTTTCTTTTCTTTCTTTCTTTCTCTTCTTTTCTTTTCTTTTCTTTTTTTTTTTTTTTTGGGATAGAGGCTCTCTCTGTCACTCTGGGGTTGATTGCCATGGCATCATAGTTCACAGCAACCTCAAACTTTTGAGCTTAAGCCATCCTCTTATCTCAGCCTCTTGAGTAGATGGGACTACAGGCACCTGCCACAATACTTGGTTAGTTTTTCTATTTTTAGTAGGGATGGGTTCTCGCTGTGACCTCCTGAGTTCAACCAATCCACCCACCTCCACCTCCCAGACTACTGGGATTACAGGTGTGAGCCACCACTCCTGGCCTGAATATTTATTTTTTTCCATCAGTGGATGGTGAGGAATTGTGGTTAGTAAGGGGATATATTTTAGACTCTCTAAGATTTCTTTGGCCACCGGCAACACAAAAACAGCCAGTCACCCCAAGGGTTGTAATTTCAACTATACAGAGGCTAGATAATGGTAAATTATCTAGGTAGATAATGTAAATACAGTAACTGGCCTGAGTGTGATAGGAAAGTGTGTGTGTGCATGGGGGGGGGGTGGATCTGGGTGGAACTAGAGAGTAAGACCTTGTCCAAAAGGAGGGCCTCTGCCACTCATATGCAGCTGCTTGTTAGCAATTTGGGTGCAAGCTCACTTCTGATTTTTCAAGAGAAGCTAGCAAGCAAGATTTTTGTAAAAAAATTTAATTGTGGCCAAACAAATTCAAATTCAACACAGCACATGGAACAATACCATGCTGCAAAACTGAGTATGTCCAAAGGCTGGAGGCAGCTCCTGGGACGCCATTTTGCAACCGTATCTACTAGGTCCACTGTTGATTCCTTGAACAAAGGAAATGTGTCTTTTCTGTTTACCCTTTGTAAAAGCCATGTAGTTGGGATCTGGCTGGAAAAGGACCCATAAAGGCAATAGAAAAGAAAGGCAATGTGAGTCTAAGGCAGTCCCTGGAGCAGGGTGCGAGGGGTGCCACAGTGGAGGACTCAGAGCTGGCAGGGCTGAGGAGCTTGGGATAGCAGGGGCCAGGCCTTACAGTGTCAGAGCCTCATTTAACGGGCCATGCAAACACCTCCTTGCTAAGATTTTAGGATGCTTGATGCAATGGTGTTTAAGATTCTGAAGTTGAAATACTTTCTGTCTGCACTTTCTGAGTCTCTTTCCCCAAGCTCTTTCTCATGCCCAGTAAGGAACTATAGTTTCCTTCTAATCTCAACAAAAACTAGGAAGGAATTGAGGACTCCCCCACCCCACCTAGAATTTATTTGTATTAAAATTGCTTCAAAATATGGATATTACATTGTATTTTACTGTACTTATTTATGACTATTCTTTATTTAAAAAAACAATGAAATAAAGAGTCCGAAATTTAGTAAAAATACGTATGATAAAACCACAGAACTATATAACACAGGGACAAGGGCTAACCTGTGGCTTTTAGTTAGCAATAATGTGTCAACATTGGCTCATAAATTGTAACAGACATACTGCCACACTAATCCCCAGTGTGATGAGAGGGAGCAGAGTATGTGAAAACTCTATACCATCTGCTTATTTTCTATAAACCTAAGATTGCCCTCAAAAATAGTCTATAACTTGGGTGGTGCCTATGGGTCAAAAGGGTAGAGCTCCAGTCACATATGCCAGAGGTGGTGGGTTCAAACCTAGCCCCGGCCCAAAACTGCAAAATAAGTAAATAAATGAAATAGTCTATAACTTAAAAATTATGTTAAGTGAGCTCAACTGCTGTGTTAAGAAACACATAAAATCTTTTCCCAATGAATCATGGTCTATCTGAAAATTTATATATATGTACATCTACATGATTTAATATGATATTTTCTTAATCATTTACTCAATGATGATGCTGATAGCAACTTGTTTTCTTTGCCCTTTTTGAAGAATGTAGCTTGTTCACTGTTTACTTTGCCTCGTTTTCTCAACTATCTCTACCAAGTCTCTGAGTGCTTGATTTGAATACTACATGAGAGGGTCAACAGTTTCAAAGCTCACTGAACCTGAAGATGCTTCCCAGTCTCTAAAATTGTTTTTGCTGAAATCTGCCTCTCCATCATGGTGTACCCATTAGAGGATGAATTTGCACTTTTAAAATGAGACTGGGATACTACCATACACAGGACCCAAAAAATATTTCAGTGTATTCTGTTGTTTCTTATTGGTAAATCTGACTCTTTACCCATTAGGCTACTAAGTTCTCATTAAACTGTGATTTAAGGACATGATGTTCATTAAAAAGATCCTGGCACGATAATGATGAAGAAGGTACAGAACTTTGAAAGGGACTATTGATTCTTCTGGATGATTTTATTTGTAATTTCCCCCCGAAGTGAAGGCAGTACTAATGGTAGGCCTATTCAGACTTACCTCTCTCAAAGTTTCATGATTTAGGCAGTTCTACATATAACTCATCTGTTTTGATATAGATCTAAACCAGAGTGCAAACCACTGTTAATGACGCTCTTCTGCAATTCTCTGAGTTTGAAATGAAAGTGAAAACTTAGACTTCTTTGTGACTTTTCCCCATGGCTAGCAATGCACAGCATTGGTTGATGTATTCTGCCCCTTCTTTTAAAAAAAAGCATCACGTAAAAAAGTAGAAGTGGTTTACTGAAAGCTGGAACCAATGTTTTGAATTAGAATCTTCAATTTTTAAACCACTTTTAGAAACATAAACTATTTGAAACAATTTTAGTCTTCTTTCAAGAGGCAGAAGTCTCAGCTATCTTGAATTGAAGGTAACATTATTTGTACTGCGCTTTGACCAAATCATCAAATTATTGCAGTGACCTATTCATGCCATATAAACAGAAAAATGTTTTTACAAGAACAATTTTCTTCAAAAACTGGAAAATCATTGGAGGTGTCATTTGTAGAGTTGGTATGAATATACTATTAGAATCGATCTTCACAAATGTTTTGTTGAAGTTAGTCATCAATTTCTAGAAAAAAGTCTTTGAACTGGTAAGATTTTCCATCTCTGAAGTTAATACTGATATCATCAGCTGACATGCTAATCATCTTATCAGCCAGCAAGCTGCCCCCAGAGTAGAGAAAGTATAATCAGTCACTTGTCACACCTGGCAGGACATCAAGTTCAAAACCTTTTACATTACCTCCAAGAATTTCATTAAAATATCTTAGTAATATAGGGACAACCTTTTGATTTTTGTGGTTAGCTGAAGCTGTCATATTACTGAGGCATAAAGGTTCTGTTAAGTTTTATGTTAAGTTTTTGTTAAGTTTTTGTTAAGTTAACAAAGTTCTTGTTAAGTTTTTTGAGGTTCTGGAGTGAGTTTTAACTTTTTCTTTTTGTCTGTATTCTACCTTCGGTTTGCGTTGATGGAAATTTAAGTTCAGACGCCATGGAACGTAGCCTCAGAGATGCAGTCCTAAGATCTGAAGCCGTGACTGTCTTTTGTGGTGTTGTATGAAATTACTGCTTCTTTTCCGAGTGCCTTTTATTAGCTGTTTCATCACTGAATCATGGAAGCTCCAGATCTAACAGATAATGCTGTCTCCTTCAGCTGAAAATGCAAAAAGATAGCAGATTTGGTTTTGACCTTCGTCTTATTCGTTACCACATAAGAAGCAAAGTGCTACATGTGGATTGACACTTTATTTTCTTTGAGTATTTTTTTATAAACCTCATTGAACATGTGTGTATGTGTTTTTTTCTGGACCCTTCCCCCTTTGCAATCATTCTGACTCTTAAATACTTTTATGTATACTTCACATATCTCTGAACTGCAGGAGCATAAATGACCACTATAATCATCATCCTTTATCACAGGGATCAGCTTTGCTGACAACGTTTGCCACTCTTAGAAGTGTGTGCCTAACTTCACAAGTACAAGACAGAGACGCGTGACCCTCTCAAGGTTCCTGGGGGCCCAGGGTCACCCTTCCTGCTCCTCTTTCTCCGTCAACATCCCCCCACTCTCTTTCTTTCCCTTAGAGGTGTCTACCTAGCCCCTTGCTTTCCAACCCCCATACCACATCTCCAGGTGCCCACAGATCCAACAATAAACCTTTATCACATTTGACACAAACATTTCCCAGTCATTGTAACAATTTATTCGGCTTGTAACACTTTCTCTTTTGTAGCTCTCCATTTTAGAAGTTCTTTAAAAGGAACATTACAAATTTGATTCTTTCTGTCACACTATCTTCTAAGATATGGGAAGTTTTAGAACACTTTCTATTTATGCCAAAAAAAAAAAAAAAATGGAACAAGATACTTGAAATAAAAGAGTCCTATCAAAAGTCAACCTCTTTTCAAGCCTGTGTATCCTGGCTCAGATGGTGCCACCTCACCCCCTACCCCCAACCCTCAATCATTCGATCCTATTATCCTGTCTTACATTCTTCATTCCACTTGTAATTATCATTATATAAATGTATTTTATATATTTATATGTTTTGTATGCATGAGATTTCAGATCGTAATTCTTCTACTTTGACAAATAGGAATCTTGTCTTGCTTAATGCTAGTCCCTGGTGCCCAGAACATGCTCCTTGCGGACTGGTTGTAAGAGAGAAATAAACCGATTGCATTAATGTACACAGCTATGATTTAATAAGAGAGAGAGAGAGAGAAATAAACCTGACAAAATGTGACGGTCAGTCCCATCTCCAGAACTCAGATACTCATGAAGGAGGCTTGGTTGGGACACATGAAGGTTTCTTAGGATTTCTCTTAGAGTCCCACCACTTTTGGGTGCTAGTGCTTTTTGAATTTGGAAAGGGTTGCCTCCTGACAACTGCAGCACCAAAGAATGCTTTGACAGGTAAACTATTTTTTTTTTTTTTTTAGAATTGCGGATGATTAAAAGAAGACTTGCAGTGGTCAAATAAGGTGACAGGTCATTTAGAGATCAAGGGACTAAATAGAGGTCTCAGCATAAAAAAGAATTGAATAATTTTTTAGGACACATACTAAAATGTTGCATAAAAAAGGCTAAATGAGGTAAAACTGAGAAATGATTTAAGCATTTTTCTTAGAAATGTATTCAGCATTAAATTATGTCACAATTCATACATTTCTAATTCCACATACTCTGTTTCAAAAGCATTTTTTAAAAATTGTTGTGGATTCATTGAGAGTACAAAGCATCAGGTTACACTCATTGCATTTGTTAGGTAAAGTCCCTCTTATAATTGTGTCCCATCCCCGAGAGGTGTGTCATGCCCTGTGACCCCCCACTCCCTCCCTACTTCCTTCTCCCTGAATCCCTCTTACCCCCTCAATGTGTACTAGGTCATCAATTGTCCTCAATCAGAATTGAGTACATAGGATTCTTGCTTCTCCACTCTTGTGATGCTTTACTAAGAATAAGGTGTTCCACTTTCATCCAGTTTAATACAAAAGATGTAAAGTCTCCATCTTTACTAATGGCTGAATAGTGTTCCATGGTATACATATACTAGAGTTTGTTGATCTATTCCTGGGTTGGTGGCATTTAGGTCGTTTCCACATTTTGGTGATTGTAAATTGAGCTTTGATAAACAGTCTAGTGCAAATGTCCTTATGATAAAAGGGTTTTTTCTCTTCTGAGTAGAAGCCCAATAATGGGATTATAGGATCAAATAGGAGGTCTAGTTTAATAGCAGCAGCTATATTCTGGTCTATGGAGATTATCTGCCTTTGGAAATCTTCAAAATCAGTATGTGAGTGTTATTTATCTAGCATTATAATACCCTTTAATGTTAGGGAGACAGCATAGAGACTCTAATGATCCATTCATTCATTTTTAGTAATAAGGAACCAAGAATCAGAGAGTAATGGGACTTGTCTAAAGTGCCTGAGTGGGATCCTATGTGGGATAATCTTGATTCGCCCCTCAAGATTCACCATCTCTTCTTTGCCAGCCTACTCAGTGGACTACATGGTCATGCTCTCTTGCTGTCTAGGTGAAAGGCAAGGGCAAGAGATTGGAAGATGAGAGGAGGGCAAGGCTAGTATGTTTATTTCCCTAAACAGCCTCCCTACTTGGTTAAGATTTGGAAGGGATTGTATTTTTATGGCCCAAATCATTGCTCCCTCCTCCGGTTCCTTCAGACCTAGATGTGATAAGGCTCCCAATCGTTGCTAGCTCCAGGGTGCTTCACCACACATGCTGGCTCCCCTAATCCTACCCACACCTTGGCGACACTGTCCCCTTTTACATAATAGTCTCCTTTGAATATGCCTAACCATACACTTTTGAATCCAAATCATCAAACTCCTGTCCAATGTTTTTTATTTTATATTCCCAAATTTATAATCTTCTTTAGAAATACAAAGGAGCTTGGGATAGTTCTGGAGATCTGGTGTACTATGGTGACTAAAGTTAGTAATACTACAGTGTATACTTGAAATTTATTAAGAGAATACATCTTAAATGTTCTCACTACACACATACACACAAGGGTAACTATGTGAAGTGATGGAAATGTTAATCAGCTTGATTGTGCTGACCATTTCTCAATGTATATCAATAGATCATATTGTACTCTTTAAACATATACTTTTTGGGGTCAATTATACCTCAATAAAGCAGAAAAAAATATAAAGAATTGTATTTAACAAAATGGAAAAAAAAGTGACCCGAAGGGCTCTGATAATATGGAAATGTTTTTAAATATTTTGATGAAGAAGTAAGTACTAGAAACAGAATCTAAAACTATGAGTAATGAGGCCACAGAGAGGGGAAAGGCTGCATTTAGGGAGGCTCGGCAGGAAATCTTGCAAAGGTGAAATTTGACTGGGGCAAAAAATGGAGGGGCAGGAGGGCACTGTGGTTCCTGTGTGGTTAGAGGAACTGGGCTTGCTGTTTTCAATCCTGCAACAGCTGAAGTCAACCCACCCCGGGTGTGATTTTGTGAGTGATGTATTTTTCATCCAGCACAGCCTGCAGACATGAGCCAAATACTTTATCTGTGTTCAAGTGAAGACACAGCATGTTTTCCCAGCACTGAAAGGGAAAAGTGGTGAGAGGGGTCTGCTTGCCTCCAGCGTGGCATCGAATTGAGATATTGTCAAGGGTAGATCTGAGCAGCAGGGTCTTCATCGTCTATCCTGGTTCCTGGCATGTCATCCATACATACTGGTATTTGATCTTCCTTCCCTACCATGTACTTCTTGGTCTCCATGAAAATGGAGTATTAGTAAAGCAGTAAGGTAGAACGCAGAGGGAAGTTTCCTGAATAGTGCTGTGCCTCAGAACTAAAATTAACTTTGTTCTAGTCGCAACTCTGGTACTAAGTTTGTGACATCTTGTCTGGGAGTCAGGTTCCTCAGAGTAAAATGAAAACCCTGGTTAGAATGACATTTGGGGTCATTTCTGCTTTTCAGATTCTATGATCCTCTTAAGAACCAGAGTAAGTGACAGCAGCTTACACTTTGAGCTTTTTGCCTGTTTGGTGAAACAAATTGACATACTCAGGGCCCCTTCCCCTTGGGTTTTGAAATCTGTTCCACAGAGAAAGCCTTGCAGTCTCAGTACCTTCAGCCCTCCTGGATCTATGCAACTTGTATCAGATCCAGAGTCACCCCCTTCCCAAAGCTCATCCTTCAGCCACTATCTTCCTGGAGGTATGTCATATAGGAAACATGAGGCGGGAGATGGAACTTCCCATGGTTTGATTGTACTGTTGGAAAGGTCAAGAGAATCATTCTCAGTGTGGCTGGATTATCCAGATCACTTTTCCATTCTACTTGACTCTACCTGTCAACATGTACAAAAGGAAGAAAAAAAAATCAGTACAATGCTTTTCCTTTTTGGTCTGCCAAAAGTCAAATAATCATTTTGCCTGACTTCCTCCCTCATTAACCAGTTGTTTCCACAAGTTCAGTCCATGGAGAACTCAGTTCCTCTGGTCTCTCTCTGGCTTTACTTTCTTTCCTGCCTGGCAAACTCTGCCTCCTAACTTTAAAATGTATCTCAAATAGCACATCTTGTGGGCAGCCTTTGTTGACGTTCCTTCCTCAGGGAGAATATATACTCTGGTCCTCTGTGCTTCTCAGCCACTGTGCCCCCATTGCTTCCCTGGTATTTGTCCCATGGTAGCTGAGTGATTCGTATCTGATAGAAGGGCAAATTGAAGACCTGGTTTTTGTGTAGCTCTGTCTAGAATAGCAACCACTTAGTGAGGATTCCTTCAGTAGAAGGAAGGGAGGAAAGGGCAAAGGAAGAAAAAAAAGGAGGGAGAATTTTCTCCTTGTTGAATGCTTGCAACACTCTCTTCTCATGCAAAGTCTGAGCATAAATGACGTACTTCATAGAGAATGAATGACCATCTTTGACAGTGGAGTTAGAAGTAGCCAATTATAGCAGAGTACAACTGAATAGTTTTTTTCTCTTGTTCTGCCATACTTGACTCCTCTACGGCTTGACTTTGAGTGTCCAAAGTTGCTTACTAAGATAGGCAAAGACTCCAGGGGAGAGGGGGAGGCATTTAAAAAAGATTAGCAGCAGAGATTCTGAAGAAAAAAACAGCAATTACCTTTATTTCATCAGATATCTTTGAGACATGGGTTTTGTTGAGAGAACTGGTCTCTACCCTTCCCCAGTTGATAAAGGCACAGAAGATCTGCTGGATTCATCATTGTTTCTTCCCTAGGAAATCTCAGCTCTGCCTTGGGGATAGCTATCTATCCTGAGGATTAGATGCCATGGGACTAACCAGGAAATGGTGCAGCCAGGAAAATTGGGATATTATCTCTGTCAATAGTCTGTTCCCAACTAGCCTAGTGATTAACAAGGGTTCTGTCTTACGTGTTAAAAAGTTATTGGGCCAGGGCAGTGCCTGTGGCTCAAGGAGTAGGGCACTGACCCCATATACCAGAGGTGTTGGGTTCAAACCCAGCCCTGGCCAAAAACTGCAAAAAAAAAAAGTTATTTGGCCATGCAGTCTTCCAGGATCTCAAAAGCTGTGACTTGGTCACTAGAGACACTCCATTGACTATCCCTCCAATAGTCAGAACTTGGAAAATGTTGTCAACTCCACATTTATTTCTACTTTATAATACTAAATAAGTAAATAACCTAAACTTCTGCTAGTGTGACTGAACTGGTTGTAGTTTTGGTATTGATGACTTTGAGGACACTGACCATAACATGAGTTATATTTTCACTGTCAGACCACAAGGGCACTATTTACCAGAAAGTGTTCTGATAGAATGTTAGTGTTGCCAGATTTAGAAGTCAACCATGTCATCTGGATTTCTACACAGCATAAGGCTAAAGCCATCATGGCAGACATTATATTTATTGGCAGACATTGAAATTTTAAATTCCTGTTGGGTAAATTTTTTCGTGCATTTTAAATTCTTATTGGGTAAACTTGAACTTAGTCATTTTAACCTAGCCCTGGAAAAGATAAACATCTAGTTCATACAAGACATGATTCATTCATTCAAAAAATATTTACTAAGCAGTCTATGCTGGGTGCTGTTCTTGATGCATGGGGGTACATTGGATCTGTGCCTTCATGGAGCTTACATTCTATGAGAGAGATGATGAACAATGCACTCAGTAGATAAGTAGATTATTTAATATGTGAAAAAAGGAAGAAAGAAGAATAGTAAGGGAAACTGGGTATTGAAGTGGTAAGGAGTAGGAAGATGTCTGTGCATGCTCAGGATGGGCCACACTGAGATGGTGATATCTTAGGAAGGACTTCACAGGAGTTAGGGAGTTAGCCAAGCAGTACTGGAGAACAGCATTCCAGAAAGAGAGAACAGCATACACAAAGATCCTTTGGTGGAATGTGCATTCTTATTTGAAGAATAACAAGGAAGCTAGTGAGGCTGGAGTAGAATGAGCCAGCGGGTGAGAAGTAGAAGACAGGAAGAAGGAAGAGTCTGGGGTCTGGAAGACTTTCCTTGGAGTGATATGAGGAGCAACTACAGATTTTTGCACAAAAATGTAGCACTATTTTGCATATGTTTTAAAAGGATTACTTTGACCTCTGTTTTGAGAATAGACAATGTAATTTACAACCTAGGCTGCATGAGTAAATTTGATCAAGCATAACCTGATAATATGATACTTTCCTGAGAAGAATCACAAGATACCACATTCAAAAAAAGCATTTGGATTCTACTTCCAGAATGTTGCTGTGGGTGTGCTGCCACGCAGCCTGATTGAAATAGCCATTATATCCATATTTGTAGCAGACACCATCCTTCTTCCAGACTCTCTTACAGTTGGTATTCTCCTTCATCCACTACATTCAAATAAAAAAGTTACTTCTGCATGCAAGGCTCTATGTTAGTCACAGAGAATGAGAGTTGAGAATACAGGGGTGGGCAAGTTGTGGTCTCTGTCCTCTCTACCGTACCCAGAGAGGAAATTTAGATTCTTGATCTCAAAATAATGTACTTCTCTGACATGTGTCAGGTGCTTGCTTTTTTTCTTGAGATGGTCAGTCATTTCACTGGGGGAGAAATCTTTGTAAGAATTCAGATGAAGCTCCTACCTTGGAAGGTAGCATGATCCTGCTTAGCGTAGAGTTCAGTTTGTCCCACTCACTATGTGATGAGAAGATTAACTTTAAATGCTCATTTCTATAAAGTGCTGTATGTTCAATCCATCCTCCTCCAAGAGGTATGTATGGCCATAGGGATGAGGTAGAAAATGATGGTATAGAGAATAGAAAATTTAAGGTCTTTAATCCATTGTCTCCAGACCTACAAGGCAAAGTCAAATCAGAGAGTACTATGTAGTGGTCAGAGTAATAGGGATAGCTGAGGAGCTGAAGAGCAAACAGTTTGGTGGAGTTAGTATAACTCACTTTTAACAAGATTGGCAGGAGTACTATGACAAAATAGCACAGACTGAATTGTTTAAACAACAGGAATTTATTTTCTCACAGAAGTCCAAGTTCAAGATGTTGGCAAGTTTGATTTCTCCTGAGCTTCTGTCCTTGGCTTGCAGATGGTCACCTTCTTGCTATGTCCTCACATAGTCTTTCCTCTCTGCATCTCTGGTGTCTCTCTGTGTGCCCGAAATTCATCTTCTTATATATACCAGTCATGCTGGATTAGGGTTTATCCTGATGGCCCCATTTTAATGTAATCATCTCTATCTCCAAATACAGTTATATTCTGAGATACTGAGTGTGAAGACTTTAACATATGAATTTCAGGGGGACACAATTCAGCCCATAGCATATGGGATAGTCTCATTATTTAAGAACCGTACTGGTATCTTGGGAATGTTGAAGCATTTTCACAGGGAAGTGGATATGGTTTGGAGATTTCTGTACAAAAATATCAGACTTGCTATAGGCAGGATCAAAATCTGAGTTAGTTTTCTAAGAAAAGAATTGACATTATGGACTCTTTAATAAAAGCCCTAGAGGAGCAGACTGTGACCATGAAACTCATTAACAGAAGAGATCAAGCCAACCTTGGCCTTAGTGTGATTCTCTAACTGATTCAGCTAACAAAGCCAAGTAGGCAAATTGTGATAGAAGGGCAAATGGTTCTCTGGCTAGTTTTCAGTATCATTCTGAAAGGGTCTGGCTTGTTAAGCACTTAGCTCTTATTTTCTAATTATACTCTGAGAAGATCACAGAAACCAAGCAAGAGAATAAGATATTTCATGGTTCCATGCCTTTGTGGTTGCTAGTGTGGAATTTTGATTCAGAGTTTGAGCATGGTCTGACAGATAAGAGTTACAGGAGAGAGATGGGTTTATTTCTAGTCTTCCATACTTTCACTTTTTTTTTTTTCCATTAAGCTGGTTGGACATATTCTCATGAATACTAGACATTCTGTTGTTCTCTGAACTTAACTTACTCTACAAGTTGCAAATATATCTGAAGTCTTAGAATCCCCTGGTTGGAGTTACCTTAAGAGTCATCACAGAAATTTGAGAGAAACAGGGATACATATTGCCATTCTATTCAGAGATGATGAGTAAGTTATTTGGAGAAGGCCAATGGTCCAGATACCTCTCTACCAAGGAACATTGTCTTGATAGATCTCCCAGAGTCCAGCATTTGGTCTTCCATCTTTAGTTATCAAGATACCTAATTTGTCATATTGAAAGAAAGATTTTTTTGTTTATTTGTTTTAGAGGAAAGGATTTGCAAGAACTGAATTCCTAAGACTGGGGTATAACAAAAAAAAATATAACTATTAAGAGTAATGGCTACTCTTGTCTTCTAAAAAATCCATTTGGTTTCTATAACCTACATGGGAAACTATGTTATAATCAGAAGGCTGCTTGGTGAGTCAGAGATCTCAACAAAAGGAGTTACTTATATGATCCAAATACTTAAATGCAGGGATGAAAGATAGGTTTCATTTCACAAGAACTCTTATCAATTGTTAAGGGCTGTATGGAGTGTTGAGAAGTATGAGGCCACATATAGAGTTGGTGGGAAAGTGACATTTGATTAGTGATGTCTGCCATGGGCACAAGATCAGAAAGAAGGGATATGTATGCCATGTCTGAGCCATCCCTTTTGCAAAATAGCTTTATGAGTTCTCTCTCTGTCTCTTTCTGTCTCTCTCTCTCCCTCTCTCTCTCTCTCTCTCATATTAAGACTGGGGGCTCAGGCCCTCTGAGCAGTGCTTGGTTGGTGATCATCAACTTTTTCAGTGTTTCCATACATGACGGATCTTTCTTCTGACCAGCCCATCTTTCTGTTCAGCCAGTTCAGACTAAGTGCTATGGGCCTGAGAGTGAACTGATATCTTTGAGAGGACTGCATAATTCTGCTCTGAGTCATTTTAGGCTGACTTGTCTTTTTGCTCCCAGAAGAGAATCTTATTTACCAGATCTGGGGCACCTCTCTATAACCCTATAAAAGGAAAAGAATAATCTACTTTAGTGATCGTCATACTTTAGGAAAACTCTTCTTCTAAATTAAATATTATCTAGAACCTCAACATGTCAAACAAATAAAAGCAACAGGCAGGTTTCTCTGAAAATTTCAACCTTCCTTGTTTGGCAGGTACTAGTTTTTGTGTGACAATATCCTGAGACACATTTGTAGTGAGCCCTGATAATGCATTGGAGAATTATTTGAAAATCGCTTTTCTAGTTCTACTTCATCATTCCAGAAAAAAAAAATCTAGGCATTAGAAAGTAAAGTTGTTTACTCAGGATCACACAGAATGTATGAAGCTATGTCGAGATGAAGAATCCTTGCCTCTTAGCTCTTCATAGACTGTTCTTTCCATAAGACCAACACGTGTGGGTTTTGGGAAAGATTATTCACCAAACCCCCAGTGGCCAAGCCTAGACTAAACTGTGGGTCTTCACGGGGAGGTGTGGGCCCAGACCCACCAAAGGGGACAAGGGGACATGCTAGGGACCCTGCAGAGAAATGTTTGCTTTGTCCCCCCCCCACCATTTCATAAGTGAAACCTGACAGCATAGATTAGAAAAATAATAAAAGGCCATCTCATCTGTGTTCCTTATTTATTACACATTATACAGGTATCTGGTTGCAAAACCTGCACTCCTACTCTCTCATTGCTAACAAAGTTTTGAAGCAGAACACACTGACCTGCTTCATCAGATAACACTGTGGAGACTGCTCACTTTCCAGGTGACTTCCGCCCCATCTCCAGCTCCCCTCTCCCCACTCCCTGAAAAAATCCAACAGGGGGACACGGTCATTAGCAGCAGTAAAACACCCCACCCTTCCATGATGTGATTGTCAGATCCAGTCAAAGAGAAAATAAAGGAAAATAAAACTTCACCCTTTGAAAAAGAAAATAAACTACCCAGATTGTAGGGTCAGAGAATGGAGGAAGGTGACCCAGTTAGCACCCTCCAAGAGGGGGTTGCCCCAGTCTTCCTTCTTTGGGCCTCTCAATGACCTTCCCCCTGTAGCCTAAGAGGACACCAAATTTGTGTGAGGAAGCAGCTCTTCTTCATTTGTGGTGGGTGGGGGTGGGGGGAAGAGGGACCAGAAGAGGCAAGAACTGAGGTGGAGAGAAAAGGAAGAGAGATGGAGAGGAGAGGCAGAGAAAAGGTGGAGGAAGAGCCAGATGGAAAAGAAGGAGAGGAGGAAGAAGGGAAAAAGAGAAAGGAAAGGGAGAGGCAGCTTTGTTTCTAAAGGTTCTAAAGTCATAACCAAATGAAGCAGTGCCCGCCTGGGCTGCCACAAGGAGGCTGAGGGGTGGGAAAACTGGACGCCATGCAGGGAAACCCAGGTCCCAGCCTCGCCTCCACCAACACCTCTGTGTCATCTTGAGAGTGTGCCTTTTCCTTTCTGGGCCTCAGTTTCCTCTCCATGCAGTGAAAGGTGCATGTGAGAGGCCCCGAATGTCTCCACACTCGCTCCCACCAACCCCGACTCTTGCCCTGGGGCCGTCATGAATCTGTGCTGAGGAGACACCAAAAGGAGAACAGAGCCCTTTGTGGCAGACTGGGGACAGACAACTTGAAAGGCAATGGGGGCAGAAGAAACGAAGCATTTTTGTTGGGAAGGGAAGCGTGGGCTGCAGGCAGGAAGCCAGAAGCCGCTGACATCACCACAATACTTGGACCAGGCCTCTCAAAGGTGGGCGGGAGCCTGAGGGAGTGGGCAGAGCTACCTGGTGCGGGGACTTTAGGGCCTGAGTCTGGCCCAGGAGTGACAGAGACACTTGAAAGAGGCTTGAAGGCCCTTGCAGGATCAGGGAACAAACAGGCAGTCACAAAGTCGAGGACAAGAGGAAAGTGTGCAGAGTTTGGGAAGTCATTTTTCCACTCAGTCCCTTGGTTCAGGTCTTGCGAGGATGGAAGGGAGAGATGAGCATTGTCATCTCTAGACAAAAATCCATTTGTCCAGATTGCAGGATCCTGAGTTGGGAGCACTGACATCCACCTTCTCTCCTTGGCCTTCAGAGCCTGCTGGTGGGGAATAGGAGCGGAGGTCACTTCTGTGATAGGATTATGGGAACACCAGGAGGTACTTTTCCCCCCAGGTGTGGCTTCCATTAAAATGCTACAGTGCTTTCCATCTCCACTATCTCCATCTCCCTTTTGCGGGGAGGGGGCTGATGAGCATTGCCCACTTCTCACAGATGTGTTATAAAAATGACATCTCATTCCTCCCTATGGATTTGAAAGTACTAACTTCTCAGTGCGTCTTCGTGTAAGTTCATCAGATCATGGCATGTGCTCCACTGAGCTTCGGGCAGACAACGTCAATCAGCTGCCATGCTCTTCCCTGTTGAGCCCAGATGAGCATCAGAATCCCTCTTAACCCAGACAGCAGAAAAGTTCTGGAAAAGGTGGGTGGGAGGGTTCTGGGGAGCCATGATGGCTGGGAAGAGGCAGAGAAAGAGTGATGAGCAAACTGAACAAAGACTATGCCTGATTTTAGTATTATTTGTTTTTGCTTCTTTATAAATTTCCCTTCAGTTAATCAGAGCTTCCTTTATCTTTGGATTCTGTCATCCTGGCTCTGGCTCTCTTTTCCCACCAGGAATCAAAATGTTAGGAAAGAATTGTGTGAGGGCCTGCAGGCTGGGAAGCTGGCATAATGGAAAGCTGACCAGGAGCTATTCCTTTGCCCTTAGGAACACGGTTCCTGTCCCTGCCTACAGAACACCCAGAGATGCCTTACTCTTTAGGACCGCCTTTGCAAGATCCTTAAAAGTCCACACCCCTCTTCTGTAACTCTTCAAGGATGGGAACCTCATTACCTCATGGGACAGCTCATTTCATTGTTGAATGACCTAAGTGGTAAGAAAGCGGTCAGTTCAAACTGGACTGAATCCAGAGACTGCCCGAGGAGTCCACCATCAGTGCTGGTTCAGAGAGCACATCTGCTCCCTCTTTCCCCACGTCAGCCTTTCATGTTGTCTCAAGATGGCTATCATGGGCCCCCTGGGTTTTCTCCTCTCTAGGTTAAATATCCTAGTTATCCTACTCTGCCTCACATGGCATGGCATCAGAGTTTTTGTCATCCTGATAATCTCCTGGCTGTCAGTGACCTTATGATCAGTGCCCCCTAAATGAAAAGTTACATATTCTCACATGTGCAAGTCTGTGGGATAGAGGTTTGCTTGTTGGATAAATTATTTGATCCTGTGATCTAAAAAATATCTATTTATGCAACCAAAGAATTGTTTTTATCGGTAAGGTGCTGCTTTATCTTGCCTTGTATTAAGCTTGTGGTCAAGCTAAGGCCCTCTAATGGCTTTCACAGAAACTATCACCTGTCCTGTATTGAACTGACAGGGATCTGTGAAACTGGTTCCTACTACTGCCAAACAGGAACGTGCTCTGACTGCGTATTTGTGCATATTCCAGTGCTGGGCACTGGAACAGAGAGATAAGCCCTTTGGATAACTATAATTTGAAATTTGTTCATTCAACACACACTTACTGTTATGTTATTACTGACTTTTTGTTGGACAATTTGTTGTCATCAAAATTTTATGTTCTTAGCAATTTCCCAGGATCATACCCTTATTATACAGATCAGATTACTCATATGATGCATATAAAGTGTGTTAATTGCAGCATTAGTTTTAATTATGAAAAATAAGCAGCAAACTAAATTTTCAAGAAGAACAGTTAAGTATAGAATATACCTCCATGAATGGAATGTCAGGAGGCCGTTACAACTGAGTTAGACCTACGTGTAATGACACAGACAGACAGGTCTTCAAGATGTATTGCAAAGGCTCGGCGCCTATAGCTCAACCGGCTAAGGCGCCAGCCACGTACACCTAAGGTGGCGGGTTCGAATCCCCAGCCCGGACCCGCCAAACAACAATGACGGCTGCAACCAAAAAATAGCCGGGCATTGTGGCGGGCGCCTGTGGTCTCAGCTACTTGGGAGGCAGAGGCAAGAGACTCGCTTGAGCCCAGGAGTTGGAGGTTGCTGTGAGCTGTAATGCCACAGCACTCTACCCAGGAGGACAGCTTGAGGCTCTGTCTCAAAAAAAAAAAAAAAAAAAAGATGTATTGCAAAGTGAAAAATTTAAGTTACCGCAAAGTAGATATATAGTAATCTTATTTGTATTTTAGCCAATAAAATTATAACCTAAAAGTATCTATATTTTATACATATTATGTATAAATGTATTGGTGTTTGTAAGCTACACAGCCAACCATTTATGAAAGTTGTCTGTCAGAGCAGAGCATGAATTTTTTTCCTTCCTCATATTTTGGCCTTGCTTGTATTTTACGTGGATTAATTTACTATTTGTGAGATTCTTTTTTTTATGAGCTATGATCTTGCTCTGCAGCCCAGGCTGGAGTGCAGAGGCGTAATAGCTCACTGCAGCCTCCATCCTCCTGCCTTGGTCTCCCAAGTAGTTACAGGTGTGTGCTACCACACCTGGATAATTTTTTTTCAATTATTTTTTTAGAGGTGGGAGTCTCACAATGTTGCCCAGACTGGTCTCCCTTGAACTCTTGTCTTCAAGTGACCACCCTACTTTGTCCTCAGAAAGTTCTGGGATGACAGATATGAGCCACCACACCTGGCTAAAATTTTTTCAGAAGAAACCCCTAAACAAATATTAGGAAAGACAAAGAATTCAAAGATGGAAAAGATAATTTCCTTCCCTCAACAATGTCAAAAAATCCAGAATGGAGGGATAGAGCAATAGATTGATAAAAATGGTATGACAGGCCACAGGTATTGGGGAGTGATTTCTTTTTTATTTTATTTTTGCAGTTTTTTGGCTGGGGCTGGGTTTGAACCTGCCACCCTCGGCATATGGGGCCAGCACCCTACTCCTTGAGCCACAGGCACTGCCTGGGAGTGATTTTTTCCACCTGGAGAGAGACAAGGTCAGGAGATGGACCTCAAGGGAGGGCAGGGTTTTGGCAAGGGAAGACATGGAGAGCTTTGTGTAGGAAGGTGGGACAGGTTGTGCATTCTCTGGGTAGGACATCTAATGTAGTTTGTTGGCAGTGTAGAATTTATATGGGCGAACAGTCAGAAAAATGTCTAGAAGGATGAGTCGTACCTAGAACTCAAGTGGCCTTTGATGAGCTTCCTTTGGTAGCCTGTGGGAGGCATCCTTGAGGGCATATTAGATAGACTACTTCAGCTCTGAGAACAGAAGATAGGGGGACTGAGAGTGGAGGCAGAGAGACCATTCAAAAAGCTATTTCCATATTTTAGTATTTTCTTAGATCAATTCAAAGTTTAAAACTAACAGTGCTTCCCTCATCCACCTTACTAAATATGCAGTTAAATAATCATAGAAAATCTTCACACTATATCTCCAGCATAGATAGGCTCTGAGAAGTCCTGCAACTAAATGCATTTGGTTTTAATTAATCCAGCATTTCTCAAATTTATCTGGACCTCGAACATGTAGTTTGCAGCCTGTATTTTTCACAGTCGTGTTCCAAACAACAGCAATCACTTTGAGCATCTGCTATAGGAGAATCTTAGAAGTCTGAATGAGGGTGGTCACAGAACAATGGAAAGGAAGGAGGGATGCCACCATATGGGAGAAGGGAGGATTAAGAATGAAGAGGGTGTAGCAAGTTGTTTGGATGTGGAATCAGGAGAGAGATACTCAAGATCTGGTCCAAGATCTCCTTATCTCTGCTAAATTCCTCCATAGCAAAAGTCACGAGCATCAGATTGACACTTCTTCATTGCTGGCCGTACACATAGCTATCCCTGCTTTAGCATAAGCTACTGCCTGGGAAGAAAAATCGTTTCTTTCATGCCCTCACCTGTCATGGGAATATTAAATTGAAAACACTATCTGGCTCGGCACCTGTGGCTCAA
>NW_003852403.1:22114425-22221744 GCF_000181295.1 Otolemur garnettii
AGGAGACTCGCTTGAGCCCAGGAGTTGGAGGTTGCTGTGAGCGTGATGCCATGGCACTCTACCCAGGGGGATGGCTTGAGGCTCCATCTCAAAAAAAAAAAAGAAAACACGATCTAACACAATCAGCAGATTGAAAAGGCAATCCATGGAATGGGAGAAAATATTTGTAAATAATACAGAGTGGACATAAAGTTCATGTGCAGCTTAAAATAGTTTAACACAGTAAATTGCACATGAACTTTATGTCCACCGTGTATACCAGATAAGGGGTTAATATCAGCATGTTATAAATACCACCTACTCAACAGCATTAAAACAAAGAAGTGGGTCAAGGACTTTAATAGACATTTCTCCAAAGAACATTTACGAAGGGCCAAGAAGCACACACAAAGAGATGCTCAACATAACGAATCATTAGGGAAATACAAATCAAAATCCCCAAGGAGATACCGTCTCATACCCATTAGGATAGCTATCCTCAAAGAATCAAAAATAAATGGTGTTGAGGATGTGGAGAAACTGGAACACTTGTGTACCACTGATGGGAGTATAAAATGGTGTAGCCACTATGGAAAACAGAATGAATGTTCCTCAAAAAATTAAACATAGAATTCCCGTTTGTGCCAAAATTCTACTTCTGAGATTATATAGAAAACAATTGAAGTAGAGACTCTAAGAGATATTTGTGCACTTGTGTTCACAGCAAAATTATTCACAATAACTCAAAGGCAGGCACAATCTGTCCATTGATAGAATGAATGGATAAACAAAATGTGGTACAGAAATACAATGGAATATCAGTCAGTCTTTTTAAAAGTGGAAATTTTGACACATGTGGCAACCTGGATGTTTGTGTCCTCCCAGAATTCATATGTCGAAATCCTAATCCTCAATGTGATGGTGTTAGGGAGGACTTTGGTTGGTGACTGGGTCATGAGGGTGGAGCCCTAATGAATGGGATTAGTGTCCTTATAAAAGAGGCCTCAGAGAGCTCTCTTGCTCCTTTTACTACAAGTGAGGACCTGACGACTGTTTATGGACCAGGAAACCACCCCCTGCCAGACATCAAATCTGCCAGACTCTTAAGCTCCGACTTCCAGCCTCTAATAATGGTGGAAAATAAATTTCTGTTATTTATAAATGACCTCTTCCAGGGGTATTCTATTATAGCTGTCTGAAAAACTAAGACAATGGATGAATTTTATGGATATTATGTTAAGTGAAATCCTGTTCAGTTATGAAAGGATTGTGTCATTCCGCTTACATGATTTACCTAGAGTAGTCAAATTCATAGAGACGGAGTGGAAGGGTGGCTGCCAGGCACTGGGGTAGAGGGAATGAAGAGTTATTGTTTAGCGGGTGTAGAGCAGCGGTTCTCAACCTGTGGGTTGCGAACACTTTGGGGTCGAATGACCCTTTCACAGGGGTCACCTAAGACCATTCTGCATATCAGATATTTACATTACGATTCATAACAGTAGCAAAATTACAGTTATGAAGTAGCAACGAAAATAATTTTATGGCTGGGGGTCACCACAACATGAGGAACTGTATTAAAGGGTCACGGCAACAGGAAGGTTGAGAACCACTGGTGTAGAGTTTCATTTTTGCAAGATCAAAAGGAGATCAGCTGGTGGTTCAGGAGCTAGCTGGTGGTTACACAATAATGTGAGTGTACTTAATACCACTGAACTGTACACTTAAAAATGGTTACTATCCCACATAATTTTATGTTATGTGTATTTTACCACAATTAAAATATACACAAACAAAATAGATGTCATATTTTGGTTCCTGTAGTTAGGCCCTAAATCTCTTTAACTGTTTATTTTATCTTTTGTGCAACTTACTGGTATTTATAAATGACCCCCTCCATGGTGTTCTATTATAGCTGTCTGAAACTAAGACAATGGATGAACTTTGTGGATATTAAGTGAAATCCTTTCTGCAGTCTGTAGTTTTGAAAACAGCACATACAAAACATTATACACGATAGAAAACATGGAAAATACAGAAGTACAAAAAGAAAATAACCAAATTGTATGGAGGTAGCCTTTTTTTCTGGAGCAGGCCTGCTGGACTCCTCCACCGCCTCCCTCTCTCTCTTTCTCTTTCTTTCTGTCTCTCTTGCTCTTATACAGAATACCACAGGATGATAACCATTGCATAAGGTGGTTACTTTTGGATGGTTTTGGTTCAGTCTGTGGGCTGGGTAGCAGGTTATAACAACCGTTGTATAAGAAACAGCTAGAGATTGCTTCTCTTACAAGGCAGGTGTGTGGAGTGATCACTGATCATCTGAGTTGTGTCCTGCCCAATCTAATATATAAACATGACAGGATTTAGAAAAATTTGTCACACCAGGAATTAATTAGACTACAGGTTCCCAAGGTACCCTGGAACTTCCCTCGTCTCAGACCTCACTAAACTTTATTGTAATAAGTTGTTTGATGTCTTTATTTCCCACTAGAATATAATTAAGGAATTTTATCTGCCTGGTTCACTGTTGTATCTCCATTGCTAAGATGTACCTAGGTCATATGAACTGCTCTCAGTATTTGTTGAGTGAATGAATGAGAGCTCATAATTTACATTCAATTTTATAGGAGAATAAAAGGGAAATTGTGGAGAGTATTACTGAAGAGCATTGCTTCTGGACTCAGACTATTTGGATTTGCATTGATGCTCTGTAATTTCAAGCAAATTATTTTACTTCTATAAGCTTTTTCTCATCTGTAAAATGAAGATGAAAATGGCACCTATCTCAAAGTTAGTGTGATAATTAGTTGAGACAGTCTACTACGAATCATTCAGAATACAGCCCCAAACATAGTAACCATTCAGTAAATGTTACTCAGTGTATTCAGCTTTCTGTTTGATACTGTCATGACCATTCCCATATCATTAAACTTTTCTTAAAACATTGCTTACTGGGTGTGTACTATTCCATACTGGAAATTCAACATACTGTATGGATGTTTAAGTTGTTTTTAGATTCTTCTATTTTAAATTGCACTTGGATAAGTATTCTTGCAATAGGGTAGTTAGAAGTGCAAGCTCTGGTACTAAACTGCCTGGGTTCATTCACTAAACCTCCACTTATAAGCTCTGTGACCTTGGGCAATTAATACCTCTGTTCCTCAGTTTCCCACTGGCAAAGTGAAGACAATAAGAAAAATTCATAAGATTGTTGGGAGAAATAAGTGAGATTAATAATACACGTAGGCTGCTTATAATAGCATTTGGCACAATTTAAGTGCTTAATAAATGTTTACTATTATATTATTACTGCTAATCTTTTATTTTACTTGTTAATTCTTTAGGCAACTGAAAATGCTATTAAATTTGTGGGGGAAAACAGATGTTATTAGGATGAAAGTTTATCATAGTCTAGATAGGAACCTGTAAGCTAAATGAGGATGATTTGGTGTTAGAAAAGCCTGGGCATCATTAATTATTAGAACTTCTGTTAACAATGACCCTTCAATAGCTAAATGCATTCAAATAAATGTAATATCTTAGAAATGCTTTTTTATCGTTAAGGTTTATAATTTGAAGGGTAGCTAAATGTTAATTCCTAAGTATACTCCCCCATTATTGTTTATGATCTTTTATACCCCAATTACCTTGCCATGTTTTTGTATAGACTATTTAATATGTGAATTTACTTGCACTATCATTAATAGGAATGTCATTCTAAATCTGTATTTGTGTTTTTATATTAGTAATGATATCAGTACATTCATATTATTTGTAAATAAATAATATATTGATTTTGGGGATAGGGACTTTTAATTATTTAAGTATTAGGAGTGCTTAATTAAAAAAGGTGAAATAAGTCCATTGGTCTATAAGTTAAAGCTCTGGTTCTTTAGAGTGGACTGTAAGAGCTGCCCAGTCTTGCCTCCAATGCACCTTTCACCTGCATCTCCAAGGACTTCATCCTTCACTGTCATCCCACCAGCCACACCAAATGACTCATAATTGTTGATCACACTGGGAGGCCTCCCACAATCAATCTCCCACATGGCATTCCTGGATTATACTTCCTTTTCCCCTTCACCTGATGAACTTCAAGTTACAACCTAAGTGCCATTGCTATGGGAAACCTCCTTAGACTTCCCCCAGGGAAAGCTTTGCCTGTACTACTTTAGCTTCCTCATCAGCCTAGGATCTGTATCCCATATGTTCTTTGTTATATCCTCTTTGCTCTTTTTCTCACCAGAGCCTGGTAAGGTGCTTGACCCATATTAGGGTCTCAGTAAATGCATGCTATTTATTTTTTATCTCACACCGAAGTTGTTAAGATTGTCACTGCTAGGAAGGTTCAGATGTGAATAAGTCAACTTGCGCTCCTCCTAAGTACCTTTCATAAAATCGACCCCTTTCTAAAAGCATTTAGACCAGAGCCATAAACGCGAAGGTCCACAACGGACCAGGAAGGTAATGCAAATGAATGAAGCAGACTGGGAATGACAACAGGACATGGTGAGGTCTGCGGCAAAATGGAAAGCATATGCCTTGTTTGAGACAGCAGCTGCCTCTAAACTCTCAGTCTACCACTGCTGTGTGGGAATGTAGGCCTTCTGTTGATGGATCTACTTAAATTTTAGAAAAAGCTAGAGACCTGAATTTTAAATGAATGTTTTAAATATCAACTAATCCAAAAAAAGGAATTTCAATACTGGGTAGCATAAGCCATACACAGCTAGGAGTTCCATAGGGCCCTTGGCTACCATGGCCAGCCTTTAGTAATCAAATGCCTCCAAGGGCAATATGATGCTAACTCAGCAGATGATTGAGCAGAGGAAGCCCTTCTCAAATTTTGTTCTATGTAATGCTAGTTTAGAGACATAGTACTAGGTGATACTTGAAAAAAGGTCCCATGGTAGAATAGTTTGAGACAAGTTGCATTCGATAGAGTTGAGCAAGCTTTCATTCTCCTTTTGCTTTTCCTGCAGCTGTTTAAATCTAATGTTCACTTGGCATTACCTGGTGTCCCCTGGGCAGGAGACTCAGGGATCAGCATTTTCCTTTGGGCTGTCACAGGTAGAAGCCTCTTCAGTTCTCTTCCCCTCCATGATTATTTACACTCTAACACCCTAAATGTGGGAGAGAAGGACCTAGATTCATGTTTGGAATTAGCCATTTACTACTCATGTGTCAATTGGCAAGCCAATGACTTATTTGAGCCTTGATTTTCCCATCTGTAAAGTGGGAGTGATAATGCCCATCTCATGAAATTGCTGTCATGAGCGTGAGTTAATGCAGAGAGTGACAAGTGAGAGTGAAATAAAAGTTAGTTTTCCTCCCCCTCAGGTTTAAGCATAACAGTAATAACAAAAGCAATAATAACAGCTCACACCTACATAATGCTGTGCGCCTAGCACTGTGCTGAGTTACCTTGTGTTGGATGAGCTACACCATTTAATCTTTGCTGTGTACAACCCCATGAAGTAACCACCACTACTGTCTTCACTTTGCAGATAAACAAACATGCATGAGAACAATTTACTAGATGGCAGAGCTGAGATTCCCCAGAGATGAATTTGTGCTGTTTCTGAAATTTATATAAATGGAGTCATTCACGCATTCTTGTGCCTGCCTTCTTTTTATTCTACATATGATCTGTAACCACATCCTGGCAAGTGGTTTTCTATTGCTGGGCAGTAGTCTGTTGTCTGCATATATTTATCTGTTTTTCTTTTAATGGGCATTTGGGTTGTTTCCAGTATTTTGGCTGTTATGAAGAATGTTGCTACATACATTTTAGTACAGGTCTTTCTGTGTGTATGTGCATTTTTGTGTATATTTTATGTATGTGTGTGTGTGTGTGTGTTGATTTAATACCTAGAAAATTAACCCCTAGTCCTGAGACAGGTAAATGTTCACCTTTAGAAGATATTGCCAAACAGTTTTTCATAGCAATTGTACCAATTTAACTCCCTACCAGGAGTGAATAAGAGATGTCGCTGCTCCATATCTTCACCAGTACTTGGCAGTTTTGAAAATTGTAGCTATTCTGGCAGATGTGTAAGTGGTATCTTATTTTAGGTTTTCTTTTTTTTTGCAGTATTTGGTTGGGGCTGGGTTTGAACCCGCCACTTCTGGCTATAGGGCTAAAGAAATTTGATTTGAAGGAGTTTTATAAAATGTGTTTTTGATGCCAATCTTTTGTTGGATGTATGTATGACACTCTACTCCTTTGAGTCACAGGTGCCACCCTCTTATTTTAGTTTTAACTAGTATTTCTCTGATAACTTTTGATATTAAATATTCTTAAGGTTTATTTGCACAAACACCATTATTCCATGAAGTATTTGCCCAAGTATTTGTCCATTTTAAAATCAAGTTGTATGTCTTTTAAAAATTAATTTGGGCTGGCCATGGTTGCTCATGCCTATGATCCTAGCTGAGATTGGAGGATCACTTGAACCTAGGAGTTCAAGACCAGTATGAGCAATATACAAGATCCTGTCTCTACAAAAAGTAAAATTTAAAAAATTAGCCAGGTGTGCAAACACCTGTAGTCGCAGCTACGTGGGAGGCTGAGCCCAGGAGTTCAAGGCTACAGTGAGCTATGATGGCACCACTGCACTCCAGCCTGGGTGATAGAGTGAGACACTGTCTCAGAAAAAGAAATTTGATTTGAAGGAGTTTTATAAAATGTGTTTTTGATGCCAATCTTTTGTTGGATGTATGTATGACAACTACCTTCTTCTACTCTCTGGCATGAGTTCATTTTCTTAATGCATCTTTTTATAAACACATGTTTTCCTTTTTAATGGAGTTTAAATGATCAACATTTTCCTTTGTGGTTAGTACACTTTGTAAAAATTCTGTGCCCATTTTGAATTCTTTATTGTATATGGTGTGAGGAAGTTAAAAGTTCCTTTTTGATAGGTGGGTAGCTAATTGATCCAACACCGCTGATTGGAGGCCCCCATTTTCCCATTGTATTGCGGTGGCACCTTTGTCATAATTCAGAAGACCACATGTATGTGCGTCTCTTTTTAGGTGCTAGTGCTCTATAAGTCTATTTGCCTATTCTTGCAACGATATCACTGTTCTATCATGAGTCTTGGTGTCTGGAAGTGTCAGTCCTCCAGCTAATTTATCTTTCAGAACAGCCTTTCTTGAAAGTTCAGATATGTAAATAGCAAATTGCATGTTGAACGTGGTTTAATTTTACCTTTTTTTCTAATAATAGTTCATCAAGGCATAAAAGTCTAAGTTGACAGTTACTTTATTTTATATTAACACTTTACAGATTTATCTCCATAGTTGTCTGGCTTCTATGACTGCTCGTTGAAGTGAGCTTAGCTGTAACTCAGACCCATCAGTACTCATTTAGGATGGTCTCATTATCCTTGATGTTGTATAGTTTTATTACAGTGGGTCTATGTTTAACCTACTTGATCACTTGCTATACATTTTTTTTTTTTTTGCAGTTTTTGGCCGGGGCTGGGTTTGAACCCACCACTTAGAGCATATGGGGCTGGCACCCTACTCCTTTGAGCCACAGGCGCCACCCATTGCTATACATATTTTTAAGTAAACTTTTGATTTCAGAATCATTTTTAAATTTACAAAATTGTTGAGAACATAGTACAGAGTTCCTGTATAGTCCACATCCAATTTTCTCTATTTTTATCATCTTACATTAGTATGTGGTACATTTGTCCCAATTAATTAGTCAATGATGATACATTATTATCAACCAAATATTTTATTCAGTTTCTCAGTTTCTCTCTGATGTACTTCTCCCCCTCTGCTCCAGGATCCCATCCAGGTTACTATATTACAGTTAGTCATCCTGTCTCCGTAGGTTCTTCTTGGTTATGACAGTTTCTTAGGCGTTCTCGTTTTTGATGACAGTGACATTTGTGGAAATTACTGATCAAGTGTTTTGTAGACTGTACCTTACAAGGGATTCATCTGATATCTTTCTCGTGATTAGACCAAAGAAGATCACATAGTTACAGAGATCCATAAAGAGCCCTTCTCACTACATCATATCAAGAATACGTACGATCAATATGACGTCACTGCTAATATTAATCATGACCACCCGAGTTGAGATGATGTCTGACAGGTTTCTCCACTGTAAAGTTTCTCTTTCTTTCCCCTTCCTTTCCATTCTGTTCTTTTTGGAAGAAAGTCACTATGTAAACTCACACTTAAATAGTGAGTCTTCCTTGTCTTGGGGTAGGTAGGTCTTCAGCTTTAGAACACACGGCCAAGCAGTTTTCCAACGAGGTTTTACCAACTTGACGTCCTACTAAGAGTAAATAAGAGTCCCAGTTGCTCTGCATCTTCATTAACAACATTATCTTCAGTTTTTAAAATTGTAGCCATTTAATATCAATGTCTGTTATGCTCCGCCTCTTCAATGGTGCTGTGTCTACATAAATTATTCGGATTCTTCTGCATGTGAGTTATGTCTCTTCTCCCCATCCTTTAAATTTATTCAATGATTGATGTATATAAATGAGAACTCATGAATATTTTAATACTTTGGCTTATAACTCAATACTATTTTATTATTTAAATACTCCAGTTTTGGCATTTGGAAGCTCTTTCAGTTGGCTCCTATATCCTTTTGACATATCCCCAACCTTAGATATTTTTATTTTGGGGATTTTTTTTACTGTCTGGCATTATAAGATACTCGAGGCTAATCTTGTATTATTTCCAGCTCTAGTCAAAGGAGCTCTGGTTCCTTTTATTGGAAAATGGTATTAGAATTCAAGATCTGGGAGCTAGATGTGCTCTGCAATTAATTTTTTGTTATTAATATTATTTTTGATTGACAAATCATAATTGTATACATTTATGGGGTAGAATGTGATGTTTTGATATATGTATGCAATGTGGAATGACTATGTCAAGCTAAATAATATAGCCATTATTTCGCTTACTTATCGTTTGTGATGGTAGACATTTTAAATTTACCTTCTTAGTTGATTTGAAATATATAATGTTATTGACTGTAGTCCGTCTGCTGTGCAAAAGATCTATTTCTCCTGTCTATCTGAAACTTTCTAACCACTGATCAACTTTGACTTAAGATTGTTTTGCTAAAATTTTGCAGAAAATAAAATTTTTTTTTGAGTCAGGGTCTGATTCTGTTGTTGAGGCTAGAGTACCATGGCATCCTCCTTGCTCATAGCAACCTCAAATTCATGGGCTCAACCAATCTTTCTCCCTCAGCCTCTCAAGTACCTGGGATTACAGGCATGGCCCCACTGCACTCAGCTAATTTTTTGACTTTTAGTAGAGATAAAGTCTTGCTTTGCTCAGGTTGGTCTTGAACTCCTGACCTCAAGCAATCTTCCCGCCTTGGCCTCCCAGAGTGCTAGGATTACAGGCGTGAGCTACATCTGGTCCTAAAATCTGCAAATACTATCACTTTATAAGATACTTCTCTATCATTCTGTCTATGCTTTTCTGGAGCTCTTATAAAAAATTTGTTATACAGCTCAGTGTCTGTAGCTCAGCAGCTAGGGCACCAGCCACATACACTGGAGCTGGCGGGTTTGAATCCAGCCTGGGCCTGCCAAACAACGACAACTACAACCCAAAAATAGCTGAGTGTTTTGGCGGGCTCCTGTAGTCCTAGCTACTTGAGAGGCTGAGGCAAGAGAATCACTTAAGCCCAAGAGCTGGAGGTTGCTGTGAGCTGTGACCCTACAAAACTCTACACAGGGCCAACAGCTTGAGACTCTCTCAACAACAACAACAAAAAAAAAAAAAAAAAGAAAAGAAATTTGTTCTAGAATCTTAATCTATCCCTCAGGTCTTTGAAGTGAACTTCCTTTTTGTTTTTGTTTTGTTTCTTCCTTCTTTTCCATCTTCTTCATTTATTTTTCTATACTATGTTCTAGTGAATTTCTTAGTACTATGTTCCCATTTAATGATGCTCTCTCTGTCTCTAATCAAAATTTTTATTTTATTAAGTTGTTTTGTTATTTCCATAGCATATTTTTCATTTCTAAGTTTTCTAATCAGTTCTTTTTCTTTTTTCTATTATTATTTCATTCACAGATCAGATCAACAAATTAGTTGGTGGCTAATTAAGGCCCTAGTGTTGAAGCTGTGTCTATCTTTATTGGTTTCTTTAAGCTATAACCTCAATAGTGGGTCATTAGCTGATTAATTTTTTCATACTTATTATATAAAGTGATAATGAAGAGTTACAGCAGGCTTTTGTTTTACGTAGTGGGACAATTCTTATCCCCCCCCCCCCATTTTTCTCCGTCGCCTCCAGGACCTGAACTTTTGTAGCCGTTTTACTGTGCTGGTTGGAAACATCAATACATTATTTATATTTATGGTTTCTTTTAATTTACGCCAAATGATAGAGATTTCTGTTTTGTGGTAGTAATATAGTGTTTTCTTTTAAAGATAACAGTTTATGAAGACAATTTAAAGAAAAATATGAAGTAAATAATAGTGCAAAAATAAAATAAAGGCCGGGTAAGGTGGCTCACGTCTGTAATCCTAGCACTCTGGGAAGGCCAAGGGGGTGGACTGCTTGAGCTCAGGAGTTCAAGACCAGCCTGAGCAAGAGCAAGACCCTTTCTTTTCTAAAAATAAAAAAAACTAGCTGAGTGTTGTGGCAGGTGCCTGTAGTCCCAGCTCCCCAGGAGGGTGAGCCAAGAGGATAGCTTGAGTCCAGGAATTTGAGGTTTCTATGAGCTATGATGCCATAGCACTCTACCCAGGGCACTATCTCAAAGTAGATAAATAAATTAATTAATTAAAAAAATACAAATCTCTAAAGTTTAGAGACTTAACACTGAGTCATACAGGAATTCCATGATTCCAGGGTTACTGGCAGCATATTGGCAGGACTAGAAGGCGGGTTTCCTCAAAGTATAGGCCCTGATCCTGGGCCCTTCCTGCAGAGTAACCTGTACAGGTAGCCCTGTGCAATTAATGAACATCTGTCACTGTTTGGCAATGGAGTAAAGGTTTGGGACATCATGAGTCCAGTGATTCTGAGGCAGGGTAAACATGGAAACTGGTTGGAGGGACATGAACATGAGAGACCTTCTCAGAGGCCTACTTGGGGGGACCACAGCAGCTCACACTGGCTAGCCCAGGATAGCCATCCTGTGAAGCCGGGGGGCTTAAGGTCCTGACATCAAGGATGGGGAGTCCTGTTCCCCTTCCTGGCACAATGTCTGACTCTGAGGTTTGAGGATAAATGACTTGACTACTCTAGAGGTGACTCACTGCAGTTTGGAAATTCTTAGCTGCAACCTGCACTTTAAGAAAAATTATTATTATCATCTCTGACTAATAACTAGCAACCCCAAAGTGAAAAATAACTCAGTGGGAGATGAAGAGAAGATTGTTTTTAAAAAAAAAATCTTCATTTTGAGCTAGCTGCAAAGCACAACAAGGCAAAAACAGAGAAATGAAGATAACAAGCCTTGAAATAGTGAGGGAGTAATTATGCCAATTAACATTTAATTTTATCTGTGCCCATCACATGCTATCTGTAATAGTATCATAAGTAGTGGTTATTACTGTAGACCTCTGAAAATTAATTAAAATCACTGATACAGAAGCAACAAAAGTCCAATCTTTTTTTTTTTAATTTATTGAAGTTTAAATAATTGTCCTTCTGAAAATTTACTCTAGATAGAAAGTTAGAAAGCTGGGACCAGATATGGGTTTTCTTTCTCTCCTAACAACTCCCGGTCATCAGATTTCTGTTTCTATATCTCTCCTTTGGGCTTTTAATTGATTCAAAGCCTGCAGGAAAGGCAGGTGGCAGAATGGTAGGATACTAACTCCTCGTGTCTCCTGTGTTCCTGATTTCTTGGTGCCCTAGCCTCAAGCAAAGGGCTATCCTGCCATGACATAGGCTCTTCCCAGCTCCCCAAACTCAGCAGGTGCAGCTCAAGTGAGTTCTCAGTTCCTGTCCCACTCAGAAGCCCGGTGGAGGGGTAGGCTGAGATGGCAAAACGAAATGAACAGGTTGATTATTCCTCCATGACTCACTTCCAGCAGGCACTGGGATGCCGAGGGGAGCTCCCTGTGCAGTGTATGCAGACCGAAGCTGGCCATTTGATGTCAAGAACAACAGTGGAAGGCCCAGTGACCAGGGTTCAGGGTAGTGGGGCACCCCATCTTTAGGGGCCTGCTACATCATGGGAGGTCCTCACCACTGCCAACCTTGTCAGCTTTTCAAGTCTGAACTTTTATTTCCTATCTACTTACCAGGTAAAACCAAGCCAGCAGAATTTGGGCCTATTTCTTCCCCTGATGGAGCCATATAACCGCTTTTTGGTGAAGTGTCCATGAAGTGTTTTCCCACCATTCTGATGGAAAAGAAAGTTTAGCTGCTGCTAAATGCAGTCTCCTTCCCTTTTTGACAAATGCATACTTTCTCCTCTCTTGATTTGGTTCAATAATTTTTGCCCAGAAAATGAAAGATAATAAATACATGCAGGACTTATGTTTATGTGTCTACTATGTATAAATACAGTAGCCAACCTTTTTATCAATCTTCAGGTTAAGTAGAATTAACTTAATCCAGAATCCATTAACTACGCCAATTGGCTTCCAAGGCATGTATATGGAATATTTCCTTTATATTTTATTAAATATCAATCAGATCAGTCAGTCAATTGATCAGTGTTTACTGATCATCTCTCATAGCCATCCAAATGTATTAGGTATAGAGAGGTGTTCTGAGCTATGAAGGGCATAGAACCACGTAATTCTGGAAAATGAATGACTTTCATATGCTTTGCCTTATTTGATCTCAGCTACCGTGCCTGTGGCTGTCTCCCCTCACCCTTGGAACCCATAGCAGTGTTCTCAACATGGCTGATCCTACCTACTATGTCTTCCATGCATTCTACTTATTTGTGCACTTGCTTTACCTCTTTCCCCAGCTACTGGTTTTGAGAGACAGAGGCTGTAATTCATCTTCCATTCCCTGTAACCTCAGGTACGGGGCTTAGCCCCCACTAGCTCTCAAAAATACTTATTATTTTGCCAGCATTGGCTCCTCAATTTGAATATGTGACATATGTGTAACTGTCAGTTACAGTTAACACCTGGAATTTTGGATACTTTTGGACCATGATCATTAAAAATTGACTTCTTTGTTTGCATGTCTACTTTCTCTTTATGTTGTCTATTGATGTTTTTTGTGTGTGTGTGTTTTAAATAACCAGGCCCCTATTAAACCAATTTATTCTTAATCAACTTATTCTTGGTTTTCTAAAAATTATACAAACTATAGTTTCTATTCTATAGCCCAAATGAACATACATAATTAAAATTAAAGTAAGCCTACAGGAGTGCTGTTAGCATATTCAAAGCCAAATGCTGATAATAACAGTATTTACTTACTGAAAGTTAGCAGTATTCATTCAAAAATAATATGTAGCTGTAACTGCATTCAGTCAAAGAATACAAGTTATTTTAAGGTTCTATTCTCTAATTAGGCAGAAAATTTTTTTTTCTCTTATTAACTGTCTCCTTTCCATTATTTTCTATGTCACTTTAATTAATTAATTTTTTTGTGTCAGAGTCATACTATGTCGCCCTCAGTAGAGTGCTGTGTCATCACAGCTCACAGCAACCTCAAACTCTTGGGCTTAAGTGATCCTTTTGCCTCAGCCTCTCAAGTAGCTGGGACTACAGGCACCTGCCACAATGCTCGACTATTTTTTGGTTGTAGTTGTCATTGTTGCTTGGCAGGCCTGGGCTGGATTTGAACCGGCCAGCTCTGGTGTATGTGGCTGGCGCCTTAGCTACTTAAGCTACAGGTGCCGAGCTTCTAGGTCACTTTAATTGGAACATCCATTTGAAAGAATTAGTGGAATCTTAGGGATTTACTTGAAGATTTAAAAAGAATAAAGCATCTTCATTTATTATAATAAAAGTAAAAAGAGGCACTAGTAGTTACAGACTCAGTTAAGTCTTCCTTATAAGCACAAATCACGTATATATCAGAATATTGATTTGCTCCATCCATTTGCAAATGCCTTGGCATAAGCAAGGCAACAGGATTCAGTCAAAAAGATTTCATGGAGAACAATTCCTATGGGGATCATTCAACCTCTTCCTCAGCCTGACTTCTTTGTAGAAGGATGGAGGCTTTTTCTATGGGCCTAATGTGCTTTGCTTTATTAGGATTTGGGAGGTTGCCTTACTTAGAACACCACAGTCCGCTCTGGAGTAGTGGTTGGGTTTAAAGCCCTTGGGAGCCTCAGAACAGATAATAATATACTGCCAAAGGTGTATGAGGCCTTAGATGCCATAGAGACTAATACCTTGTTTTGCAGAGGAGGGATCTGGGACTCAGGGAGGCTACAGGGACTGTGGTAAGGCAGTGGATCCCAAAGCTGGCTGACCATTGCTCATTCATTGTGGCCTTTCAAGAAACGCTCACTGCACAGTCCTCTTTGCCAGCACTGCTCTTGGGATAAGAGAAGAATGCAGGGATGGTCAAGACGGGCATGGTTCTTACCCTCATGGAGCTTATACGCACTAAGCACATACCTTTTATAAGAAAATAATGCAGGGTAATAGTCAGAGTGACCAGGGGAAAGCAGGGAGGGCTGGGAAAAGAAAGCTTGTGCTGAGATTGGAATAAAGACTAGGTATAGGATAATCAAAGGGTGAGGGGCAGGGTACTCAAGTCAAAAGGAATAGCGAGCACACAAGATGGGAAGGATCTTGGAATGTATAAGACATGGCCGAGCCTGGGGAGCAGCAGGGAGAGAGGAAAGAGATGTGACTAGAGGGATAGGACAAGGCCAGGTCACTGACATACTCCGAGGTCAAGATAAGGAATATGGGTTTATTTATTTATTTTTGCTGTAATGAGAAGCCATCTTACCATCAAAATTAGCTTCTTAAAGGGAGTTTTTGGTTGTTGTTGTTACTGTTTTAAAATAGATTATTGGGACTAGGATGCTAATAACAAGCCAGGTCAGAAGAGGGCCCAGTGTGGTTACCAGGCAGTTCCTGCAGCTGTGAGCGGATCCTGACATTGTGTTAACACCTCTCTTGCAGCCCTCTGAGCAAGATTGAAAGAAAGGATTCAGTGTTACCCATTAGACAAAAAAACTGTAATAAGGCCAAGTTTTAGACACAAACACAAATGATTTCACCTAAAAACAATACTGGGGTCATCTTTGGGCACACTGTGTCACAGGTTAGCTACATTTGGACAAAAACAAACCCATCGAAGCCTTCTGTTGATGAAGCTTATGTATTTTGTCTCCTCCCCCTGGTCAGGCTGGTCACCCCAGTCGAGACCCAACCACACTTAAGCCACCCCACACAGATGGGAATCTCTTCTGATTGCACCACAGGTTGATAACCCAGAGGGTAGCAATCAGTGAGTCAGGGCCAATGTCACAGAAATGGGACAAAGGAGGTCTTCAGGGCATGGAGCTGGGGCTGGTAGGGCCCAAAATTGCCTCCAGTGACCTAGAAGGCCAGGATCTGGCTGGTTGGTGGTTGTTACTATTTTACTTTATGCCACCAGGATTTGCCATTGGGGGGTGATAGGCCTCGGGGTAGAGAACACAGTCAGCATGCACCTGGGAAGAAAACGCATGACCTAAATGTTAACTGGCCACCAGCCATCAAAATGCCTCAGGGATTGCACAAGCATCATGTACCTGGGCCTTCCCAACCAGCAGTGGAAGCTCTCATTAGGCAGCCAGAGCTCTCAGGCTCAGCACCTGGCGACCTGGCTGGAAATGCTGCCTCTGCGTCCTTGCTAGCTGTGTGACCTTAGGTAAGTCACTTGGCCCCTCTGGAGGTCACTTGGCTTCTCTGGGTAGTGGGAAAGGTGAACGTGGCCTTGCCTACAATGCTGGGTTTTATTACGAAGTAATGTGAGTGGAAGGGACTTGGAAAGGGTGGCGTGACACCTAAAATGTCACTTTACAACTCTTGGGTAGAATGGAGAATTAGGAAACTTATCAAAAAGTTGATGTGGATGGTGAATGAATCAAAAAACACAAACATTCTGGGTACAGGATGTGGAGATTTTTGTCCATTTTAAGCAGAAAAGGTTGAGGGCTCTGTTCCAGCCTGTGACTGCTGTGTACTCAGGACATTGTGACTAACTTCTTTCAGGTCTCCTGAGGAGAAAACAAAATAATGTGCATAATAAAAAAGGGGGTGTGTTCTGTCTCCGAAGAATGTCTGGTGAGAGTATTCAACATCCGAACGAGTTACTAAAACAAGTTGGTATTCTTTCTCTGATGGCCTTAGGAGAGATTCAGACCTGAGTGTGGGTGGTTTTCAATGTGATTCTAGCTGAAGACACCAAAAGACATTACAAACCGAGTTAGTTCCCTTTGTGGTTTCTGAAACTAAATTCACACGAATTTTCAGGATGTGAGCTCCATAAAGACAGGGAGTTTCGCTCACTGATGCATTCTAAGCACCTCACAGAGGACCTAGCATGGAATAGGTGCTTAATAAATATTTGCTGGATGGATTAAAGGTCACTATGAGCTTGCCTCGGGAGACAAGCCGGTTCTTAAGTCTTTACTCACTCTCTGGTTCACCCACCTGCTTCGACACAGTTGTGGGCTGTGTCTGTAAGTTGAAACAGTGACTTTCAGACTCCAGGGATGCCTCTGTCCTCTTCATCAGGAACTCGCAAGAGGTACAGGAAGTCAAGTCTATTCAGGTCTAACTACAGCCACCAGATTTTACCTGATACACATACTGGGCTTTTGGGTATGTTCCATTTAGTAATAGTCTGCTTTATATGAGAATGCCTTGTGATGAAAAAGCTTGACATAAAGGGAAAAAGAGAGAATAAGTCCCCCATTAACGCATCCTCCATCCCCAGGATTTCTGAGAAACAGATGAAGGGAATAAAATGGTCATTTGGGGTATGTCTTTGGTATCTCTTGTTTCATGAAATTCAAACAGAAAGGCTCTAATTTATTCTAGTTTTCCTCTTTTTGATGTTTGCACAGGCTGTTGCCTGAATAATCATATTCTAATTCTAAAAGCCTGGTGGTTGCCAGTCTCTGGGGAGACTCCTATCATCTGCTTACAAGGCCATTGATTGAAGTTGTTCAGTTACTCAGTGGTGAACACATCGGAACCACAATAATCTCTTAGGCACAATAGTCCTGGAACAGAAACAGGCACATCGGTAATTGACAGGATTCAGGAAGGAGTGTGACCATGTGCCTGGGCCTGTTACTAACATCAGGAGAAGCAGACCTTCCAGGGACAAGTTCCAAAGACCCCAAGATTCCAGGGACCCCACTTCCCCACTTGCTCATCTCCACATGAAAAGGAGAGTATGGAGCTGGGTCACTCTCCAGCAAGAGAAGGGGAAAAGAGAACACTTGGAAGGGCCTTAAGGTTGGTCTGCAAGCACACAAGTTACATGATCAGCTCAAGGGTTGATTCCTGGTCCCTCTCCTGGACTCATTCATAAATGTTGCCTCTTACCCTTCCTGAGTCTCCATTCACCCCTGTTGTTGAAGCAACCCAAATAATTGCCCTGGAAGATAACAAGGACTTTTGTAGTGTGTGTCCTGCTTTTCCAAACATGTTCTTAATCCTCTGTGTCTGATTCCTCTCAGTGCTCTGGCCAAAGGCAGTTAGGGCAGGCACGTCCAGCCTCATTTTAAAGATGAAGAAACAGAGGCTCAGAGAGGTGAAGTGGCTCATCTAGTTTCACAGGCTAGGGGAGGTGCTGGGAGCTCATGTAATGCAGACAGACGTCTCGCACTCCTGTCTTGGCATCTCCACTTAATTAGCTCTGCAACTTGGGCTTTCATGACTCAGTTTCCTCATCTGGAA
The DNA here is from genome assembly GCF_000181295.1 of Otolemur garnettii. Lineage (NCBI taxonomy): Eukaryota > Metazoa > Chordata > Mammalia > Primates > Galagidae > Otolemur > Otolemur garnettii. Next base: position 22,132,249 of record NW_003852403.1, read on the forward strand.
AGTAGAAACAATAATGGTATCTGCTTCATAGAGTGGGTGGTGGTTTAAAAATGAGATATGGCATCATAGTCAGCAGAGTGCTTAGCACCCTTCCTTACATGCTCAGCAAATATTAACCATCATTCTATTGCTAGAATTGAGAGCATTGCTAGTACGGGAAGGCACCCATTAAGGTGCATTCCTAACCTAGTGCTTTGCCCGCTACATAGTGTCGCACCCAGCCCCAGGCCCTCACATTTCCCTCTACCCAAGCCTCTTTCCCTGCACTCACCACTAGTCTCACTCCAAGTAGTGAAGATTTAAACTGTCTTTCTGAACACAGTGGCCTCTTCGGCTGCTACTGAAAATCCTGGCAGGCATGAGAGGATGTGATGTCTCTACATCTCTCTTGTACAGGGGGAAAAGTATCATCACATGTGGGGAAGGGAAAGCGTGTCTTCTAAGGCTGCCATCAAGCTCTTGTGTGATGTGGTCGTAGTAAGCACAGTCAACCACCAAACCTAAAATAATGCCATCAGACAAGGGCAGGAAGAGGAGAACAGGAAAGGAGGTCTCGGGGCTCCCTGCCCTGAGTGCTTTTCATTCTCTTGGCTGCAGACAATGCCCAGCATCTGCCACGAGCACAAGGTGGGGGCAAGTGTCAGGAAAGAGCAGAGCTGACTTGACCTCTCCTCAGTCGTCCTCACTGTCGGCGGCCGTGACACCAGCAGCATTCACTATGCTCAACATAGAGGATGGCCTCTCAAAATTGAATGATGGATTTATTTAATTTAATCATTTTATTCTTTGTTTTTTATTTTTCAGTTTTCTTTTTCCTTTTCTTTTTTTCTTATCGTACATTTAGAGAATGTACATTTAAACCTCTGCAAAAGGCAACATCTGAGAACAAACTATTCAGAGGATGCTTTCTAAGGTAATGGCCCTTGCTCTGAAATACAACCCCTCTCAGAAAAACTAGTAGACAAAGCATGCAAAAGGATGGGTAGAATTCATCTGGAGTTATCGGACAAGACAGAGTATGAACATTCAGGCGGGCTTGGTCTCGTTCCATCTCACTGCTGGAAAGGCACATATTGGATTCCGACCCAGAACTCTGACTGGAGTATAAATAGGAAGCACAATTCCAGGGTTCCTGCCTTCAGAGGATTGATGATTGAATCAAGAAAGCAATGGCATAGGGAGAATGAGAGATCTTCCAGGCAGGTCTCTTACACGGGCTGCACCAAGGCTAAGAATGGCACGTGTGGAGCCCTGTCTCTACGTTTCGCAGGTAACTAGGTAATTAGTGAAGATTTTGCATTAACCCGCTCTGTCTAAATTTTCAATTTCTAATCCATATTCCCAAACCTCCTTGGAGAAACAACGGCATTGTTATGCATTTTGATCTTTGGGGGGGGGAGTATTATGTTAATTTGATTATTAGCAATGTGGAACTTGGCTTTCCAAGGTTGGGTGACACTTTTCCAGAAAGGTATAGCTTGTCTTAATTCACATGCTAATAACCTCTGCCTTCTGGGTCCCCTTTCCTTCTCCTCACTGATGGTATTGTCAGGAATCTTGAAAGCTGAAACTCAGAATTTGGGTTCTGCATCCTGAGTACTTCATATACCAATATTCAGTGTAGCTACCGTTTTGGTTTTATCTGCTGTGGGTTGTTGCTCATCACGTTATGTACTTGAGACATGCCCTTTGCTGATTGAGAGAGCAGAGTTTACATTCTGGTTCGGCAACTTCCTGTGTGAACTGGGGCAAGCTGTGTATCTTCTCTGAGGCTTAGTTCCCTCACCTGTAAAATGGGGAGGAGGGAGCCCTATTTTTCAAGGTGGTTGTGAGGAATAATGCAATGAACCTAGAAAAACATAGTAAAGTGTTTAGTGAGGAGTGGGCAGTCAGTAAGTTTAAAAATTTAACGAATAACAATTCATGAATACAGAAGTATGGACCAGCAGTGTGCTATGGCTCTTACATATATTATTGTATTTAATCTTCAAAACAATCCTGTGATCATTTTTTCCACTTTATAGGTGTAGAAACAGACGCACAAAAACGTTACAGAACTTATTTAAGAACTCAAAGCCAGGTAGAAGTGGAGTTAGGGTTTGAACTCAGGACCTCAGGATCTGAATCCAGGCTATATGGACAACCAGAGCGCATAATCTTAACCAAAACCTAAGAAACAGTGACTATTCTTATCGGCATTATTCAGTTGAATTATAAAATGTTTGATTTTTTTTTTCCGTCTGTTTTGCTTTAAACTCTCTGAAACAACTGCTCTGATAACTGGATACACTGAGTTGCCTGGTCCTTTTGTCAACATAAAAGCAAAGCTTCTATAAGAGCTCTGATATTATTTGGAAAAAGAAAAATTACTTTCTGTAACCTGATGATATCAGCAGGCTAGTGACATGTGCATAAAAATCCCTGGGTTCCCTGGGTACAGCAGCTAGTCTTTCCCGTAATTAGACATAATCAACTAAATGTATAAGCTGAAAGATTAAAAAATATAAAAAGGTAGGATTTGGCATGGAAATTATGTTTTGTGCCTTTGTGGTCAGCCTGACAAACTATCATTTATTAACCTGGATGCCAGGTTGATATGTACCTATCCTAACCAATCATGATAAATGAAGCATTGATTTACTTTGTATCTTTTGCCGGCAATGTTAAAGTGATCTGTAGATTCCACATGATGTATTTCTACTACAAAGGCTGTACTTATATGCTCTGTTCATTTTAAATGGGACAAAATCCACATTGTCTGTCATTGCCTTATTGAGAAAAAGACAACTAAGGAATGTTATTTCATGAAGACTGTCACCAAGACACAATGCTGATGTCAACAGACATAGAAGACGACCTTGCAAGTTTCCACCCACACTGGACTTTCTCTATTCCACAGATGGACTTTGCTTCCTCCTACCTTGGGACCTTTCAATACCTGCTTTTTCTCCCTTGCTTGCTCTTTCTACAAATCTTCTCCGAATCCTGGCACAGATGCTACTTAGAGTAGTCTTCCTCAACTGCCTAGACTCCAGAGTCCTCTGTCCATTTTTTTTCCCCATTGATAGGTAAGAATTCTACCAATGAACCACCAAATTCACGTCTTGTTTTATTCATTGGGGTCAAACATTGTCATTGTAATCCTTAGTGTGATGCACCATGTTAGCTCTATGGGGTGGAAACCGAACCTGGTTTTAGTCACCATTTTATGTTCAGGGTTTGGGTGGTGCTGCACCCCCAGGAGATGCTCAAGAAATATCTAAAAGGAACTTCAGCATCCACTGCTTGGGCCAGTGCTGCTGCTGCTTGCATAAAATAAGAGTCTAGAACTTTTTTTTTTTTTTTTGTGAGACAGAGTTTCAAGCTGTTGCCCTGGGTAGAGTGCTGTGACATCACAGCTCAAGGCAACTTCAAACTCTTGAGCTTAAGGGATTCTCTTGCTTCAGCCTCCCAAGTTGCTGGGACTACGGGTGCCCATCACAATGCCTGGCTATGTTGTTGTTGTTGTTGCAGTTGTTGTTTTAGCTGGCCCAGACCCGTTGGAACCCGCCAGCCTCGTATATGTGGCCAGTGCCCTACTCACTGGGGTACGGGTGCCGCCCTGAGTGTAGAACTTTTATATCCTGTCCAGATTATTTGTGCCAATGACATGATGACTCAGATTGCACACTGGACTGGTGCAAAGCAATGATTTCCTCTGGCTTCACAACAGTTTTGGTTGGCATTACCTGGGCTTGGTTTGTAGTCCCAAGGATAACCAGGTTAGTGGTGAGATGCAGATTGTAGGGAACCATTCAGTAGTGTCTTTCAGCTGACAGGGGCACATTGGCTAGATCAAGCCAGGGACACAGTTGGCAGTTGGCCTGACTTTCATTGAGATTCACATGTTCTATGCTGTTCTCCTTCAGGATCCACACCCTCATGCATGTCCACAGTTAAGCAAAATTCTGACACGCCTTTGTCTCCCACTTGTCATATGAGTGTGGAAGTGAACAAAAAAGACATTACAACAGGCAGGGTCTGTCAGGAAGTGCAAAAATGTTTCTTGATAAATCAAAATGCAGTTGTTAATGAGTTATTTGAGGCATCCCTCATGGCTGATCGTGTTCCTGTTGCCACATTGTGAATGAGGACAGCCAGTCTGAGAAAAAAAAAACTGAAAACCACACAAGAGGGGCCTCAGAGGGCCATCTAGGACCCTGCGGTTTCCTCCCAGGCTGGTTTCCCCTCACCTTTTTCCCAACCCAGGGACAAGCCTCCAAAGGGCTTCTCTGGGATCTTGCTATTTTACTTCCAGAATCTGGCATTAATTTGCTATTCTTTAAACAACTCTTTTTTTTTTTTTTTTTTTTTTTTTTGAGACAGAGCCTCAAGCTGTCCCCCTGGGTAGAGTGCCATGGCATCACGCTCACAGCAACCTCCAACTCCTGGGCTCAAGCGAGTCTCCTGCCTCAGCCTCCCAAGTAGCTGGGACTACAGGCGCCCGCCACAATGCCTGGCCATTTTTTGGTTGCAGCCATCATTGTTGTTTGGTGGGCACGGGCTGGGGATTCGAACCTGCCACCTTAGGTGTATGTGGCTGGCGCCTTAGCCGCTTGAGCCATAGGCGCCAAGCCTAAACAACTCTTGATACATCTGGAGTGCCCCATTTACTTGGGCATTTTGGCAACTCTATTTGAAAGAAAGGTCTTAAGTTTTTGATCAAAACCAAAAGTTCCAGTGCTTCGCAGTAGGGACCATGGTATAGCTTTGCATTCAACTCCCACGTCGTCCCCTCACCCCAGCACAGCGCCTTGCTCAGTAAACACCGTTAGAGTTTGTAGGTGTCCCTACTTTCTCTGTCATCTGTTCTTATTCCCAGAAAGACCAAGAACTCAAATTCTCCCTTTTGGGGGAGGAGTCATGTCCATGACAGCCCCTTCACCCTTGCCTTAAGAAAGCGCTGACTTCAGCTTTCCTTTCCTCAGAAACGTCAAAGAAAGGAGATGAAATTGGTGAAGGTGAGCTGATTCTTCCCTAGTGGGCAGTCAGGTTCCCAACCCGCAGGAACTGTTCGCTTTCCGGAACTGGGTTTTCTCGAGGGCGTGATGTAGCGACCAGTGTGCACTGAACTTGGATTCAGAAGACTGGATTGCAAGTTTGAACACCACCACTTACCAGCTGCGTAACTTTAGGCAAGTCGCTTTAGCTTTCTAAACTTATTACCTATTCACAAGGTGGCTGGCTTGAAATGAGTGCGCCTTAATTTTATTCCATTACGGGTGCTACCCATATTTAAGAGTTTGTACTTAAAGAGACTCTTAAAATAGAGAGGGAGAGAGAGGTTACAGGAAGTATCTACTGACCCGTTTCCAGAGGAGGTTTAGGAGAGGCCTCTCTGGACTGGCCCCAGGCATCTTCGGGGAACCTGCCTGGCCTCCGCCCCCACTCGACTCCGCGCGCACCACGGACTTAGGCAGCGCAGCTCCTATGGGAGGTGTGAGTGGTTGGAAAGCTCCGAAGAATTTCAGAGGGTCAGTCACTCCCATTTACTCTAATGTGCTTTCAAGACTCCTCGGTGGGGCCTCCTCCTCGGGGAAGAGTGGCAGCCACAAACCGCGCGGTTCCCACTCGATCCGAACGCCCCCGGCCGGCGCCTTGCCCTCCGTGCCCTGCTCGCCCGTCACTTGGGTGTCCAGGAGCTCCCCCTCCGGGCGGCGCCTGGCGACCGCCTGCAGGGTTGGCAGCAGCGCCAGCCGCGGGACGGCCAGGACTAGTCGCCCGCCCGCCGGCTTCCCGCCCACGTGCCGGAGAGAGGAGCGAAGCTCCAGCAGTCGCCGGGCGCGTGCTTGCCGCCGGTGGATGCCTCACCTAGGGGGCCGGCGGGGGCCAACCCGAGCCCTTCCGCCGGGATCCACATTTGCATAATTCGGCTTCCCCCACTTCTTTCGGATTCAGGGTTGGAGATGAGAGTCGGGCTCCCCTCCGAGACGTCGTCTTGTCCATGGTCAGCGCGGGGACCGCGGGACCTGCCCGAGCTCAGGCGGAGCGGGCTGGCACACGTGGTAAGAGCACAGCTTTCTTCTTTTTTATAAGAAAAGAGACTTTTCACGGTTTTGCTGGGCGTGAGGTACCCACACGGGTGCTAACCTTGTTGCGATTTCTTTCTTTTCCCTTTTATTTTTATCCCCAATTGGAAAAGAGCGCGCAGTGAGATCGAAAAACTTTCCCAAATTTGCTCTGGGCGCTGGAAGCCAGAGAGATGGCCGGCCGCCAGAGACCAGCTTTGTCAGTGGGCAGGGGGAAAGCAGCGGTCGGGTGGAGGAGTAGAGGCAGCTCCTGGTCTCCCCAGAGCCTCTGACAGGCGCTTGCGGGGCGGGCTGGGAGCTTGCCCGCCCGCAGCGGCCGCGGCAGGTGAGCGGCCAGACAGCCGCCTGCAGCGCCGCGCTCCGTCCACGGCGTGGCGCTGTGGCTCTCGCCCGCCCTGGTCCCCAGGAGGCTGGGGTTGCTCCGCGCCGGGAGCGGATAGAAAAGGGACGCACCAGGCCCGCGAAGTTGCCCGTGTTCTCTGTCCCTACCTAGCTCCTCTAGCTTTGGAGCGGGAAAGGACAGGGGCAGTTCAACTCCTCAAACGACCAAGGGGTAGGCAGGCAGCGGCGCGCCGGGCTTGGGGGCCCAGAACCAGCCTCCACATAGGCCCTGACCAGCCCTGGAGAGGGCTGGGGCGCGCTGGGAGGTGGAAGCGTGCGTCCAGTGAGCCAGAACCTGCCTCCCGCTGAACCTTTGAAAAGTTTTGAAAAAATGCTTTGGGAACTAAACAGAAAGGTTTCCACTGGGGTCTCCTTTTTACTCGCAAACGGAAACGCATCTGGGGTGATGGCGGCTTGAAACTGGCATTGGAGACGCGGTTTGCTGTCACTGGCAACCGCGCTGGGCTTACCGAGGTGTCTCTTGGCAAGGGAGAAGGAGAATATTTCTCCTAGTGTGTGTGTGTATTATGGCTCACTCGAGTTTGGGCAGGGCGCGCCCTTGGAGCATGGGCTGTCGGGGATCGGGGGATTCTGTGACTGCCGGGACAAGAGGTGAAGGTGAAGACGGTGTCCAGCAGAGTACCCTTTCCCGCGAGCTCAGGCGCCCGCTCTGCTGCCCCGGCACCCTGTTGCGGAGGCGGGCGCACGGGCGCACACTGTCAACAGGGAGGTGTGTAGCGTAAGGTGTGTGAGTGGGTGTGTGAAGAGGGCAGCGGGGGCGGGAGTGTGTAGCGGAAGTGGAGCGAGTGTGAGTGTGTGTGTGGCGGGGCAGGGTGAGTGTCCAAGCCTCCATCTGGACGCCCCCACGCAGCCGCCCGCCCAGACGCGCCGGGAAGGGCGCCCGCTCCGCGCAGCAGCTGAAGGGGGGCGGGGAGCGCGCGGGCAGAGGAAGGAGGGTGTCTCCGCTGAGGATTTCTCTCGAAGCTCCCCACAGTTATTCTGCTTCTCCTAGGGTCTCCCCCCAAGCCCCAAGGTGCCCAAAATACTTAAACAAATAAACAACCCCAAACTGTTCCGTTTTCGCTCCTGTATAAATAGAACAGACTTTCCAAAAAAGCAATACCGTATTCATTCTTATCACCAGCCACTTCTTTCCACCAAGTAATTCAGAAAAAAGCAGTCAGCTTCCGTGAATGCGTGTAGCTTTTTTTTTTTTTTTCTTTGCTGCCTTCTTTTGGTTGCGGTTTTGAGCTGCCAAGAAAGTGAGTAGGGGTTTGACTATAGTGTCTCGGCTGGGCTCGGTTTCTTTCCGAAGTTTAATTTTCCGGAATGGCTCCCAAACAAGGGCTGGGGAGGCGGAGCCGCAGGCACCGGATCTTCGCCTTTTTTGGAAAGTCCCGGAGAACCGGAATTCCTCCCAGCCCCAGGAGGCCAAGCCGCAGCTCCGACCGGCTCGCTCTCTCGCAGTGCCCACACCGGGGTCCGTAAAGTGCCCCTTCCCTGCCGAGGCCTTCGCCCAGGACCAGGTCTGCGACTTGGGCCGCGCGCCTCGGACCCCGGTAGATCCCTGCAGGCTGCGAGTCGGTAGCGCCGCGGAGCCCGCGCGGCGGAGCCCGTATGCAAATCAGCCATGTGACGGCAAAAGCCGCCTGGCCCAGCCCTGTTCCTCAGTCCATATATGGGCAGTGACGTCACGGGCATTGAAGACCTGCCCATAAATACTTAGAGCAACACTTTCCGTCTAACTGAGGGAGCAGCAATTGATTAATAGCTCGGCAAGGGGACACACTGACTGTTATAATAACACTACACCAGCAACTCCTGGCTTCCCAACAGCCGGAACACAGGAGAGAGTCAGTGGCAAATAGACATTTGTCTTCTTTCTTAAAAAAAAAATCAAGCAACTTGTTTGCTAGTTTTATTTCTGTTGGGATTTTTTGTTTAATTTTTCTTTTTTTGGTGGTTGTTTTTAATTGTGGAGGGCGAAAGGAGATACGAATCCAGGCTCAGTCCAACTCCTCTCCAAAACGGCTTCTCAGACACTCCAGGTAGCGAGGGAGTTGGGTCTCCAGGTTGTGCGAGGAGCAAATGATGACCGCCAAGGCCGTAGACAAAATCCCAGTAACTCTCAGTGGTTTTGTGCACCAGCTGTCTGACAACATCTACCCGGTGGAGGACCTCGCCGCCACGTCGGTGACCATCTTTCCCAATGCTGAACTGGGAGGTCCCTTTGACCAGATGAACGGAGTGGCCGGAGGTAAGCCGCGTGTCTTTTTCGCAGACCCAGACCTGCGCGTCTGGGAGGTAGTGGGTGGGGTGCAGTGGGTGTGCGGGAACCAGAGGAGAGGACTGGGGCTCGAGGTGGACAGTGCTAACTGCACTGGCTTTGAAGACTGAAAATGGGTGCAGGGGGAGCCCACGAGAGTAGGGACCCGGGAGCTGGAGCTGGGCGCGCGGGCAGATGCGCCAGGTTGCCAGCAAACCCGCGTGCGTGCGCCCTGGCGGGCCCAGCCCCGGCCGAGCGCAGGGATGGGGGTGGAAGAGGCACCCATCCCGGCTTTGAGGTTTGAGCAGGCCCTTCTGCCGGCGGCGCTTCCATCTCCCCTTTCCAGGGATAGGGGCAAAGTGATGGTAAAGTTCAGGGTTCCAGGGGAGAGCTACGCGTCTGGAGAGCCGAGCGGCGGAGAAGCGCCAGAGGAAAGCGTCCATAGCACCCTCCCTGGCAGAGCCGACTCCAAGAAAATCTCGGAGCGCTCTCCTCCTGGGGCCTGGAGGCGTGCCCCCACCTGCGCGCCGCCCGCGAAGTTGAGGGGGTTAGCCAGGCGGGGGCTCCGGCCGACGGAGGCTGGGAGTAGGTGGTGGAGAAGGGCGGGCAACGGCGGGAAGCAGCCCCCGGACTGCAGAGGGAGGCCCGCGGGGGCACCGGCGCCGCCGGTTTCCTTGGCGATACTGTGGAAAGTCGTCTCCCGCGGCCCCCGCGCCTTCCTCGAAGCCCGGCCGCTGGCCTTCAGCTGAGGCGGGGACACGCAGAAGTCAGGGAATGAAGAGAAGGTTGGGAGGGAAGGAAAACCTACGGACTCCTTCTTCTGGTTCTCTCCTGCAGCCATCAGCTGAAGTGCAGCGGGAGGGGAGGAGAGAAGGATGGGGAGCAGCGGGGAAGCCGATCCTCCCTCTTGTACTCTCTCCTTAGTTTAGCATCTTCGTGGCATGGGCTTGGATCGGTTGATTCTTGGGTGGTATCTGTCCTGGTCCTTCAGCCTTGGGACCCCCGGCAAAACAGAGGGAGAGAAGTTCGGGGCAGAGGGGAATTTTTTTTTTTTATATTGTTGCTATTATTGGGTGTTTTTATTGGGACTAAAGCCACAGATGGCTGGCAGAGAGGAGTTGGGAGATCATTCTGCTTTTCCGGAGGTAGTTCTTGAGTCCCAGACTGTCACTGGGTGACAATAGGAGCTTGGGCTAGCCTGTTCTGTCTCTGGGTATCAATTTGCCCACTTTTGGACTTGGCCCCAGCTGGACAGTGCTGGGATCCTGGGCCTTGAGAGTGGATCTGCGTGAGAGGGGGTGAGAAAGGATTCTTGGCTGCATGCTCATTACTCCACCTCCATTCTGCTTTTCCCTCCTCAGATGGCATGATCAACATTGACATGACTGGAGAGAAGAGGTCCTTGGATCTCTCATATCCCAGTGGCTTTGCTCCTGTCCCTGCACCCAGGAACCAGACCTTCACTTACATGGGCAAGTTCTCCATCGATCCCCAGTACCCTGGTGCCAGCTGCTATCCAGAAGGCATCATCAATATTGTGAGCGCAGGCATCTTGCAAGGGGTCACCTCTCCAGCTTCGACCACAGCCTCATCCAGTGTCACCTCTGCCTCACCCAACCCACTGGCCACAGGACCCCTGGGTGTGTGCACCATGTCCCAGACCCAGCCTGACCTGGACCACCACCTCTACTCTCCACCACCGCCTCCTCCTCCTTATTCTGGCTGTGCAGGCGACCTCTACCAGGACCCCACTGCGTTCCTGCCATCTACCACTTCCACCTCTTCCTCTCTGGCCTACCCACCACCTCCTTCCTATCCGTCCCCGAAGCCAGCCACGGACCCTGGTCTCTTCCCCATGATCCCAGATTATCCTGGATTTTTTCCATCTCAGTGCCAGAGAGACCTACATGGTACGGCTGGCCCAGACCGCAAGCCCTTTCCCTGCCCCCTGGACACCCTTCGGGTCCCCCCTCCACTCACTCCACTGTCTACCATTCGTAACTTTACCCTGGGGGGCCCCAGTGCCGGGGTCACAGGCCCAGGGGCCAGTGGAGGCAGTGAGGGACCCCGGCTGCCTGGCAGCAGCTCAGCAGCGGCCACTGCTGCAGCCTATAACCCACACCACCTGCCACTGAGGCCCATTCTGAGGCCTCGCAAGTACCCCAACAGACCTAGCAAGACGCCAGTGCACGAGAGGCCCTACCCCTGCCCAGCAGAAGGCTGTGACCGGCGGTTCTCCCGCTCCGACGAGCTGACTCGGCACATCCGAATCCACACCGGGCACAAGCCCTTCCAGTGTCGGATTTGCATGCGCAACTTCAGCCGCAGTGACCACCTTACCACCCACATCCGTACCCACACCGGTGAGAAGCCCTTTGCCTGTGACTACTGTGGCCGAAAGTTTGCCCGGAGTGACGAGAGAAAGCGCCACACTAAGATCCACCTGAGACAGAAGGAGCGGAAGAGCAGTGGCCCCTCCACGTCGGTGCCGGCCCCTGCCACGGCCCCCTGCACTGGGGGCACACAGGCTGGAGGCGCCCTATGCAGCAGCAACAGCAGCACTATTGGCGGAGGGCCACTGGCCCCTTGCTCCTCGAGGACCCGGACACCTTGAGACGAGACTCAGGCTGACTCACCAGCTCCTTGAGGCCGGGAGGCCCTTTGTCCACTCGAACTGCAGGACAAACACTACCACCCTTCCCTGCCCCTCCTTCCCTTTGTTGGGCAGAGAGCTTTGGTGGTGCCCAGCACTACCCCACTGTCCACTTAGAAGCAAGTCCTTCCTAAAACCTGGCCCATTTTAGTCTCTCTTAGGTGAGTGGACTATCACCCCAAGGCAATGGGGAGGTCAGAGGGGGCTGGGAGGGCCTGGCCAACAGGAATGAGGTCCCACCCTGCTTCAAAGGGTTGTTTGACTAGGTTGCTCCCCTTCCCCTTATTTCAACCCATTACAGGTTTTTGACCCCGGATGCCAGAGTTGATCTAAGACTTTTTCAGCAGTAGGTTGGGAGATGCTGATTCCTTCAAGCAGGGACAGCAAAAAGACATGCAAAACTGATATGCACTTTACGGCTTGGGACTGATTTGGGGGATGCTGTACAATAAGTGAAGCATGGCCTTTATGCTGCATTCCATGGCCCTAGAACAATGAATCAAAGCTTATCTAGTCGTCTCAACCCTTTAAGCAATATGTATTATAAACTCAGAGAACAGAAGTGCAATGTGTTGGGAGAGACATAGCAATATCTGCTCCTTTATGAGTTGAGAAATGTAGACTATTTTTTCAGTGTATATCCACTCATATTTTGTGTATTTTTGATGTACACTGTTCTCCAAGTTCAGAACCTTTGGGAAAAAATTTAGAGCATTTATGATCTCTTGAAATGGGTCAGAGATTAACTTATTTAAGAGGGATGTATATATATATTCTCTGAAACTAGGATGCATGCAATTGTGTTGGAAGTGTCCTTGGTGCCTTGTGTGATGTAGACAATGTGACAGGGTCTGCATGTAAATGGATTGCCTTACTATGGAAAAAAATAATTACGCCCTGGGTTTAGTATGGCTGTATATTTCTGCTTATTAATATTTGGAATTTTTTTTAGAAAGTATATTTTTGTATGCTCTGTTTTGTGACTTAAAAGTGTTACCTTTGTAGTTAAACTTCTGATAAGAATGTACATAATGTTACTGGAGCTGATTTGTTTGGTTATTAGCTCTTAATAGTTGTGGAAAAATAAATGATCTAACATAAAACCACTAACTGAAGTTCAGATAATGGTTTATGACTATAGTGTAAATAAATACTTTTCAACAATATTTTTGTTGCAGAAATCATTTCTGAAATACTTGATGGGAATCAGTCTTTCAACACTTGTGGGATTAAAAAACAGCACTGAGCACTAGTGGGTTGAAGTGCTTTGACCAAGCCAAGACTTCCAAGTTTTCTTTGCTAGCCTGTGGACAGCACCCCTCTCACTCCAAAGCAATCTCCATTCATAATCAAACACTAGTGTTCTGGGGATTTCCCCCATGCATTAGTGTAAAAGTGGGGAGGCGTTGTTTTGACTCATTGTTCCGTCCTCTCTAACAGCCTATAGCTTCTCTCTGCTCCTGAGTGGGCTCCGGAAAATAAATACTTACAAACAAGTGCCCACTCGGAGATTACACATTTGCAACTGCTTTCAGAACCCTGACCAGGGCCTGGAACTCAGGCGAGATGTGGCTTTGTGGAAAGTGTGGTGGCGTGGTCAAGTTGGAAATGACTTTCAGGTTCCAGGATTAGTCTTATGACCACAGAAAACTTTTTTGAAAAGCGCTATCATCTCTTCAGATCAAAAATGCTCTCAGACGCTGCTGATGACAGCATTAACGGGTTGCCAAAGGAATTACCCCGGGACTCAACTGTCACCAACCTTTACTTCTTAATTGATTACCCCCATAGGAAAGGATCATTGATCTGCTACAGTTTTGGTGGGTCTCCAAGTGACTATCAAAACACCCTGCTCATTACATAAAATAAGTGTACGCCAGCCTCAAGAAATCTCCAAGATCTCAATATAGTATTCCTGGTTTAAAAAAAAAAAAAGTTAAAGAAAAGTTTAAGAAAGACAATCTAGATTCAACAGGCAAATATGGTCCTCCATGATACTGGGTAATGGTTTGCAAAAAATATAGCATAGGGTTCATTTTACTGTAAGCCTTTCATAGTGATTCTAAAATATAAATTCACAAAACAAGTTAATTTACCTGTCATACAAAACAAACATAAATATTAAGTTCACCTATTTCTGGCTTCTTACAGAAATGTAACACATTGGGGCATCCACTGTCTAATCTACAATATGTGAAAATCCCTTCATTTGTCCTTCACCACTATCAAGACTCCCTCAGACTTGGCTGGTAATAAAGCCTGGGTTTCAGAATAGCAGGGGCTTACATTTACCCCAGGAAACCATCTTGTGTCCCTACCAGCACTAAATTTTGAGATCCAATTTGTGGAGATAATTAACCCTTTTCTGTTGTATCTCCTTTCTCCACCCTTATTTCAAGGATGAAGACGACCTTTTTCTGTCACCATTAACTAGAGGTTTCAAACCTTCAGTGTCAGATTTTTCTAGTAGCTGGTATTTCCGATAAGATTCTTAGTGCCTAGCTCATCAGCAAAGAATCATCCTTGCTTGTCCTACTTTAGTAAAGACAATTCTACATTTTGATAATTATGTATTTTTAACAAGTACTTCTCTAAGATTTCATTATGTTAAAATATAGTATGCCCAAATTTTGTAAGATATGTAATTGTCTTGCTGAATTTTAGAGTATCATGAATCAAGATAATCTATTCTAAACTATTGTTTACAAAGGAAGAAACTAAGCCATTTTAAAAATGAGATTAAAGACATTTTGGTGATAGCAAAATCAGTTACATAATCACTTTCACCTAGATGTGTGCTTAGTGAGGTAGTGTTAACACACATAAGGAACACACTTCAATATTTTCTCAGCGCTAACCTTTTGGCTTTTTCTCCTAGATTTCAACCTGTAAGGCTAGTATCTTTCCTCAGATTTTGCTCTCTGCTTAAAATAGTACAGGCACTTTTCACAGGTGACTCCTTTTTTACTTTGCTCAAAAACAAACCCTAGAAAAGCAAGTCTACTCTTGATCTCTTACCTACGATGCTTAACCAAATATTCCTGATGTTTCAGTGGTTTTTATTCAAAATTAATTTCTGGAGGGTAATTGCTTAAGATTCATAATGCTTTTGAGAGTGTTTAATTCAAATTAAAGATTAGGCTGATTATACCCACAAAAGGTTTTCAAGTGTTCATAAACCAGGATGTTTAATTTTAACATCCTAATTGCTAATGATCTGCAAATTGTTTCATATATTTTAAAAATGACTGCAGTGACCACCCGTCCAGACTACAAATAACACATTCTATGGGAAAAGGAAAAAAAAAAATGAGAAAAGAAAATATTTAAGTCCTAAGATGTTTTCCTTTTAGTATTATTTTTGCTTTCTTATATTAAATAATACTAGCTTAAGGTTGAATATATTAAGAAGTTTTTTCTATCCTAGGGAAATAGTATTAGACATTAAATAGTTTCAGATGTATTTCAGACTGTTCAAAGCTCACTCTCAAAGAAATAAACTACTAATTTTAAGTGTACATTATTACTTGGACTTTAGATATCTGCAGAAGCAACCAGTTTTTAGTACAACATAATCTTAAAGTACAGGCCTTGAATCTTTAATGGCAATCAAAACGTAGATATCATAGCAGGTAATGTTTTCCTTGTCCATTTCGCAGTAATCAAGTAAGATTTATCTCTAAGCAATTTTAAACATGCTTTTATTTTCCTTAAGTACACCAATTTTAAGCTAGAAAAGCAAGCATCCCTGGATTCAAAGATTCAGTAACTGTACTGGGCTTAACAAATGGTTTCCTTCCTTGACAGTAGATGCCTCACTGCAAGCAAAGTGATCGGTATTTGGCTTCTGTATTTAACCTTAAGTACCAAATTTCGGCCTGCACAGTTACAGGAGGAGCACTACCTTCAGGTTAGAGTTGAGTAGGAACAGGCAGAGCCCTGAGTTAAAGATACACTGTTGCTTCATCAGGCAGCAGAGTTAAATCACAGGATTCAGAATCATTCATAATACACAAGTGATGACAGAGTCCTCCTGAGATGCCAACACCAAGAAACCAACAAGTTGACAATGAAAAGGGGGAATAAAAGGTGTGCATTTTGGGAGACGTTAAGGGCTTTTAGAACTCACTCCTGTTGACAATAAGCATTACAAAGTAGGCTACCATTTTCCTTAATAAGCAACAGTTTGGTATAAACTCAATCCTTTCAAATCAGGCTTAGTAAAAATCAATTCTCATAAAGTAGTAGGTACACAATATTCTACACAGATATAACTGGTCATGGCAATAACTACAGAATTTAAAAGCTTCAGAAGTGTTTTAGACAAATAACTTCTCACCCATGAGAGGCAATTATTGCATTTATTATTCAACAGAAAAGTGGTTAATATTGTGCTTATTAGTCTTTCCTAAGGGAAGAAAACTTTTATCCCACAGTTATTAAAACATAATCTATATTGCAGGATTATATGGAAACACAATAGCAGCACATGAAGTCAGTTATGATTAACAGTTTATGCATAGAAGTGCAAGGTTTTTCCTCCATTACATTTGTCTTTATAGTAAGCATAACCTTTCCTTAGTGGCTTGGCTCACTAAAACAAGTTACATTTTGTTTTCACCATTAATTGACTCAGAACTTTAGTGTACCAAAAACATCACTGTTCTTATTGAATGAAATTAGAGATAATCATATTGCTGTTTGGCCTCCAACAATTTCAGTTACTCTTTTGAAAAGCACCTTCATTTTTTTTCTTCCAAATTGCTTGGAATCAAAGACTTTAACATTTTTTTCATAATGAAGTATTTCATTATAATTACTACTGTCCTGTGGCTGGGATATTTTTGTAGGTTAGTTTAATGTACTCCAGGCTGTATTGTAACATACACATTGTTATAAACAATCTTCGTAAACTATCAACTTTTTGCTACAACCCCCAAAAGTATGTGATCAATATAATCACATTCATTACTGCACTAGGAAAAAAGAAAACATATTACAGTTTTCTAAGAAAATCATTTGCGTATCTAGAATTTATTTTCAAAGTGAGTTGCATGAAGGGGTGCTTTAAACTGCCCCCAGTGCATTTTCAAACCACACCAAAATGTGAAGCTACAATAAAAAAAAAACTCAGCAACTCTGCAGTTGTTGCAGAAATGACTTGTGCTTTGCCTGTGTCAGGTTTTACAACATAGTGGCATGTCATGTTGAATTAGCATCTTTTTTGTTACAAAAAAATTTATCAGGGATTTAATTTTTCACACTCAATATTTAAGAAATTGAGAATGAATTCTCCTTCACCCTGGGTCTCTGTACCTCAGTGTCCATGAATAGGCAAAGCCAGATACTGTTTCCCCACAGGGTCAACACTTTCCACCAATTGCAAACCTCCTTTTATTGCAGATATTAGAACTCAATTACCACATGGCCAAATCAGTCAAGAGGGCTTAGACAACAGCTGGACAAATTTTAATGTGTTTATTTCTATAGTTTGTTTTCATTAAAAGTTTTGTGAAAAAGGGAACCCTATAAATAGTAATAGTAAAAAGGGGGAAACAGTGCTCCATGGCCTGAAGCAAAGTGTCAATACCATATGTAAACAAGGTAAAGTTGCTCAGCCTATTAAAGGAACAAAATTAAAACTAGTCATAGATAGCACAACAGTTCAAGAGTTGGGAGAAGTGTTTAATTCCAAGTTTCAGTGCCCTAAAATGGCCAGTAGTAAATCCTTAATTCTTAGCCTTGATCGTCTGTGCCTTCTATCTCTTCCTGCAGAAAACCACATTAGAGGAACCACAGCACCTGCTCTCTGGTTTTAGGGAGAGGGTTGAGATAACATTGCCAGCAACACAGCTGGAAACAGCAACTCTCTGGAACATGAGAGTTCCTGAGAGAATGTGAAAACAGTCATCAACATCATGTTTTTCTCTACTTTTACAGGAAAATGTTTAAATAAAACAGGGGTATGGAATTCAACAGCTGGCTAGGAGCGTTTTACATTCAGTTGTTTGGAAGCATAACAGATTCAGTTCCTTTGAATCTTCTGGTTACAAAATAAAGAATTACCCTATAAGCTCTTAAAGTACATTACCAAAAAAGTCACTTGAGGATAATAGTCTTTGCATTAAAGGTGGATCTGCAACAAGAAATCTGCACAACTCACAGATCTGGAGACTCATAGGGAAGATAAGCTCTCAGTGAGCATCAGAGAGAGATGCAGGTGGGGAATTTCTCAGTAGAGGTTGCCTGAGTAAACTAGATGTGGCTATTGGGCAAGGGGAGGAAAGAAAATAAATCTTGTCCTCTACATGCATAGTTATGTTTTCAGGGTGACCTCTGAACAAGTGATTTAATTTTCACAAGGAATTAATTAGGCAGGACAAGTCACTTTCAAAAGTTCATCTCTTTAAACCTATTTTTACCAATGACTTGAACTAAAAACAATTCAAACCACTGGGTCACGTGTAGTCAATAATAAGTTAAAGTACAAGGAGCAATAGGGTGTAAGGGAAAACAAATCCTATTTACCGAAAGATATTTTGTATAGAATGGGAACAGAGGAAGAATATTTCCATTATGGCTTTAGGATGGAAGCGCTTTAGATTACCCCCCCCCCCGCCATTCCTCCCAAATCAAAGCCCTGGTGGCAGTGACAGTACCAGGAAACAACCTAGCCTCCCCGCCCACCCCACCCCCATAACCGTGCCCGGAGGCTGCTGTCCAGTCGCCCGTGCTTCCCAAAGCTGCCAAGGAAGCGGCTAACGCTCATTCCAGTAGATCCAACGCCCAAGCTAGGGGGCAGAGACAGAGCCCTTGTGGTGGGTCGTGGGGAACCAGGCCCAGATAGGCTAGGGCACGTTTTCGGCCCACCTCTCCCAGGCGCCGGGGACTTCAAGGGAAGACCTTAGGTCCTGGATATGGCTCTCCCTCGCACCAGAAGTCATCGGCCTGCGGGGTCTCCAGAAGCCACACCTCTCGGGGCAGGTCACAGGCCGAGCCGGAGTCCTCTTTGGACCTGATGGGCTCCAGCACCCGGTAATAGTGGCAGTCCCGGCCATCCTCTGGGTCGTAGGGCGGGGCCAGGATGTCCAGGAAGGCGGCAGGCCCGTCCACTGCATCGATCTGGTGCAGGTTGTCCCGGTGCGGCGTAAGGACGCAGGGACCGCTGGCCTCTGTGTACTCGGCCCGCGAACGCAGCACTCCCGGCCGCATGGCATCCCGCTCTCGGGGCTGCAGGGGCGGCTCGAACTGCTGCTCCGGCGGCGGGGCCCGCGGCCGCTGCCCGCCGCCCGCCTCCAGCTTGTCCATGCAGCTGATGCGCACAGTGCCGTAGAGCACCTTGAGCATACCGTGCATGCCCGGGTGGTCATGCAGCGGGATGGACGTGCCGCTCTTAAGCAGGAACACGCCCAGGCTGAAGCCCTCGGTCTCGTAGATGTGCATGTAGGTGACGGGTGGCAGGTTGGGCGGTAGCGGCTGCAGCGTGGCCTTGCGTGGGGCGATATTCAAGTCCTCGGCGCGAATCTGGGTCAGCAGGCTCTTCAGCTTGCTCAGGTTCTCCGGAAAGCCCGGCGGCATCGGCGCCTCGGGGCCAGACGCCGCGCCGCGGTCGGAAGCTCTGCGGCCGCCCCCGCCGCCCCGGAAGGTGAGGCAAGCCTGGCGGGCGATCCGTTGGATCAGGGAGGCCATGTTGTCTCGGGGCATACTCGGCTGTTCCTCCGCGTGCCGGGGCCGAGCCCCTCCTTTCCTCCGCCCCTTGCGGTCTCCTGCGGCCGCCACGGCTGTCCGCACCCCGGGTCGAGGCGGGAGGCCCCGCAAACACCGGCCCCTAGGGCGCGCGGCGCGGCCGCCAACCTTAGCCGCCAGGCACCAGCAACGGTCCTGCGCGCTGGCCTCGCGCCCCCTTCGCGCGCGCACGCGCACGGCCCACACCCGCACTCACGCGCTGGGAGCAGGTAGCGGCCGCGCGGACCGTGCCAGGCTTCGCCTTACACCCAGCGCCCCATTCATGAGGCCCGCACTTACGACGGCGGCCAGCGCTCCGGGAGCTCTGCGGAGCATGCCGGGATTTGTAGTTCGGTATTCCGTCTTCGCGCTGAGAGTGCGCTTTGTCGACTGCAAAATGGAGGGATTAATAGACGTGTTGGGCAGAAAGAGACCCTCTTCAGGGTTCCAAGGTGTTTTCTTGTTTGAAGAAAGATGAATTGGGGTGCGAGAAGTGGCCACTTAACTACAACTCCCGGCATCCCCAGCAGGTTGACGTGACGCACTTCCGGCAGCTGGAGTGGAGGTTTTTGGCCTTTCCAAGAAACAGGGCAAAAGGGTCGTTAACCTTCTGGCGCGGCTGGAGGCTAGTCAAGCATTTAGGGTCGCCTTCCTTTGACCTTGCCCTTAGGAAGAATACTTTTTAATAAGTGTTAGCTCCTCATAGCCGCCTAGTTAGCACTCTCCGCCACAGGGATTGCGGGATAGCTCTAAGTTTCCTGAGAAGTGAGGAGGTCGAAGCAGTCTCTGGGTGGTCACCACTGTTATTGTGCACAGCCGGGCCCAGCTGTTGTTTGCATTGGAGCTGATGACGCTGCTCTTCTGGTTACAGAGCACAACTTTTTTTTTTTCTGGGAGGACTTGAGAGCCCATTCCCTATGGTCATAGATTCTGAATACAAGTGGTCATCAAACTTTGGTTTTCCTGAAGAGGGGGGAGAGATTTTTATAAATACAGATTGATTCACTAGATAATTATGAGACATCCTAATACAATGGTGTGTAACAGGCTCTTTGAAGTTATTTCACAGAGGCATTAGTCTCTGTAAAGTTAACTTTTGACAGAAGTAAATGATGACTGGAAAAACAAGACATTAGATAATCATAATTTTAAACCTAACCCTGAGTATAAAGTCCTTTGGACTCCAAAGCTAAACATGGGTTTCTTGTACATTTTGTAATTGGCGTGGTTCAGTAAATCCTCTCCATTTAAAATAGGCATGCTTTTTTAGTGGGTTACATAACCTAGTTAATGAGTATTCACAATATGCCAGGCACTGTGTTAAATGTGTTATATAATGAATGCTATACTATTTAATCCTCTCAGCAACTCTTAAGAGGTAGGCACTATTATTATTATTCTCAGTTTGCAGATGGGAGAATAAGTTGTAAGATAGTGCATAGTAAGTAATCATCAAGGCGTAAGCTGCAGAGCAGAAATAAAAACGGTTTTACCAAGACCAGCAGCTTGAATTGGTGTAAAAAGCACCAAATGGAAGGGCATTCTTTTTCCAGCACACTGCCAGTTATAAACTGTGTGTCCTTAGGCAATCTCACCCTTTTAGAGCCTCAATTTGTTCATTTGTAGAATGCTAGATTTAGGGTAACAATAGTTTTGAACCTCAGTTATTCATCAGAAGCCCCTGCAGAGCTTAAAAATAAAAATCAAAGATGCCAATTTAGACAAACTGGAGTGAAGCCTAGAATTTGTTTTAAGATGCTTCTTCAAGTGATTCTGAATTATCAGCCCAGTTTTAGAATCATTGCTACATCTGTAAATAGTGAACCAGCTCTTATTAGATCCTTAGAATAGGATTCTTAAGATTGATTCGTTTTTACAGGTTGCCTTATGAAGTTATTTAAAAGTACTTTCAGTATTCACCACATAAAAAAATCTGATGCAATCTTTTTCTAAAGTGAGGAATATTTAAGGGAAAATCTCTCTTCCTTAATTTGCAAATATGGATTTTTATTGGTTTTACTTCAATGAAGATAGAATTCGTGGGAGACTTTAGTGACATAAAGATCTGCTTGATTTTCAAATCTGTCACTTCTTAATAGTTGTCTGCACTTAACTGAAGATCAAGATTTTCATCTGTAAAATAGGATAATGATACATGTATAAATCACTGATGACTTCATTTAAATCTAGAACATATGATGTTGGACAATTAAGTTTGCCAACTTACCTTAGAAAAAGTGCTCATTGCTGAATATCCCTGCAGTCACCAGATGGCCAAAGGGAGTATTTTGAAGATGACCATAGTAATATTCAGCAGTGAGGTGTGTAGCACTTCTTGTAAGATAAGTTTAAGAATTTAATTTCAGGACCTCATAGTAGCTGCCCTGTTGTCTTTTAAAATGGCTAAAAGCTGTACTTAAAGACCAAAGAATTTAAATAAAACTAAGTAAATACTGAAATTGAGTTTCACTTGTTTTGAGAATCAGCTTTAGGGTAGAGACGAAAAAAAAGATTACCTTTATTGGTTAAACTGTCTATCTGGTGGTACCATCCCATAGGTTCATCCTTTGGCCTTAGTTCAATGTTTCCAAAGTATTAGTCTTTGAAATCCCCTCTGGGTGTGTGTCCAAAGTATAAATTCCCAGATTGTGCAAAACCCACTGCATCTGAATCTTTTTCATATTAAAGTTTTTAAGAACCACTGAGTGTCCACAGGGCGTGTGGCATTTTTTTAGGGCACAGAGAGATCATCTGCATGATGTCTTTTGATGCTGCCCTTCATTCAGAGCTGCACTAATGGTTGAGATTGACCCTATGGATTTTGCCCTAGAGAAGCACTTTACTTGGTCTTCTGCCCCACTGTCAGTAGCATAGGGTAAGTAGGTTTCTGTTAGCAGTAATCTCCTTCTTTTTTATGTTCTTTATTCTGTAATTCCTCAGCTGTAAGCAGAATAAAACCAAAAGAAATTCTGAAAAGGGAGCAGACAAGAAAAGCAATGGAGAGCAAGTACTAGGAAAATGCATAGTAGAAACAAGGTTTGAGAAAAGTTTGGGATAGATACAATCTTTGATAAATGAGTATGCATGAGTACCAGGCATTGTGTTTGAAGATTCAGCAAAGAACAAGGAAGACAAGATCTGAATTCCCAAGGAATTTATCAGCAAGTATGTGTAGGTTATTTTAGGGGGGTAGAAGAAGTGTTGTACAGTACAAATAAATGAGCCACATAATTTCAGATAAAGATAACATATGAAGACAATAAAACAAGGTAATAGGATGGTATGGTATTTATGTGTGTGTGGGATGTTACTTTCAATTGGATTGTCAGGAGCGAACATAGGATAATTTGCGCTGCTCCTGTATGTTAAGGCATTAACCTTGGAAAAATCGGGGGTGAGAACATTCCAAGACTGGGAAATAGCCTGAAGATTGTTAAGGGTATTGGATACCATGACTTTGACCAGGTAGTAAGGAACTTGGTATAGTTAGGGAAAAATCTGAAGGCCTATGGAGTTAGATTGTATAGTAAGCCTCAGGGTTCTTGGAGGGAGATGAAGTTGGAGAGGAAGGCAAGGGCCATATTATGTAGGCCATACAGGTCATAGGAGAGGGGAACAGGGAGTTGTAGGCTGCGGCAGGGAGTTGGGTTTTATTATATAAGTGCAATAGTAAGGAGATGACTTGATCTGTTCTACATTTTTAAGAAGATTGGTGGTGGGACATGTATAATAGCAGAGAAACCTGGATTGGAGGCAGTAATCCAGGGGAAATACAAGCAAACTAGTGTAAAGATTAGGAATCTGTTTTGTAGGTACCCCTGGCAGGGCTGATGAGCTATTCCTGCGGCAATCTATTTCATGTTCTCTCCACATTTTCTCTTTCACAAATTGACAGCTCTGTGGTGATAGGTAAGGCTGATAAAGCTTAAATCCCACCTTCTGTCCACCTCTATTAAATTTAGGAATGGGGGAAGCACACAGAAGCATGAGTAAAGCTGATTTTTTTTTCTTTTTTACAATTGCTTAATTAACCAGGAAATAAGCAGAACTGGAAGAGCCCGCAGCCTGTATCTGTTTAACTCCACCTGCTCATTTATCTGCTGTCTTCATTCTTTGGGAACTGCTAGGCTTGTACTTTCATCCTCCTTTCCCTCCCCACCTCGCCACTTAATGAGGAAGGGTTTTCCTTAATTCACAAGATTTGTTACTTCTCACTTTTTGTTATATCTTCCTTTAGAATTCATTTTGTCCATCTGTTTTGGTGGCACTGGGACCCAGTTGAAAGAATAAAGAAGTATTAACATTCTCAAATGCTCAGAGTTCCTATCTTGCAGGTTTGTTTTGTTTTTGTTTTCAAGGTGGGGAGGAAGGTTTCTTTTCTTTTTCTTTTAAATTGTGATGAGGTTCTATTTTCCATTATTGAGAATGCTTTCTTAAAAAAAAATTGAGGTACTTTTTCTTCCATTCTTGAGATACTTTGCTATGAAGAGTATGTTCCAACTCCATCCATGTAAACATGAAGGAGGTAAAGTATCCATCTTTCTTTAAGGCTGCATGTATATGTATTCCATGGTATACATATACCACAATTTATTGCTCCATTCGTGGATCAGTGGGCACTTGGGCTTCTTCCATGATTTAGCAGTTATGAATTGGGCTGCAATAAACATTCTGGTACAAATGTCTTTGTTGTAATGTGATTTTTTGTCTTCTGAATATATACCTAGTAGAGGAATTATAGGATCAAATGGCAGGTCTATTTTTAGTTCTCTAAGTGTTCTCCAAACATCTTTCCAAAAGGGACGTATTAGTTTGCATTCCCACCAGCAGTGTAGAAGTGTTCCCTTTAATCCACACCCACGCCTACTATGAAACTAATTTATAGTTTTCATATGAAAGCTATAGCCCAGTTATAGCCCAAGAGTATGGGTAAGGGGGAGAGGGAGGGGTGGGGGGAGGATGGGTGGAGGGAGGGTGATTGGTGGGACCACACCTATGGTCCATCTTAAAAGGGTACATGTGAATCTTTCTAAATGTAGAATACGAATGTCGTAACACAATAACTAAGAAAATGCCATGAAGGCTATGTTAACCAGTTTGGTGAAAATATTTCAGATTGTATATAAAACCAGCACACTCTACCCCATGACTGCATTAATGTACACAGCTATGATTTAATAAAATTAAAAAAATAAAAAAAAAATTGAGGTAAAATATATAACTTACCATCTTTACCATTTTTGAATGTACAGTTTGGTAGTATAAATACATTTATATATTTTTTTCCTTCTTTATTCCCTCTTCCCCATTCCAGGAAAGTTTCTTTTGCCCCAGTAGTCCTTGCCAGCTTACTTGTATATCTGCTTTTATGTTAGTATAGGACATGGCAACTAAATTGGTAAAAATTTTTCCTGTTTTCAGTTTAACATACTTGATCGTATTTGAAATATTTGGGGTTTATATTGTGGCTTTCCTTTCTGCTTTTAAAAAATGCTATTAGCGTATACTTTTCATTCCTTGTCATGAGTGAATGTCAAGTTGTAATAAAAAATAAATAGTTGCAGAGTCAAAAGAGCTGGTGTCATGGTTTTGCCACTAACTGGCTTTGTGTTATTGAGCCAGCTACTTCACTTCACTGTTGCCCAGGTTCTTCACTGTTGCCGATGACCTATAAGATTTCTTCCAGATCTGGTTAGGCCAACATGGACAATAATAAGGATGATTCAGACCAAATTAAACATGCATATTTTCTTGTATCTCTTTTATCTAAAATTATTACATTATAATCCTCTTAGCTCTGTCCATCTCCACTAAGATTTCATAAAATAACTATCTACTCTGGTTTAACTTTGTGTGATTGTCTGAAATCTATCACTTTGATGTATGGACTATTTTGTTAAATATGTTAAGCTCAAGAATTTTTAGTGTTTAGGCATACACACCAAACTTGTAAATTATAGACGTTTAGTTGGGTGATACATGCCCTAGATGTCATTTCCTAAGTGTAAATCTATAGACCAGCAGTTCTCAACCTGTGGGTAGCGACCCACAGGAACTGTATTAAAGGGCCACGGCATTAGGAAGGTTGAGAACCACTTAGACTAAATGCATGTAGGGTTGGAATGGGGAAGGATGTAAGTTGAGTCCTTTTTTCCTTCTTCCTTGTCAGTGTCTAATTTTAGGCAATAGGAGGCAAGGGAGAAAGGATTTACAAATTAGGAAAATGTAGGTTGAAGGGGGAAAAAAAAAGATGTTGCTCTCATAAGTTATTTATGAAGAGATTTTGCTACGTTTAGGCTGAAGCCCTACTGAAGGTCAGGTGTTACCATTTTTGGAGGTGGCTTGAGATTGTAGCAGCCCCTCTACCAATTTGCTATTAGAGATTTTCCTTTTCTCCTTTAAGCAGTGCGATTATTATGAGACCTAAAATAGTTGTGAACACTGTAAATTAAATTCAAATGCTTTACTTCTCTTAATTAACTCCCCCCACCCCCTATTTCGTGCTTCTTGTTTTTCTTTTCCTATTTTTTTTTTTTTCCTCTAAGAAGACATAAGCTATCTCCACCTCCTCCGCTTCCCCATCTGTCCTTTTCCTCCTGGCTGAAAGAGAGATTTTTACTTTATATTTATTTTAATTAATGGATTTGAATCACAAGTGGTGAAACAGTTGATGTTCAGCTTCAAAAGGCAGTGAAAGGGAAAATCATCTTCTTTAACTTGCCAGCAAAGAACTGTATGTTCGTTGCTTGTGCCTGCCTGAAAAATGACTGGGAAGGGGCCGGGTAGGTTCTGTGTCCTTGCAGGGTAACAGATGCTGTCCTGGGTATCCCAGGATTCAGAGAAGTACAGGTGGGAAAAACTCTTAGAATGAAATGGTACTTTCTTGGCAGATACTCTTCCCCCAAAATGCTTAGTAAATATTGCTTTATGACCATGGGCCATTGACTTAGGATCAAATTGCCTAGGAACAAAATAGCAGCATGCAATTGAATTGTTTGAACATGCTGATTAATAAAGTTCACTGTAAGTTTATCATCTTTTCATCGTTAGTTGGGTAAAGCATATGATACCTTGGGTTTTTTCTTTTTTAACCTTCTAAATTATATCACCCGGGCATTTGACTAACTTAAATAGTGACAATATGATATGTGTTTCCTTGGATAGATGAAATGCTACTAATCAAAGCCTTTTTTTTTTTTTTTGAAAAACAAAAACAACCTTGTCCACATAGCATATGCTCTGTTACAGCATTTTACAGAAGTGTGAGAAATGACAGTATGATTCGAAAGTAGAACAGCAGGTTTGGACATGGAGAGAATAAT
The DNA here is from genome assembly GCF_000181295.1 of Otolemur garnettii. Lineage (NCBI taxonomy): Eukaryota > Metazoa > Chordata > Mammalia > Primates > Galagidae > Otolemur > Otolemur garnettii. The sequence continues at coordinate 22,158,664 of NW_003852403.1, forward strand.
GGACTGAGAAGATACCAGTTCTACTTCTGGTTCTAGCAACCCACTTTGTGATTTGAGACAAGTCATTTTAGTTCTTGGAACTTTAGCGTCCTTATATATAAATCGAAGAGTTTAGTGTAGATGATTTACCACTTTCTTTCCAGCTTTTTTTTTTAAAAAGCTAGAATTTAAAAAATGATATTTATATGAAATTAAGAAATATAATTTTGTACTGTGAATTACTGTAGAGCATTGCAGAGGACGTTTAAAAAATGTATTTTTAAAAATAACCTGTAAAAGGAACACTCAGTAACCTACACACAATGATATTGGATTTATCTTTTGTGTCTGTGTTGTCTTTCTACTTCAAGTAGATTATATTGACTTTTCCTGAATATAGATCATTGAGGAAAATGAGCATGAGCTCTTGTTTAAAATGTTTGCCATTATTCTTAGTTTCCACACTGTATTTTTTAAAGGAAAAACTTCTGTTTTCATTCTAAGCATAAATTACCATGGAGTAAGAGTGCTATGTATTGCTAGTAGGAAAACATGCCTTGCATTAACTACACATTTCAACAGGACCTGCTGAGGTAATTGACAACCAACATCACAGTGCCTAGAAATTCCTCTAAGGCAGCAGAGCTGTAGTTTAATTAGATAATTAGCCCTGGTCAGCCTATAATGAATGCACAGGCAATTAGCAATGAATTTGGTCTGCTAAAGCCTGTTTTTCCTCTTTTGTGTTTCTTTGCTGTCATTAACAGCTCTAACTACTGAACAATTTATATCTTCACACTAACAATCAACTTTATTGTCATGGAACTCTTTGCAAGGGATAAAGCAATGAGACCTAACTTCCGTTGTACAACATTAAGTGATTATGTTAAGTAATGCTACTTATTTGCCTAGCCATCCTGCTGCTATATTATGCCAAACAAATAGGGCTTTTAAAAACAGTGCACACTCCGTGATTTTGATGATTGCTTTATTTGTTAAACCCAAGTAACTAGCAAGAGATGTACCTCAATTTGTGGTTCTTTCTCAGTAGCCTTTAGCAGACTTGAATAGAAGAAAATGGTCCCATGAGTGTACTAAAAGCTAGACCCTCAAAAAAGAGCCTTTTTTTTTTGTGGCTTAAAGATTGTTATGTATGGAAGACTTGCAGTAAATTTCAGTAAGTTAAAGCCATTGCGTGGCCATCTTTTCCTCTTTGGAAATGGTTTTTGATCTCATGGATAACAGAAAGAAGCATTATGGCTTTTCCTCACATCACTCCACTGCAGGCATTTTCCATTCTACCATTTCCATCTACCATTTCTCTGGGAATAGCAGAGAGAAAAGGAAGAAGATAAAAGGAGAGAGAGCTTTTCGACTAAAAGAGCAGAAGTTACCAAAGACTTATAGGAAGTGCTCCAATGACCCTGAGTATTGACATCACGAAGGCATTTGTATTGCTCTGGTTCTGGGTGTGTAAACTGAAGCACTTCGTCATATTCCGATCAGTAATGGGTTTTGAAAAATAGACATTTTAAGTTTCTACTAGCAGTTCGTACATCTGCAAAAAGATATCATTTGCAATATCTGAAACCAGTCTGATCCCATTGAATTTATAAAGCCTTTAGAATACAGATAGTGTGTTTTTATGCAAACTGTGTTCTGCTTAATAATCTAACAGTATTTGAGAGATTGAACCTAATGTTAAAAACGTAGCCATCCAATTAATAGCAGTTTAGGAATTAATTTAAAATGTGTTTTGCTTACTACTTAAGCAGAATTAAAAATGTATAAACAGAATTTTTCTGATTAGGATATGAACAGTGGCTTACAATTTCTTATCTTGAGACTTTCCATCTGGCTAGTCTTGGAAATAGTTTTCGTTTCTCTCCCCACCCCCTACAATGCAATAACTAGCAATTAGAGTTTCAGAAATGCCAATTTTAATCACAACTTCCATTTCTAAAATAGAACAACTTATGTGAACTATGCAGTGTAAACCCCCTTTATTTTATTCATTTGACTGTTTTGAAGAAGTAATTTAAATAATTCAGAGTCAGGATTAAGTTATCCAAGAAATATTAAGAAAGTAGTCCAAATTCTTTCACATTATGGTTATTTTTGCTCTTAAGCTGGATGCATTAAATTCACTGGCACTGATGTTTATATTGAGAGAGGATACCCAGAAGAAGTGAGGTCTAAGAGAACAGAGGTCTTGTCAAGGAGACCCCAAGGATACACCTTCCAGGTCCTCCCTGTGGTGACTCAGCTCTTAGGAATTTGTAGAAATTTAACTTCCTGGGACCTAGAAACTAACTCTTACTTCCGTTTCTGTAAAAGCCCACAGTTCTGTGAAAGCCAGGAGCCTGCTTCTCCAGCTTGATTCAAACTGACCAATGAGAAAGGTAGTGGGGCCAGACGTTTTTGCCTGGAGATTAAAAGCAGAAGACTGAGCCAACTGGAGAGCATGGCCATTTTGAATTCTTCTGTGCCATTGCTCTGCTGGCTGGAATAAAGCCCTTCCTTTTTAAAACAATGGTGTTTGGGTGTTTGTTCTTTCCACTGGGCCTCATCTTCCTGCAACAATATCATCTAAATACCAAGTTCATGGCAGTTTGCTCACATAGAGCAGGATTTCTTAACTATCAACATGTTGGGTTGGCTAATTCTTTGTTGTACAGGGCTGTTCTGAGCATTGTAGGATGTTTATTTAGCAACATCTGTGGTCTCTACCCACGAGATGCCAGTAGCACCAACTACCTACCCCACCCCAACCTGTTGCAGTAACCATAAATATCTCACTCTGTTGCTACATGTCCCCAGGCTGGGGGACAAAAATCACTGCTTATTGAAAATTAAGATATTGAATCGTATTGTGGCATTTTCCTTCTATAAAAGCATTTTATTATAAAAAATGAAGTGTGTTGAATTTGGATGGCTAGATAATCTTTAATAAAGTTTTAATAGAGATAAACTAATAAGAACCTTGGTGAACTCTAGTTTGGAGTGATTTGCAGGACACAGGAAAAATACTCCCGTTCCCAAGTTCCCCTGGACCTTCCCAAATGGCCTGCTATCGTTTTGGAAATTTCCACTCTTAAAAATTTGTTCCTGCTGTTAAAATGCAAATATTCCTGAGAGGAGCATTCCTTTACACTGAAAAAGAGGCTTTAGTTTTCAGTTAAAAACTAATGTTATTGATATTTGTATATGTAGTATATCTACCTTTCTACTTTAAAGAAGGTTCTTCAGGAAAAAGACCTAGGAGAAAATTACCTTGGGAATCAAGAGTTGGTGGGTTGAATTGGAGGCAAACACCTTGGGGAAAGAAGTGATGAAAGAGAGGTGGAGAGTCCTAAAGGGAGTCTGTAAATTAGTTTTTAATGTTCAGCCTGAGTCACTTTGGCCACATTGCTTGTTTCTACTGCTACCTCTTGTATCTTTGAATCCTATTCTTTAAAAAAAAAAATACTGAAGAAGAAACTAAAATGACCTTCAGTAAGTGAATTAGGTAAGTAAATGGTGGTATATCCAGACCAGGGACTCTTATTCAGTGCTAAAAAGGTATGAGCTACTAAGCCATGAAATGACTCAGAGGAAACTTAGTGCATATTACTAAGTGAAAAATGTCAATTTGAAAAGGCTACATACTATTTGATCCCAATTATATGACATTCCAGAAAAGGCAAAACTGTGGAGATAGTAAAAAGATGGGTGGTTTCCCCAGGCTAGTGGGGGGAGGGATGAATGGTTGGAGCACAAAGGATTCTTAGGGCAGCAAAACTTGACTCTGTATGATATTGTACTCTAAGGGTGGGTACAAGTCATTGTATATTCGCCTGAACTCATAGAATATACAACACCAAGGGTGAACCCTAAGATAAACCATGGACTCCAGGAGATAAGGTGGTATCAATATATGTTCATAGATTATAAGAGTGTACCACTCGGGTGGGGAATGTTGACAGTGGGGAGGGTATGCATGTGTGGGGTCAGGAGATAACATGGAAAATCTCTTTACCTTCCACTCAGTTTTTCCGTGTACTTAAAACTGCTCTTAACAATAAACTCTATCTTGGTCACTTCCATCCCTACCACTGGGCCCAGGGGCTCTGTCTTCCGGATTCTCAGTCTAGGCGCAGCGATCCGAAGGGTGCGCTTCGATGCCCATCCCGCAGCTTCTGGTGCTCTTGGGCAGCCAGACAAGCGAGGCTCAGGATGTGTCGGAGAGGCTGGGTCGCCAGGCCGCCTCACCTTCCGGTGCAGGCCCTGGACTCCTACCCAGTGGTGAATCTGATTAACGAGCCCCTGGTGATATTTATTTGTGCAACTACAGGCTAAGGAGACCCCCCCCCCCCACAACATGAAGAACTTTTGGAGATTTATACTACGGAAGAGGCTGCCCTCCACTTCCCTTTGTCGGATGGACTTTGCCGTCCTGGACCTTGGGACTCCTCATATACCAAGTACAACTTTGTGGCCAAGAAGCTGCACCAAAATAAATAAATAAAAATAAAATAAACTATATCTTTAAAAAAAGTAAGACTATATATAGATGCTATAGCAGTTTTTTAATTTGCTTTCTTTGCTACTCCCTGTCGGGTATTTCAAGTTAATTTTGAAAAATTACTGTAAATGAAATCTAGAAATTTAGAGAAACATTGACTAGATGGTCTGGTAGCTAAGCCTGCCGCCCACATGACTGAGGAGGACTGAGAGGTATAGAGCCTGCTGTTACTCTCTTGTTGTCTAATATGTTGGTGACTGGCAATTTCAGACCCAGAAAATGGCAGCCTGGACCTTCCAGCACTACTCAATAGTCACTGTACGGATGGCCCTGCTTGTGAAATCTGCAGCTTTCTGTAAGTAGATGTTCAGGTTGATATTCAATTAAAAAAAAACAAAAACAAAAACGAACCTTTCTAATCAGTGAAATAATTCTCCATTAAAAAGAACTTTCTAGAACCTATGATAGACATGGAGGTCTAATGGCTGTCTTGCTGAAACGGGTTTCAGGGTATTTTCATAAACACCCTCCATGTTAGCAGATGAAGAGGGTCCAGCCGCCTGTCACTGTCAGCCAATATTCGGAGAGGGGGATAGGTCCACCAAACCTTACTTGTCAGAAGGCGGGGATTCTGGAGAACAGCGAGAGTAGCCTCTCCAAGACTATTCTGCTCTTCTATTTCCCAAATCAGTTTTATACATAAAAGTTCAAAGTAAAAACCATGTTAATCTTTATCATAAATAATAATCAGCATAAATCATGACCTAAAACAACATTTCAATTCAAAAGTTAATCTCCTAAATCAGTTGTGGTTCTAAACTACTCAAAATAGGTATTTTTAGGGTAGGAGCTAAATTTAAAAAACAGTAAGAATGGGAGACAGGAGGTAAAGGTCACTTAGGACCTAAACTGACCAGACTGGCTGTGTCATGTCGCCCCTGGCCTGACTGACTCCATGTGCTCACACCTACTGTGTCTCCGTGCAGGCCATAGGATATCACTTATTCGTGGTGGAGTTTTGTCTAAGTGCCTTTTCTTAGAGAATTACTGAGTGCTCTCTTTAAGTTCATCCCTCCTTCAGACCATGTGTCTTTCTGGAGTTGAAGAATTTGGTCACCAAACCATTAAAAGGCAAAGTGGTAGAAACCCTGGAGTTCAGGCTGAGTGTGGGAAGCCCAGACGTACCACCTGGGTCATTTTCTCACCATTAGGGACATGAATGGGAGAGGGAGAACCTTGAAAACTAAATTCATGGCTTACACATTTCCTGGAGACAAAGACAACATCTAATGCATTTTTGACAGAACCCAGAATGATACCACGAGTATCTTAATACACGTTAGTAACCATAGGTTTACGCCTCTGGTCTTTTTCCAGGGCACATTCTGAAATACGCTCCAAGAAGAGAAGAAAATTGGGAAACATCGTGGAGAAGTAAGAACAGGCTGCAGAGGAAGAAAGAAAGTCAGACCTGGATGTGCTTTCATGAGAAGAATGAGTTCTGATTGCTTTCTTCTTTTCTCTTTCTAGTAACATGAAGAAGGGAGAGAAACTGTCTTATTTTAGATTTCTGAGCACCAGGTATGAAGCATTAAAAGAAATAAGCCAATCTAAGAATTTGTGGTTGGCAGTGGCACTGTTACCTCCCCTCCCTGCTCCCTTTTCCCTTGGAAGCACCTCTGGCCCTGGCTGCAGACACCAGTGGGAGGAGAGAATAGGCGTGCCTCAAGGGTGTGACTGCCTAGGCAGGTGTCCTCAAACTACAGCCTGCGGGCCACATGCGACCCACTGAGGACATTTATCCTCCTGCTGGGTGTTTTTACTGCCGCTGCCTGTCCTGCTTAGCAGCCGACTTGTCCTTCCAATGGTCTGAGGATCAGTGGACTGGCCCCCAGTTTAAAAAGTTTGAGGACCCCTGGAGGGGGTTAGCCTGAGGGAAGCCAGGAGAGGGTCTAGGGAAGAGACTGCCTCCCTCTCATCTTCTGCTGGTACTTTTGGGTCTTCCAGGAAAGCCAGGCTCTATCTTGGGTCACTCCCAAGTGGTCTGGGAAGGCTGTTCCCAGAATGGTCAGTCGTGGATGGGAGAATCCAGTTCAGCCGTGACAACTTTGATTACTCACGAGTCTATGGAATTATAGGGATAATTGTCTATTGTCTTTATTCTACCCTTAAAGGAGAGTTAGATGAAGCACCAGAAGGTATCACCATGGAAATGAACGGATTAATCACAACAAGACTTTGAAAATTCAGTCATCACACACTATCAGAGCCGGGTGTGGTTTGGGCAGATCCCACCCTGGGACTACATTTGGGACAAAAATGCATTTTGAAGGAAATGTGCCAAACAGTTCTCCTTGCGTGTCCAGCAGGTCGACGCAGCTGTGCTGTAACTGCGGTCTCTCCTGCATCTTCCTTCTATCTCAGTGCCCTGACACACACACCCAGAAATGCACCCTGCACCTCACTGTCTGCTCTACGTTGGGCACATTTCTTTTAGAAGTCCTCATCTCAGTTTGGTTCCGGAGCCACCATCTTCTGACGTCGAGTCTTTGCTCCTTCCTGGGTTACCCCCATGCTGCTCTCTGGATGAACATTGCTGTGCAGCCGGGCTGTCCTCCTGGCCTTCTGGGAGAGGGCCTGGCCTCCCTGCCCCTTCCTCAGCTTACTGTGCTTAATGTTTGTCTTTCTCCCATCACATTTCAGCACTCCCCAAACTCTAATTCTCATGCCAGGGTGCCCTGTTTTTCAGGAATGAATCCTCTGAGAATGTAATTTGCTAACTCATTCCCCAGTTTTTACGAAATAGCCATGGTATGGAATTACTGTACTCAACTCTGTGGGGAAATAGGAGGTGACGTGCATGCCTCCCTGCTGATGGGGAGAGTATAATCTCCCTGTAGACAGGACACACAGGGGGCTAGAATGGAAAAAGAAGCCGGGTGAAGGGATTTGTTTGCACCTGTTTCCTGTTGACAAGCACACATGGGGCTCACAAAATGCACCCGCATGCACTATAGCCAAGAAGTGATAGAAAAGCTTTTCTGAAGTGTGCAGCTTCATCCAAGTCTTCACAAAAGAACTGTGAGTGCACTCCGGGAAGGGACAGGAGAGGAGGAAGACCCCAGCCTACATGTCCCCACATTGGCATTGACACAAGAGCCACACGGTTTTGTTTGGCCAAATGTGCATTTGTGCAGCCCATAAAGGCATAGAGTCTGGATTAATTATTAGAATTCTCTCTGACCTTCTGGGTAATCCTGCCTGAACCTCCCCACATGAGTGTCCCCTCTTTTGTCAACTGTCTTCCAGTACAGTCAGCAGTGTGCATTCTCTCCATGCAGACATTTGTCCTCCTGCCCAGGGAAGCCAGCAGCTAGCGACAAGTCAGGGACATGCAGCAAATCCCCATGTGACAGTTACATATTTCAATATACAAAATGGACTTTAATGATGCAATTTTCTCACTTGAGATCTATTATCAAACAAAGATACAATAATTTTCTGGCTATGTGAAAAGGGTTATTGGAAATGAATTTTCCACTTAAGCCACAGCCCCATACAGACTATATGACTTAGTCTATCATAAAGAATGTAGGAAGCCTGGTGGATGCTACTGTTTTTATCTTGGCCTTCAGTATCTAGCTTTTTCTTATTTAATTCAAAGAGTATACTTCATACTGCAATGTTTATTTTGTCTGTGAAGAAAAATCATTTTTATATTTCCTACTGTTTATGGAATTTCCACATTTTAACAGGTGATTATGTGAGCATGTTAGAATTTCCTAGGTATAGCAGGGAATAAAGTTGGTGGGGATAATAGATTTATATAGCACAAGTATTCTGGGTGTAGGATTTGGGACTCTATTTTGATTTGGGGTTGGGGTATAAAAGAGAAATAACTTCACACAATGAAGGCGAATGAAAAAAGATGCTCAGAGTGAAAAGCAAAGTCACCTGGTAGATTTTTAGAAGTTAAATTTGAAGGAAAAAGGCCATCTTTGCACACAGCAGCTCACTGGGGGTCAGAAGAAAAACAAGGTAATGTATTGGTCTGAAACAGTAAGCAATAGAGAGTTTTATAATTGGGGTTTACCTGGTATTATTGGGGAATGAAGTGCTTCTCACAAGAAAATCTGTCAGAAAATCAATTAAAAACAAGAAAACTGATCTGCTTTGAGTTAGCAGGAACTGAGAACTCCCACCATTGAGTGGCCATTCATTTATCCAACAAACATTCGTTAAACCCTCGTTCCAACACAACGCTCCATGCATTGTACAGTCCCTGTGGGAGAGGGATAGAACAGGGACAAGACAGGCACAATTCCTATTTGCATGGAATTCACATTTAGAAAGAGGGTCAGAGGATAGAAAGGAAACGGAGGGATAGGGTAATTGCAAAAAGCCCTAAGCTAACAGAGTGACAAGGTGGGAAAGAGGAGCATCAGAGGAATCCTCTCTGCATGTGGCGTTTGAGCGGAGCCTGAAGGACAGGAAGGAGCAGAGCTGGGCAGAGGCTCTAGGACAGGAGTCAGCTTGGTGGCTTGAACAAACTAGTTTGGGGTACATTTTTTACCATATACTAAAGACAATTTTAACCTTGTGTTAATTCATGCCTCTTTATCTTTGGCACCCCCTCTTCTCCTGGTATAATTCCTTTGCATCTCCTGGAGTCATTCTCAAAGGATCCTTCATTCCATCTTTCCTGTATAACCTGTCAATGAGGTCCCAGATAAACAAGTTTGGTGCCTCCATAGACTCAATTTACACAAACGTAGGGCATGTGCTGTGCTATGACACAGCATGTGCTCCTGGAGGAAGCTATGTTCTCTCTTAACCTGTGGGGGCCCCATCCCTCTTCCCTTGCCTGCATTTTAAAGTTCAGTGCCCAAGTGCAGATCCAGACACTTAGCGTTAACATCCTCTACCTCCTGCCTCCCCCATCTCCTTATGCTAATTCTGTTAACACAGAACTTTCCTTTGTTGGTCTTTAAACACTGACCTGTCTCAGGATCTCTGTCCCAGCTGGTTAATGGTGGACCCATGCGAGCTATTTCCCTTTCATCATTACCCTTGGGCATAGATGTGGACTCTTTCCAAGGTTTTTCTTTTTCTGTCTGGTCTGTTGGAGAAGAATATGAAAAATTTTTGAAAGAGTCTGGCTGTCATGAAGATTCTCAATTATTAACCCATAAACAGTGAACAAACTTACTCTAAAAATTCACCAGCATTTTCTAGTGAGATGTTAACAGATGAAAGTTATTCAACGCTTTGCCTAAGGCCTTTGGTATGTGGGAAACATTTCTACATTGCCTACAAATAAGATTTCTTCAATATTTTTGAAAAGCAAACTCCATTTTTCTGCCTGTTTTAGTTGATGAGGTGTGATCCGGTTGTAACCCTGGCAGCCTCAGACCGGCTTCCTGTGATGGTGCCAGCAGACTGTCCGACAGTGGATGAAAGAGCAGGTCGGTCAGGCAGGTGTGTGTATGTGTGAGTCAATGAAGAGAAATGATCTTTTATTAGTAGTATTATTAGAAATAGTACCTAGTCACTATTTCACAACTGAGAATTCCCCTGTTTTCCACACTCACTAGTGAAGCTTTTTTTTTCTACTTAATGTTTAAAATAGTTCAGCTCTCCGGGGGCCTCGGGACTTCCCCAGTGCCACAGAGTGCAAGGTGCCTCTTCATACCTCTAGACCGGGGAAACCCCACTCTGGGCAAAGGGCCAATTTAAAACTCAGCAGCTCATTAAGGAGGTTCAGAATCTAAGGGATCCATCAAGAGACAATAACAGGAAGGAGAAATAGGAGAAAATAATACCTGCAGCTGGCACTCTGTCCAGCTTACAGTTATCTCAGTATCTTGGGAAGAGGCATTGGGATTAGTGGTGAGGCATCGTGGAAATGGGGAAAGGATGTTAGTTCTTCTTTGTGGAAGAGAATTTCATGGATAACAATCTTTAGAAGAGGATAAGGCCATTTTTGAAATGACCCAAGGAGATGCTATACGAACTGTGAGACAAAACCAGTCTCAAAACCTCTTGGTCACATGTTTTAGGAATAAAACCTAGCTCTAGGGTGGGAGAGGCTCTTGCAAATTATGCGATCTATCCTCTGACTCCAGTGGCAGGGACCGATGGTCACCCTACTTTCACCCTTGTGATATAGGAGCGTCCATTTGTGGCCACATCTGGCTGAGGCAGCCACCTCTTGGTTGGACAGCGTGGTTGGTAAGAAGCTTTTCACGTAAAGATGAAACCGGCTGCTTCTGTTCTGCAGCCTGAGTTCTTCCCTTTGGCATACAACACGCCTTACCTCCCTTTCCTGTGACTTACTCCAAATATCTGAAGACAAGTCCTATGGCTTCTGTTTTCTCTTCTACTCTCCTCATGTTTCAACATACTCTGAAAGACTTGCTTACAGACTCGGAAAGGAAATTATGAAAAAATAGTTCTCCAAATGTTTTAAGCCTTGTTATATTTGTTAAAATCAGATATGGTTCTTTGCATTAACCTCCCAGATCATCTTAAACTATTATAATAATGCAACTATTATCCAATGCTTGGTCAAAGAGAATAAGCACTCAGTTGCTGTAACACTGATAACTAGAAGGCGACCCAGTTTTCACCCAGTTTTGACTACAGCCATTTGATTCTGAAGGTGAAGGATCTAATTAACTCTTTGGCTAACCTGTTCTGTCTCTTCTTGGCCTGCTTTATTCTAAGTATCTTAGACAAATTTATTTGGTTTCCAAAGTTTTTAGTCTAAAAATACCCCCAGCTTTAAAATGTAAATATATAAAAATCACTAGCTTTAGAAGTGTATGGAAAACTATGTTATAAAGATATAAACAAAGGGATTTGCTCCACTTAGTTGAGGGTCTGGTCCTAAGTCCTTTGGAAGCTAAGTCCTGTAAGTGCTCTTAGGTATGAAAACCTTGGGACAAAAATTTGCACTGTATTTTCCCCCTGCCAAGATAGTATGAATGTACGTATGTATGTATTTACTTACAGGTAGTGTCTCACTCTGTTGCCCCAGGTTAGAGTGCCATGGGGTCATCATAGCTCACAGCAACCTCAATCTCTTGGATTCAAGAAATCCTCCTGCCTCAGCCTCCTGAGTAGCTGAGACTATAGGCACTTGCCGTCATGTCTGGCTAATTTTCTATTTTTAGTAGAGATAGGGTCTTGCTCTTACTTAGGCTGGTCTCAAACTCCTGAACTCAAGCAATCTCCCCACTTTGGCCTCCCAGAGTGCTAGGATTACAGGTGTGAGCCATTGTGCCCAGTAAAGATAGAAAGTATTTATTTAGAGCCCTGTTAGAGTATTTTCCTCATGCAAGATGGAGTAAATGAGTGGACAATTTTAGAGCAGCCCTAATGTGGGTTTCAGAGAAGCCGTGGCAATCAGTTGTAAGCTCATAAACACTCTGGGTGGAGTTTAAACACTAGGAGTCCTGGATGTTAAGAATGATACATGATTTTCTTTTGCAAGAGTTTCTTTCATAACAAGCATGCAGCTGTGCATGACAACATTATTTCTGGGGGAAAAGAACGATGTGAGTGTTAGCTGACATTTTAGGCACCAAACCACATTTTAAATCTTTTCTCTAAAATGATAATCTATGATAAACCCTTCAGTAATACCAAATACTATCTTTCCATTTATAATATATCTGGATATATTTTTGTGTATTCACAGCTTTTCCAACTCTATATAATTTGTATGTCAGACGTGTCTTCATTTATATTAATAAGAATGAAGTTCAAAGTTATAGGGAAGATTTATAGATAAGCCTCTCTTTTTCTGTCCAAAGATTACATTATTTTCATGAGTCTTCTCCTCTAAGCACCTGTGAGCAGTGTATGTGGCCCCCCCTTGTAGGTAATGAGAGCCCTGAGTGGGAAGGCTGAGAGTGGCTGAAGGGAAATGGAAAACCTTCGGTGGAGAACCTGAAGTGCCGCAGAGCCTTTTGTTACCACGACTGAGGTTGAATTTTCTGACCACGTGGACATCAGAATACCGGTTCTGCTAAGGCTACTGACGTGCAGCGCGAAGCTGATTAAAGAGCTGCATGTTGTCCTGCAGATAACCAGGCATTGATAAGGGCTTGAGGCTGCTGCTAATGCAGTAAGGTTGTTAATGAAAACACAGAGCCTGGGACATGCGCTCATTGGGCCAGAGCCATGTCCATGAGGAAGCTTTGGGCTCATAGGAAACTAAAGTCTCTTAAATAATAAGGGATTTATTATCTCACATAATGAAACACCTAGAGGAAGGGCAGTTTCAGAGTTGGTTCTTTAATTCAGTGGTTCAACAATTGTCTCAGGGCCTCAGTTTCTGTTTTGCTTCTCTTAACATGTTTGCCTTTTCCTAGGTTTAACCCCTATGTTTGCAAGATGGCTGCTGATGATCTAGGCATTTTAAGTTAAGGACCTATTTTCTTTGAGATGAAGAAAGGGACAGTTTTTCCACTTGTCTCTTTTTTATCAAGAAGGAAAATTTTTCCTAGAAGGTCCTCAGCAGACTTCCCTTCATGAATCATTAGTCAGAATTATGTTGCATATCCATTTCTCAACAAATTACTGATTTGGGAAATGGAATTACTGTGTTTGAATTAAAACTCACTCCCTAGCTTAGAGCTTTAAAGGGGCATCTTCACTGAGCATGTTGTCATACAGAGGGTGATCAAGATCAGGGTTCAGTTAACAAAGATCTAAGGCAGATGGCTGTAAGGGAGGCAACCAATAGTGTCTGCTCCAAGTAGTTTATGATTGAACACATCTCCTTTTTAATCTAATACAAGGCTTATATGGCACTGGAAGAGAAAAAGATGATTAGTTTTGTACCCTGCCGTCATTGGAAACAAGATAGAAGTAAAAATCTGGGCCTTTTATCTTGCTCATGTCCATTCCGGCACTAGGTATGGAGAACAATCGTGGCCAGGAAATGAATGAATACTGGAGTTTCTTCTTTGTTCAAGCCAGTAGGGAGGGAAATAAGCACTTTGCTTACCTTAAGAAGATAAAAATCTACCACTTCTTGGTCTCTAAGTTGAAAAACAGAAGCCATGTGATATCCTACAGAGATTGTTTCATGTTGTATCACTAATTATTAGGAGGGGACATTCTTTGAATTTTGGTCACATATCCATATTTTCATTCTTTATGAACAATTTAGATGCAGGATTGGGTGGAATCTTATAACAGTTAGCTTGAAACAGAGCATTTTAGGGAAGCACCTCTATGTATTTGAGTTAGAGCTGGCAAATGTGGAATAAGGGAACTTCATAGCTTAAGATCTTTCATGGACATTTTGCTTTTGGGGGTGGTTGGATTGCTACAACTAAAAAATTCCCTTGCATGAGTTTGTCAGTTTTAGGGGATTTTGTCATGATTCAGTGAAGTGGAACTTTCAGTTTACCCAAGAATCTCATGGTCTTTGTGCATCTTTGCTCATGGCTACGGTAGCACCTCGGGTATGGGAACGTCCACTATCACCAGCCTTGCCTGTCTGCCTGATCACGGCTCATACTCTTGCTGGATCTCCCCCTCATCCAAAGCCTGGGCTGATATTTCTTTCTCTGTAAGCACAAGTGCCTTTTGTGGCCCCAAGATGTAACTCTAATACAGTGCTTTGTACTGATGACTGTGGGTTTTCCTTAAGGTAACCGTGGGTGGCCCCTTCATTTATTTTCTTGCTTCCTTTTTGTTTCTGTAAATTCTGCCCTCCACTTTCCCCCGAAGCACATGCTGTTCATGTAATCTGAATGGCCATTTAGAGGAAAGATCAGAAGTTTGTTGTTTCATTACCAACATAAATCAAAACTTTGTGTTCGCGCTGCAATCCGAGTGAGTCCAGGAATAGCTTTGGGATTGCTAAGTGTCTGGAGAGCCCTGACTACACAGACATGTTTTGAAGCTGGCTATAATAGTTTCTACAGCTGTTAACAGTTCGTGGAAGAATGGCAGCATTATATATCAGTGTTTAAAATGTGCATGACTTGCATTGCACAGAAGTCAGATCGGGATAGAATCAGATTTTTTCTTCTGAAACTTGGCCAGGAAAGTCTTCAATAACTAGAGAAATTCTTTTCACTGCTGAAATCAACATGAAGGACATTGTGTTATTATAATTGCTTATAGCTCACCATGAAAGTTGTCTTTGTGTGAGTGGATGTACGGGCTGTACTGTTTTGTTTTTATTTATTCTGCATTCTTTATTTTAATGTCCTTTCCTTTTTCCTGACCAGAAAGATTGTTATTGAGCCCTTCACAAAGCTGAAATAATGGAGTGTGTTAAAAAAAAATGTGAACAATTCAAAGAAGTTATAAAAATTTATAAGTTGGCTGAATGCTCGGGAAATTTCTGCATATTTTAATATAAATAGGTAATGCAAATATTTGTTCTTTGCATTGAGAGGTGAGTCTGTTTTCCAAAAGACCCTGGTATTTAAATTAGATTTATTTGATTGCATTGAAATAAGGATGGTTTCCATTTTGAATGACGCCAAAGATTAAATACCACGGTTGTTATGAAATACAAAAAATTTAATAAATTAGGTATGTTACTGCCTACTGGGGTTAAACAATTTCCAGAAAAAGGAATTGCTTTATGTTTAGAGTTCTCATGAAGATAGCTTACTTTAAAAAGTTTTTGTTTTGAGATTTTCTAGTTGAGATTGAAGTCTTACAGGTGAGAAGAACTATCTAGACCTCCTCTGTCTCCTGTTTTACTGTTTATTTAAAAAATAAATTGACAGACTTAATTTATGGCAGAAGTGGGAAGGATATCTTGGGGGAATACATAAAAATAAGCACAAAGAAATTGAGTAAAAATCGGAAAAAAGTAAAATTATGAGAGGAGCTTTCTTTTGATTGAGCTGTAAAATCAAGATGTACACATTTTGAATGACCCTGGGCCCTGGGTCTTTGAAGAACCATTAAAATCTAAGGCCTCAGAGATTTCTGAAGTCATGTGCCAAGGCTTACCCCATGAGAGGCCAGAGGATGGAAGTGGAAGTACACAGAGGAAAACCCATTAAGAGGTGGATTCCAGAGGTGAAGTTGAGTCGTGTCGGGGATCAAATCCCAGGCCTGGATTTGATTATCCAGCATTCTGGATACCTGGGTAGTGGGAGGCCGTGTTGGCCTTTGGGGTCAACTTGGTGATCTCAGAAAATCTCAGCATAGACAAAGGTTCCTTTTGAAAGTGCCAATGAATTCACATACCTCACCTTTCTCGGCTCCACATTCACCAGCGGATGCTTTGGCACTCAGGGTGAGAGGCACAGAGAGGCAAGTATGAGGGGATGAAGGGAGGCCACAAGCGTGAAGCACATGCCCCATCACAACTTGCACACTACCTCACCCGACAGGTGTTGACCACCAAACCCACACAGTTTCCTGCTCACGGCCACAGGACATGAACGTCATCATGGGGCCAGTCTGCCCTTTACAATTGGTCTGCCCCTCTCTTAGGCTCATGGAAACTCAAGACGCATCCGGAGGAGTCTGCCTTTCCTTAAGAAAAGTGACTTGCACAGGAATTAAATTGTCTTTTTTTTTTTTTAGAGAAGAATCTCATTTTGTCACCCTCAGTAGAGTGATGTGGCATCACAGTTCACAGCAACCTCCAGCTCTTGGGCTTAGGTGATTCTCTTGCCTCAGCCTCCCAAGTAGTTAGTTGTACAGGTACCCGCCACTACACCCTGCTATTATTTTTGTTGCAGTTTGGCTGGGCCGGTTCAAACCCACCACCTTCAGTATATGGGTTCAGCTCCCTACTCACTGAGCCACAGGCACCACCCTGCACAGGAATTAAATTGATAGTATTTTCTTGAGAGAAAAGTCACAAAAACATGAATTTTCACTTTCCTGAACAAAGAAGTCCTACTTGATTGAGACAAAGCATCACCAGCTGACATTGTTGAGTGCCTACAGTGTGCGGAGTGCTGTATTATCATGTTTAGAAAGAAGTGCTGGAGCATAGCATGACCAGCGAAGGGAAAGGCAAAAGTGGTGTGATGGAAGATGCTGCCTAGCCAGAGGGAGCTAGAAAGGAAATAGGGAAACAGGACTTCAGTTCTGGTTTTGTCAGATCCTGGGGATCATTTCTAAATGCACTCCCCTCGTTAAAACTTGACTTTGTTATAAAGTAAGAACGAATACCAGCCTGGCATAGACAATTCAGATTGTCTATGGAAATAGCCCCAGAGTAGTGGATTTCGCTTTTTTTGTTTGCTTTTTCAGAGCCACAGAACTCTTATAGAAACTAAAAAGTGCTAAGAGCTCTCTCTAGATATAACACACACACACACACACACACATGCACATAAAAATGTTGAACATTATTTCTGGGATTGCCAGCTGCCTTGGAACCAGTCTTCTTTGGTGGACGGCATGGCATCTGCAAAGTCTGGTGACAGAATCTCAAAGTTAAATGTGTTGGGTCTGTCTGGAGGTTTAGGTAGAGGCTGGCTTGCAGGAAGTTCCTGGGATAGCAGGAAATTCTCAGATATGGGAAGGGGATTAAAAAATTGACAGGGTCTCATCTATGTGAGAGTACCGAGTACCGAGAATGCCAGTAGGTGTCAGAGACTAGGCATGAGGATAAGATTTCCTGATAGAATTCCCATCCTGGAGACTCTTGGACTATTGGAAAGAAGCCAAGAAAAGGCCAGAGGAATCAAAGAAAGAGTAACAGAAACTGGGCTAGAACGTACAGGCTGGGTCACAAAGGAAGCCCAGTAACCAAAGCTAGGGTCAGAGCTGACTTAAATGGGCTCAAGCTGACTCTGTAAGATTTCCCCATCTATTGCCTATGAAATAGTTGGCTGCAGACTCCATCTGAAGGGGCCTGCAGGTAGGGTGATGTGGGTCTCTAGGAATGTGGCAGGAAGGAGGGAGCTGGAAGAAGAGTCTGTCTCCTCATCACACCATGGTGTAATTCCTCCTGGAAGCTTTAGTAACTTGGATATGGGTGTGCCTGTGTTACTATCATCAAATCTTAATGTATTTAACTTTCAGACCAGATAATGTGCTTTACTTTTTGCATGTTTCCTATCTTACAAATGTATCTGTTTGTGTACAGTTACCTTTTTCCCGCTACTCCTATACCATCAGCCAGTTCTCTTCTACTCTCTAAGTGGGAGATCCATTGGTCATCTTTGCCTTGGCCTTCCTCAGCAAAATAAAAAGGTGGCAGCATTTGTTAATCCACTAAAGGTTTTTTGAATTTTACTGCTCTATTAAGTCTAATGGGAACTGTTGGAATATGGTGTTCCTCAGTGAGTAGAAGTGTTTATTGAATGGATGAGTGAGACATGAATTGTATCATAGAAAGCTAAGGCCTGAAATGTCCATTACTTGCTTAACTCTCTTATTAGCTCTTTGAAAGATTAATGCCGAAACATGCTAAACTCCACAGATGGATGGTTAATTAGTAGATTGAGCTTCTCTTGACTACCATTGCTAACTAGACAGCAATCTGTCTACTTGAGTTGGGCACTTTCTTTGATAGCATTTAGCATATTAAAATAATGCTGTTGTCTTTAAGAAAGTAGTGATTGTTGTCAGCTCTTAGTGAACTGCTGTTGGTTTGAAAGAGAATACATAAAAGGAAGAGACCAGTCAGTTGTTGGTGGTGGTGGTATAAATAGGGACAGCAGAGACTCTCAGTCTTCCCACCCCCACTCTGGGGAGTGCTATTGCATAGAGCAAATCTGTGACCTAAGTCATGAACATTATCAGAAATTAATTAAACTGCTCTAGGACTTTAAGCATGATCTGAATTTGAAGATGTGAAATTTGAAAAATCATGAAATAATGAAGATTGGAGGAAAGAATAAATAGAATATGAAAGAGGTCATAATTCTGGCATTAAAGTCACATCAAATATTGCCAGAGAAGCTTTGTGCTTGAGTTGATGAGGGCTCTTCTTCCTAAGATTTGATTAAAACTATAAAGAGTGGGGAATGGGGGTGTGTAGGGGTAGGGGGAGCTCTACTCCCCTTTGATGGCTCTATTTATTAGAAGATTAGTTGCTCAAATTTTCCCTTTGATCTAACAGGAAAAAACCACAATAACTTAGGATGAAGTCTAAATCAATGTCATTTAACTTGTAATTATGTGTACTGGAGTGTCTGCAAGGAGTTAAATGAGTGTGCTCTGGAGAAGAAATAGGAATCTAACGATTGAAGAGAGTCTTGTCATGTAGGAAAGAATCAATAAGTACACACATTTTCTCATTAAAAAAATGGATCTCTGCAATTATGAGATATGCAATTATTCAGCAGCGAAAAAAAATAGCACTCCTCATAGAGATTCATAATGCTTTTGAATAGCTGAGTTAAGTTTGTGTGTGTGTGTGTGTGTGTGTAGTAGTGTCATAAAGCAGAGCATAAGAGGAGAAGAAATCATGAGAGACCATTTGCCTGGGGACAATCACATCTGACTCATCTCTTCTTCTTGTTAGCCCCTGACCTCCTTGCTACCTCTCCATCCCAGCACTTTCTCCCCAGGTGAAAACCCAGTTATTTCAAAATGGATGAAATGCTTTAATCTTGACTCCTTTTTGGCAATTGTTAAAGGTGGAGCTCAGGAGAGAGGGAATGGATGGAGGTGGAAGAGTGACGTGAGCCTTGGGAAATGGCAAGGTTTATGTGACATGGAGTATAGTATAAATAGAGATCTCTGGAAGCTCTGAAGGAGAAGTTACCTTCAGGAGCAACCAGGAGAATCTTTGGAGAGGAGGGGACGTTGGAACTGGGCCTCAAAAGATTGGTAGAATTTTGAAAGGTAAGTGTGGGTGGAAGAATGTTCCAGGGAGAAGAAAATAGCCCAAAGATGTCATGGCGGAAAACACAAGCCTATTCTGGGAATGGCAGGTGATTCAGTGTAGCTGGAGATAAAATGGGTAGGTGGATGGAGACCAGGTTATAAGGGGCCCTGGCTGCTAGGATAAGATTTTATGTGGTATGCAAATAAACTCCTCAACAACTCACCCTGTATGAATTCCAATCTCCTGGAACTTTGTTTTTTAAGGTTTGCTATTCACCAGTGAAGTTTTTCTAAAAGTATACAATTATATTGCATTGCTAAGCCACCTCTCAGCATCAAAAGGGCATGGGGGGGTGGGGGGGCTAGTCAGCTTAATCAAAGCCAAGGCCATTCAAGAGGTTCAGGAGACCACAGAGCACCCTGGGATTTTGAGATGCTGTGTGTGGTGGGTTTGTGTTTTGTTATTTTTTAAACTTACTGTATTTATGACTGTGGTTGCTTACAGGGTCAGGGTGGCAGATTGTATTTTCCATAAATGACCAATCCCTCACCCCTCATGCCACATGTTTGTGTCACATGTTGACACTTTTCCTGATGAGAGGTGGGATCTGCATTCTCCTCCTAAGACTGGCTTGTCACCATGGTGGAAGTGATACCAGGTGACTTCCGGCCTGTGAAGCTTCCTCCTGGCTCTCTTGAACATTCACCTTTGGAGCCTTTTCATGTAGGAAGTCAGGGGTCTTCACACTGAGGAAGTTTAGTCCACATCTATCAGAAATGTGAATGGAAAATGTCTCCAGATGATTCCTAGCTCTAGAGGTCAAATCACCCCAAGCCTTTAAGGTCTTACTGCTGAGACTCAGATGTCACTGAGCAAAGCGAGTCTACCCCACTGTGTCCTTTCCAAATTCTTGGCACATAGAACCAGAGAGCTCAATAAAACTGTGGTTCATGCAGCTAGATTTGGGGCAATTTGTTATGCAGCAGTGGTAATCACCATAGTAAACAACAGTGTCCTTATCTGGTTAATTTCTTTCTATTAAGTAGGTTGAGTGTAGCAGAGAGGATTTATCAACTGTTGAAAAAGCTCTGTTGGGTGATTTCATATATTAGCTCATTTAATAGTCCTGACAATGTAATAAGGTAAACATTACCAACCCTACCATACAGAGAACTAAAGCTGAGAGAGGAAAAGTCGCATGGCTAGAGCACAAACCGAGTTTTCCTGGGGGTTCCACAGTTCAAAGTGTTTTTCTGACCACATGGGGCCTCCCTAATTTGCACAGAGAGCCCCTGCAGTATTATACGAACTGTGAATTCTGCCACCTAGCCCACTTCTCTGTGTGGTGGCAAACCTGCTGAGCATCTAGACTAGGAGGTAGGAGGAAGATGAAGAGAGAGGCACGGCTCCTGCCTTTTCAGGAGTGATAAGTATTTTGGTGGCTGGGCAGGTGTTGAGTCCCGTGGAAAGATAAAGGCAGTGTGCCATCCAGGACTGAGGATGTTCACAGAGGGGAAGGGAGGGGTCACTTTGGAGTTTTGGGCAAGTGGTTGGTGCTCTCCTTCCTACACTGGTGAAACGTGGAGTGACCCCATCTCTCAGTTCTCCCTGAGAGTCTTGGCTCATTGTTTATACCTGTTGTCCCAGTGAAATTATTAATAGCATCTCCTACTAATCTCACAGTGGCCTGTTTTGGATGATCAATTACACGGTCGCCCTAGGGTGGTGCTTCCAGATTGAACTTTTTTAAAGAAATAGGGTGCAGTGCTATTGTGTAATTGTGTGAAATGCAGGCAGTGAGCCCTAACGGCCCCAGACAAGCGAGTCTGTTATGTAATTCAATGAAAACCTCATCTATCCCTTGTACAGCAAAAAAATCAAGCGGCAATTTGTTCAACATGAAAGTATATCTATTGGGCATCATTTGAGTGCCATAATTAAACAGCTTTAAAATCTGAATTGAAGAAAACAAACAGTAAAACCTCCCCAATAAACAAAACAAACCACAGCTGAATTGATTATCTCAATTGGCCTGATTGGTTTGTGTCTGGCCGAATTGGCAAGGACAGTCTATATTTCTCTTGAGGAAAATGATGGTAATGAGTCTAATATAAGGACCAGGCTGCATCTCTCAAAAGTGGGCTCCACAAACCATGGGTGTTAGAATTGGACGGGGGAGGGGAACACAAAATGCAGATTCCAGGGCTCCTTCCCGAGCTCTTTCCCATCATTCTCAGAGGGTGGGCCCAGAACGTGGTATTTTTAGCAAGTTCTCAGGTAATTCTGCTGCACTCTAAAGCTTGAGTACGTCTAGGATTAGATGTTTAGAACCAGGAAAACACTGAGGCCGTAGAGAAAGTTTATTGATTTGGGGATTGTTGTTAGTTGGTTTATTAATTTAAAATTGCTTAGAACTTGGACCAGAGGACTGATACCAGAGGCAGTGCGACCCTCAGTCAGCACTGTGGAAAGAAAATTAAGTTAGTCTTAATTCCAGCTGCTTCCTCACATAAACTATAAGCCCACCACCAGGATTAGGCAAGAGATACTTCATTTTCTTATAGAAAAGCAATGTGTTTGAACATCAATCTTTTTCTCATTATTACCTCTGTTGTTGGAATGAAACTCATAGTGGATTTGCCAAGTGTTTTCTGATTATGTACAGGAACCGCAGAAAAGAGGAGTGTGTTTTAACCAGAGTCTGGTCCAATTCTAACAAATCTGGGCAAGCGGGGAACGGTGCAGTGGTGAATGTGCCGGTAAAGGTGAACAGGTGAAGATTGAATATCTCTCTTTCCCTGCATATTTGTGACTGGCAAACAGAATTTTGCAACACAGTGAAGGAGCCTTGATGTTAGAACTGGAATAGATGTTTAAAGTCATCAGTGCCAAACTTCTTATCCTGTAGGTGGATAAACTGAGGCCCAAGAAAGGACATGGGTGAAACAAATGCCAACTTTGCCACTACTTCCTATCTGTGTAATCTTGGTCAGGTCACTTGTCACTTCTCTCGGAAACATAGAACAATAACCATGCCTACTTTTTGTAGCTTTAGGGAAGAGTAACGTGCAGAGAGCCGGGACGGGAAGCGCTGAGCACAGTTCTTTGCCTGTGCTCTGTTTACTGTTACTGTCCGCTGAAGTCACAGAGCCTGGGCCTCCTGAATCTCCTGCATTTTACAGAGTGTGGATTTCAGTGGTATCTGTGGAGTTCCAGAGCTCAGGCACACGAGATACCTGTGTGACCCCACATTGGCAAATGCTATTTTAGGACCTTTTTTCAGAAATGCCCCAGGACAATGAGCTCCGGCTGGCTGCCTCCAGCCGCACAGTCTGTTCTCAGGGGCGGTGGCCTCTGTGCTCTGGCTGGCATCTGTCTGTGCCCTGGAGTGCCCTGGGCCTGGCCCCCTCCCTGCCCATAAGCCACATGGTGGTTGGATTAGGAGCTGAGGTCTGAGACTCCCCAGCCACTTTGAGGGCATGTTCCTCAGTCATGAGATGACCCAGGCTTGGGATGTGAAGGGGGGCGAGTGAGAGGGCTCCAAAGACAGTGCCTGGCTGTGGGGCTTGAGTAAGCTCCTGACCCCTAAAACTCTCCCGTGTCCTCATTTGTCAAACGTGTGAGGACAATGCCTACCTCAGAGGGTCGTGAGGGTCAGCGAGGCAATTCATGCTAAGCAAAGATCCTGGCTGACGGTCTACAAATGGGTGCTTCCTGCTTGGTTTTAATGAAGCTTCGAGAGTTCAGAGGCGAATTAGGTAACAGAGAAATTCTTAATGGAAGGGGCACACGTTAGAATGGAGACGTGGGACTTGTAATGAGCAGCAACTAAATTTTGAATAATCACGGAAAGGAAAAGCTGAAATTGAGAAGTGCTTGAAAATACTGTATGGCCATGCAAAGTCAGAGAAACTGGTGGTAGCTCAGCCGAAGAAAACGTGGAGAAAGAAAACCTACCCTTCCCTTCCCGGCTTCCTGAGCTTCCCCCTCCCTCCATGGCCCCCTTTTGTCCTCAGGGTTTGTTATGGCTGTTTAAGTAATTGCTGTAAAAATAAATATACCAGAAGTTTCCTTTCATGTTTATCAGCCTGGGATGCAGGAACTTTGAAAGCAGTTTTAATTAACAATAAGTTACATCAATGGAATTCATTCACATTTATACCATGAAATTAGATATTAGAAGCCCACGGGCTGCAGTATGGTTGGCAAGTGGAATATATTTTGCTAGGTTTCCTAATGCAGAAAACTCTTCTAAGTCTCTTTAGAAGAATTGCTGTTATTGGCTAAGTGGTGTGGGTGGCAACTGACATAAAACTCTGGTCTTTTCTGCCACAGTGATATTTACTATGTTAGTTAGGAGAAGCCAGGTGGTGCTGAGGTGACAAACAACTCTAAAGCTCTCAGTGGCCAAAACTACATTTACTTCTTCCATAAAGACGTGTCTGTATCAGTATGACAGGGGCTGTACTCCAAATTCTCCTCCCTCAGGTCCCAGGCTGATGAGTCAAGCTTCTGTGGGGCATGTTGCCAATTGTTATGGCCCCGGCTCTCAGAGCTGCCACCTGGAAGTGGCACACATCACTTTAGCTCCAATGTCACTGGCCAAAGCATGGACACACTCAACTGTGAGGAAGCAAAGAAGTATGGGTCTACCACGCGTTTGTCAAGACAACAGAATAGCACGATACTACCACATTTCCATACATGTGTCACTAGCCACAAACTCCTGGAAGGTAATGACGATGACTTGTTTTTCTTTGCCTTTCTCTCAGAATCCCTCTGCTGGGTAAGAGTGATGAATACCAACTGACTGATGACTGACTACAGATCGTAGCATGTGGTGGAACAAAATGGGAACAAGAGCCTGGAAACTTGGTCTTCTCCCTCTCTCTGTTTGATACCCCTCTCCTTTCCTCGTGCTGGGATTCTGACTCTAGACTTGATTATCTGGATTGATCCTGAACCATCATTTAGCCATCCCAAGCCTGAGTTCCTGTGGCTAGAAAGCAGGGTTTTATTAGTACTTTGTAAAGACAGAGTACAGTGGCACCTGTGATAGCCAGTGGTCAGTTGAGGCATGTGGCTCTGGCTGTTGCCAGCACCCTCTCTGGGGGAAGGGGGTGGATGCCTACTGCCCTCTGCTGAGCTGCCCCACTGGGCCTGCTGGCCTCAAGTAGGGCCTCACCGTGCACCCAGGCTCCTCTGATCTTTCTCCATGTCTATTCCTCCATTTTCATATCAAGACTTACCTGTCCTATCCTGTTTCTTTAGAACACAGCTCTCTAATAAATAGAATAAAATAACCCCCATTAATTTATTAATGGATATTAATGGGTTACAGAAGATCCCCCTCCAACAATCACTAGAACTAAAGGGCAGCTCACCCAAGGTAGTTTACTGGCAGTCACAGCTTCATAGTATGTCCAAATGATCTAAACGGAGAGCTTTCAAACTCTTTTCCCAATCCTGTCTGTAAAACATAAAGGGGTCTGCTCTGGTTAAGAGGAGATGGAGCACATCCTTGCTTGGCTTTCCCCAGCTCAGAGGCCCGAGAGTGCATGCATGAAACTCTTGGTTCTAGGACAACCCTCTGGTCTTGCAGAGGAGAAACTGAGGCTCAGAGGGAGGAAGAACCTAGGACCCCACAGAAAGGCAATTACTGGATGGGGTTGGGACCCAGGTCATCTTTGCGTTGGTCCAGGCCTTCCACCTTGACAAATCCTCCTGGAGGAAGTGGACAGAGAAGAAAGGGGTTATTTCTAATGACTCTGGAATTTTCTCATCTCATCTAAGGACAAAGCAAGTGTGTGGTTTTGTTTTGTTTTGTTTTGTTTTTCTTGTAAGGCTCTGAGTGACGAGACAGAGATAATGAGAGACAAAACTTTTACCTTTAAGCTACCAGTTTGTAGTACAGGCTGTTAGTTACTCAAGGTCTTTAGTGTGTGATGGGTTGTCAAAGGCCCACGTCCAATGTGTGGGATTTTTATGAGCTTGTTTTTATTATAGCAGAATGTTTAAAGTCCCCTTATGTACCAAGTGCTTTGAAAATGCTAATGGGCCCCTATCATCACCTGCATAATTATGAAGATCAAATTGTACTGCACAAACCTGAGAACTATTTTTGACCAAATTAGTGGATGAACAGAACAAAATATTTAAAAAATTTGTTGTTGTTACCCCTTTCAGCCTTCTGAGTACAATAAAATCTCTCTTGATTTTGGAGAGAACTTGGATACATTTTCCCACTTTGGGTCAATCTGAAGAGGTTTTCTTTTAAGGGGTTTAAGATAGAGAATGGTGAGACTGACTGCTAGGTTTCAGAGTGAGGAGCTGGCTGCTGTGGATATGCAGGTCTCTCTGCTAAGGAAACTTGCTTTGGCTTGTTTTTGTCCCTGTCCCTCGTTGCCCCATTGTCGACAGATGCCTGTCCAGAGAGGCCTGGCCTCACCGGATGTCCCTCTGCAGCATGCCTGCCGCTTTCACTTGCCGTCCTCAATTTTCCATCTTACCCTAGGAAACTGCAAGGTTAGAAAAACAATGGACTGTTTCCTTCCTCTTTCTTTAAACCAAGACACTGAAAGGAAGGCTTCATATTCATTACTCACCGGCCAGACTTGGGGATAAAGGTCAGTAAAGTTCAAATGTAGCAAAAATTAAAGTCCATAGGTCTCAGTGAGTCCCCCACCGGGCTGGAGTGGAGGTGCACTTATCCTCGCTTGGAGGCCTCACTTTAACACAAGGCTTGCTGCAAGCTTTGTTAAGTATTTTGGGTTGACATTTGGAATCTGCACTTGCTAGAAAAGAGCTCAAGATTATGGGTATAAAGAAGGGGAAGAAATGAGACAGAGAAGGCTGAATTTGGGGTCAGTTTTTGGTTCTAGGGCTGTGGCTGGCAGGCTACCTAGAACCGTCATTATTATTGGTGGTGACAAGGGTATTTCTTAGAATCCTAGATTTGAGAGCACTCCCGCTAAGCAGCTAATATGGTTTATCCTCCCATTTTTTTGTTTGTTTATTTGTTTTTTATTAAGTCATATACACATAGATCATGAATACATTTATGCATATGTGGGGTACAGTGTGTTGATTTTTTTATACAATCTGATGTGCTTATATCCAACCAACATAGCTTTCACCTCCTTTACTTGATGATTGTGTTAAGACATTTATGTTCTACACTTGACAGATTTGACTTGTACCCTTGCAATCTGCTTTTCCTGCCAGTTTTTGCTTCCTCTCCATAAAATCCTTTTGTGGACTGTTTTCTCATGGCTACAGTTTGTGGCTAGGAAACCCTTGTTGGGCAGGTGTTGCAGATACCCCAGGACAGTCATGGTGCCTCCTTGCACTGAGGGGGAGATGGAGGCCACCTCTCTAACACCAGCTAGACCCCTCTGTTGTATTTGAAATTCATGGGTCTGAGCTAGAAGTCACAAAGAAGCAGCCATGTGACCACGGGGACAATGAACAAGAGTGCATTGAGAAATTGTATTAGCATCACACCTGTAGTGCTAGCACTCTGGGAGGCCGAGGCAGATGAATTGCCTGAGCTCATGGGTTCAAGATCAGTCTGAGCCAGAGTGAGACCCCCGTCTCTAAAACATAGCTGGGTATTGTGGCAGGTACCTGTAGTCCCAGCTACTCTGGAGGCTGAGGCCAGAGAATTGCTTTAGCCCAAGAGTTTGAGGTTGCTGTGAGCTATGATGCCATGGTACTCTACCAACTGTGGCAAAGTGAGACTCTGTCTCAAAGAAAAGAAAAAGAAATTGTATCAGCTGCACAAATCCAGTAAATCCTAAACAGGTAGCAGGTTGGGCCACCTTAGAACCTTCAGGGGCCCTGGGGATTTCTTGTCTTTGTGGGCCCTTTCTTCCATAAGATGAATACATACCATACATACACAAATAAGTTATATGGCTTTTTGGTATACAGACAAATATACTACTGTTATACATCATGGTATTTCCTTTGACCTAAATGTTCTTTTTTTTCTTCTTATTTTAAAAGAAATGAAAACATTTTTGTGGGTACCTTAAGTGTTTTGTGGGGTCTCAACACCGCTGGCTTGCACCTAATGGATAAATCGACTCTGCTAATAGGAAGAAAACTTGTCCTTGGCACAATTTGAAGAAACGAAATATTTATGAACTCAGCAGTTTCATTAATTTAAATACATCTATCGTATTACAAACGAGTTTGGTTCCAAAAAATGAGAGAGATTAATTACATGTGCATGCAAATTCACAAATCAAAATCTCACCATTGGCAATAGGTTTGTATACAAGGAGTTTGACATTCCAAAATAAATTTTGAAACTTTGGGTTGGTAGGGAAAAAGCCAGAGGTTTTTCATAGAGACTGAGGTGGGATGGCCTAGGGCCAGGATTCTGGCTCCACCTCATCTACAGACTTGGGCAAACTGTTCCTTGGGTAAGTTACTTCATTCTGTGCTATTGGCTTCCTTCTCTCCAAATGAGAGGTAGCAGTAGCTGTCTTATCAAGCTACCAGGAGGATGAAATGAAGTTATGTTTGCAAAGCACATAGTATAATGCCTAGGACATTGTACATTTTCAGCAAGTGTTATTGAATTATATTTATAATTGCTATTATTATAGCATTATGATGAAGTGTTGCTATCCTACTCCATGGATGGAGACACTCAGGCTTCTCCATTATTTTGCTAGACAGTTTTTTTTTTCCCTAAGTTCAGCAAGTGATGAGTGGTTAAAAGGAAGGATATATCAGAGATGAAAAGGAATCAACCAGTGGGACAAGAAGAGTGGGAAAACATGTGGAAGATTCAAAGATAATTAAAGTACAGATTCTGGCCTCAAGAAAAGAACTGGAGGCAAAGCCCATCTGGGAAGAGTCAGAGACAGGACAAAGGGAGGCAGGGGAGCTCTGGGAGGACTGGTGAGGGCAGGACCACCGGGCTGGTGAGGGAAGACACCCCAGACACCTGGGCCCTGCTCAGAAAGTGACAGTTCCTCCTGGACATTTCCAGAGGTGAAAACTACATCCGACTTTTTGCTCAACAGCACCTACCACAACCTATTTAGAACTGCCAAATCTCAGTTTGGAAAAATAATTCATATTTCAACTACATGGGGACCAAAGTTGGTTTGGTCTCAAATGGGCTGCCTCCAGTTTAAGACTCTAATACCTCTGACTGGAAATAGGATGGAGAAAAGCTGCAAAAAACAAAAACACAAAGGGTGTCTAGTAATTCCAACAGTAACAGCTGTGATAATGGCTATTAATATTTAATATTACTTCATATAGTGCCATTCAATTATAAAAAAATTACACTTTTGTTTTTCCCCATTGAAAATGGATGTATGCAGGGATTGCAACTATTATTTTTGCATAAGGAAGAGGAAAGTGAACTTGATCGATTTGTTTACATCTAAGTTCTGGGCCTTAAGGAGTGAAACTCAGATCTATAGATTTTGTCTTTGCTGAATTATCACAAAATCTTCATGTTGATTGTAATGATAATAGTATATGGAGCCCCTACCATAGTATTTCTTTGACACTCTACCAAGCACTTGATACAGTTTCTCACAGTTACCTTCTATGGTGAGGCTTCTCAGTCCACTTGTAGGCCCATTTATATAAGAAATTTGGACTCTACTAGAGGTCAAGTAACTTACTCCAGTTCTATTTCTATTAAACTGAGATTTTACTGAAGGGCTATCTGGCTTTATGGGCAAAGCTTTTTTCTCTATGTCTCATCTTTGTTAGTTATTGGGGTATGAGTGGATGTAATTTTTACTCTAATCTCTAATGAATACGGACCCATCTGATAAACAAAGATTATTCTAAAATAGTACTCAATTACTCCAGAAAGATGTCTTTGAAAATAACCCTCATTTAGCATTTTTGCTTAGCATAAATGACCTGAAGTATAAGTTTTTTTCTTTTAGAATTAGGTTGAGGCATGGAAAAAACAAAATCGATCTTGCCCTTATACTTGATAAATTATGTATGTGTCTGGAGGACATAGTTCTTGAAGGTCTGGGCTGGACAGGGTCAACCTTTTTCACCTTGAGATGAGATGAGTGTTTAGGTGAGCCCAAGTGAGGAGCTTTTGCTGCTCCTAACTTGCCTGAGCAAAATGTTTTTACAGTTCTTCATGGGATCATCTAAAATGCCAAGTTCTCTGAAGTACGTTCATTTAACCAGGAACTCCTAATGTGGATAATATAGAGTATGACACTGCCTGCCCTTCAGAGTAAGATCAGTACATGGTGGGAGCCAAGTTGTGAACTGATCTTTCATACAGAACATAGTTCACAAGTCTGGACCTCAACCTTGTCCCCATTTTAAATGATTCATTATGCACAATGACTTGAAATAGTCCTCAGCTCCTGCCTCAGTGGTTTTCACATTGCCTTCATGAGCCCAAGTGGCTCTGAGGATTAAGACTTTATAAAGAAGGAATAATAATTTTGAGGAGAATTTTTTATGCATATCCCAATTCAAGTTCAAAGTTTTAAAAGGATGCTCCACTAATTCTCTATGGTACATGGAAGCATTATGTTAAGAATTCAATTGGTCATTTGTATTAGCTAATTATCAACACCTGTAGGCCAGGATTGATTGAATAGCCCATGACACTTTTCCCCTCATAGACTGGACTACCTTAGGAGTACCTGGTACTGGTAATTTTAATGACTTGCCCATCATCTTGAGTTAATTATTTGTCATTTTTTCTAGTGCTCCTCTCTGCAAATGTCCTAAGAATAGCCCACCATTTTGCACTATTCTTCTCTTATGTTTTATAAAGGACACATATAACCAGGCACATTTAAGCTATTATTAGTTTTGTTTGGTTCTTTCAAAGGAATAGATAAGTCATCATGTTACATGATGAGAGAGGAAATGACAGTTTTTATCTTTTATTCAGGTAGCCTGAATTTACATGAGACCACAAAAGGTTCCTGGCAGGATGTTATTGATTGCGTTTACCCGGTTGGGGCTTGAGATGGGTCTCCCTGCCACATCACAGGACACTCTCTTCCCCCCATTCCTACCTGCATGTCAAATCCCAGATCTTCTAACACTGTCACGAAAATGTGAATTTTTAGAATAGACATTTCAGGGCCCTTTGGCAGATTTCCCATTAGTCGTTCTTCTAATTCAGCTCCCTTCTCTTTGTACCAATCAGTAACAACAATACCCTGTTTGCCTGGATGCCTTGAAGGACAGCTCCACGGAATTAAGTGAAGATCAAGTGTTCATTATATTAACTAAGTCTATTGAAGACTAGATCTTCTTCTAACTGATTTATGTATATTAGCTCTTTTAATCCTCATAAGTTTATGAGGGGGACCAACTCACTCAAGTGTTTTATCCTCACTTTACAGATGAGAAAACTGAGACCCACTGACTTGTGAGCAAAATTATAAAGCAAAATGTGTGTGTGTGTGTTTGTGTTTGTGTGAAACTCACCAACCTGAGTTTCACACAAGCCCCTCCTTCTCCCTTCTTTCCTTTTTTTCTTCCTTCCTCCTTATAGCCAACTTGTTTTCTTGTTGTCTTCCTTTCTTTCCCCCTCCTTCCTTCCTTTCCTCCTTCCCCCTTCTCTTTCTTTCTTTTCTCTTTCCTTCTCTTCCTCCTTCTTTCCTGCCATCCAAGCCAAAAGTGTTAATAGAGTGCTAAACAGTATTAAGGGCACCGAAGATGGTGGCAGTGAACAGAGTCCTTGCCCTTGTGGAGTTTAACTGCTATCCTATACTTCCCTAAATCTCACATCTCCCCTAGGGAGTGTTCCCGGATTAATTTCATCCAGTGTCTAACCTATCTGGATAATCTCAACTCTCTTTCCATTTTAATGCACTAAAGTCATTAAAAAATTCAGTTTCATATTTTAGCTGATGTGCCAGCTTTGAAAGTTTTAGGTGCTAATAGACAATGTCTATCTTTATTATGTGGTACCTTAGGCACCTGGATGCTTCTTACCTTCTGTGGATGAGCATAAGATGTAATTCAACTGCTATTTTATAGACTGTCTAGGATGTAATGAGAGAGCAATGCCTGAGGACATGATTGGACCCCCTTTAAAAATTTATTTTTTAAATTTTTCCCTGAGGAAAGCATTGAAAGAAAATTATTTTTCAATAGCCCAAGCTTTATTAAAACACTCACCCCTGGGGAAAGTTTCTAGATGCTTTAACTACAATCAATTAAGATAACTCTCTTTCTTCTTTAAGCTTCCTCCTGTTACACTTCTCCTCATGCCAAGTGGTACTGGGACAGACACAGGTTTATTTGATTTTTTAAAAAATCTTGCACAGATTTTGCAATGTGGGATACCCTAAACATGGATTAAATGGGATATATTTACATGGTTTTCATCACTTCCATGTTATCACTAGTTATCCTGCTATAGACATGTCTTCCAGGAAAATTTCTATTGCCCATTGGGGCAATTTACTTGGCACTGTGGCACAAAGAATCAGGGCAGAGTTTTGTTTCTGTTTTAATAATTGATGTTTCTGGTGTTCCTAGCACTGAAAGTATGTGGATTGAGGAAGGGAAGCAAAGATTGAAGTATACAGAGTTGAAAGCTAGTCTGTGTGTAATTTTTCCAAATTTTACAGCTTATATACATGGCAGAAACTTAGTAAAGATTTCCTCAAAGTTGGCCATCACCTTCCAAATGTACCATCAATCATAAAAACAAATTTTGATCAAATATGTTAGCAGAAAGACATTTATCTTTCTGCTATATCTATTAAAAATTATAAAATCTGTTAGGCACCCGTAGCACAGTGGTTATGGCGCACAGTGGTATGCACAGTGGTTGCAATGACAATTGCAACAAAAAGTATCCAGGCCTTGTGGCAGGTGCCTATAGTACCAGCTACTTGGGAGGCCAAGGTGAGAGACTCGCTTGAGGCCAAGAGTTGGAGGTTTTGTGAGCTGTGATGCCATGGCACTCTACCGAAGGTGACATAGTGAGATTCTGTCTCAAAAAAAAAAAAATTATAAAATCATTGTCACAGAAAGAGGTGATACAAGAGTATACACTCCCTTCTACTTAAGAAGTAAGAATATTATATAGGTATATTAGGCAGTTAATTAATAAGAAATACTATATTATCTTTTTGGCTTTTGTTACATTTACAGTATTTACCAGCTTTTAAAATTTGCAATTCGTTGTGATTTATTTTCTAATTTTCAATACATATTTACTTTTGGATCCATCATTTGTGATTTTGTGTTCTTCAAAAAGACCCCTTATTATCAAGTTTCTCTTCTTTTCAAAACTTGAATCCACGTTACCTAAGAACCAAAGCAAAATGTGTGTGTGTGTGTTTGTGTTTGTGTGAAACTCAGCAGGCCTGAAGCTTTCCTGAACCAGATAGTCATTAAGATTTTTCAGTGTCAAATACAAGAGAACACTAAAAACTGAAGACAATTTCCTCCATCTTCTTCTTATCCCTTAAAATATTGGGTGTGGCTGCATCCTACATACTAAAACGTGGAGTTTTCTTTGCCTTTTGTTCTGGTTAGGATAGATTACTAGCAATATAGCAAAGAGCCCCAGCATGTCGGAGGCTTGCACATTCAAGGTTCACTCTGCGTTCCAGTCACGAGCCTCTGCTGCTCCATGCAGTCATTCAAGGACCCTTACACCTTCCATCTAATAGCTTTGCTGGCTGCTCTGCATCAGGCCAGGCCAAGGGGTCACAGAAAGAACTCAGTCATTGGCTTCTGGGTATCACAGAGGCTGGGGCTGAGAGAGGTGTGCATCATTTTTGGCCCTCAATCCACTGATCACAACTCAGTCATATTGTGTCACCTAAGGAGGCCGAGAAATTCCTAATATGTCTCTTCTTTTAGAAAGAAGAGGAAAAACATGCATATAATTGTTTAGTAGTAGTCTCTGCCATAGACTCGAAACATTTGTTTTTTAAAAAGGCAATTTTTGGGCAGCGCCTGTAGCTCAAAGGAGTAGGGCGCTGGCCCCATATGCCGGAGGTGGCAGGTTTAAACCCAGCTCCGGCCAAAAACTGCAAAAAAAAAAAGGGCGATTTTTTGGTAGATAGGAATGGTCACACAGGGGAGTTGTCACAGATTCCCTATCTGTGTGCATGTAATTGGGCAAACTGTTGTGCTTTGGTGAAAAGAGTGTGGGATCTGGAATCAGAAACCTTGCATTCCTGTTTATCCCGGCTCATCCCGTATTAGCGATGTGACCTTGTATGAGACACAATCTTTCTGAGCAGCAGTTTCATTAACTGTCAAATAGAGATGATAATAATATCTGCCTCACATTGCATAGGTTGTTTTCAGGGTCAGATGAGATCAAAGGAAGAATTTCTTGTACTTTCTGAGATGCTATAAAAATATAAGAAATCAAAGTGCTTTCCCTTCCTCCTTTTTCTCATCTTCGGTTCAGTTTCCACTCTTAGGGCTGCCAGGATAATATGTTGTGTATGCCTGGCTATAAGTCTGATGCAGATGACAATGCCTCTGTCACAAGGAGACTGACTGTCATTTTCAAACTTCCCTCAGAAACTGAATATTTATTCTCTCTCTCTCTTTCTATATATATATGTGTGTGTGTGTGTGTGCATATATACATGGGATAGTATAGGGGATATATATATAGTATCCCTAATCCAAAAATCTGAAATCCAAAGTGCTCCAAAATCCAAAACTTTATTTTTTTTTGAGAGCAAGTCTTATTTTGTCACCCTTGGCAGAGTGCCATGGTGTCATAGCCCACAGCAACCTCAAATTCTTGGGCTCAAATGATCCTCTTGCCTCAGCTTCCTGAGTAGCGGGGACTACAGGTACCCATCACAATGCCTGGCTGTTTTTAGAGATGGGGTCTCAGCCTCTTGCTGAGGCTGGTCTTGAACTCCTCTGTCGTTAAAGTCACCTCCTTCCTTCTACAGAGGGAAGGCTTTTAGAATAGGTTGCCACATATGCTAAGAGTGTGGTTTTTTGAAATTAAAATAAAATAAGGTGGAGGATAAGTATGCTGTGTACTATCTTGAATTTTCCTTGAGTTGAGGTCACATAACAAGTAGTATATTAAATGGAGTAGAGTTTTTTAGTGAAGATATTTTATATTTTAAATATATTTACCATATTTATTAACTACTGATATTTACCTCTTAACTACCATGGCAAAAAGTTGGCTGTTATCAATATAAATTATTTTATGGACCTCTGCTTTCTGTCTTGGGTATTGAAAAACTTTCCCAAAATGTATGCAACAGATACAGTTTAGAGATAATGAGGGTTTGGGGTTTTTTTTGGCATATTTGTTTCCTTTTTCACAATTTTCTCACTTCTTTGCAGCCCTCCACCCATTGTGTCAGTGGAACTCATTTCTTTAAAAGAAAGCTAAAATTAGGGATGAGAAGAAGTAAATTGAGTTTCTAAGTTTATTTTTTAATGTCCTAAGAGAACAATACTCTTGAAAACTCAGACTTTTACGGCAGGGGCCCTGGGCTCCAAAAGGTTAAGATTCTGGAATTTTCAGCACCTATGTAGAAACCACAGAATGAGAAGGAATAATTCACGAGTATTTTCCTTCCCAGGGAAGATCTACTTTGAGCAGTGCGTGACCCAGAAGGAGAAATTGAGGTTAGAGGCTGGTGAGAAGCCAGAGAAAGTGCTTAGTGCCCAGCCCCCACATGGGCCAAGCCTCTGGGGAACCTAATGATTGGCTAGGATGCATTTGAGGCTGTGTGTCTTGATCCCTGATGAAGCTCAAGAAAAAGAAAGCAATTATTGTAGATAAGTCTCCCACTCCAGCATAGCTCTGCAGCAGCAAAACATTAGTATAAAAGGCAACAGGCAGGTCTAGGCTAAGAAGGTCTGAAGTAGTACTCCAACAGTCCTGCAGCCCAGGGGGTATCAGAAAGGCAAAAATTTCCCATCCTCCCGAACCCCTGAGATGAGTGTGTGAGTGGCCTTTTGCATTTATTATTTTTTCCCCAGAATATTAGGGGGTACACATGTTTTGTTTATGTACTTTTTTCCCCCTACAGATTGAGTCAAAGTTAGAAGTGTGCCCATGACCCAGGAAGTGTACATGTACCAAATATGTGTGAATTTACCCAGCTCCTCTTCCCCCAGCCCCCAGCTTGATTTTCTTTCTCTCTTTTTTAAAAATTAAATCATAGCTGTGTACATTAACACAATACTGGGTTATAATGTGCTGGTTTTATATACAATTTTAAATGTTTTGATTTTCTTTCTCTCCTTTTTTTGTTTTTTTGGTTTTTTTGGAGACAGAGTCTCACTATATTGTCCTCAGTAGAGTGCTATGGCATCACACCTCACAGTGACCTCAAACTCTTGGGCTTAAGCGATTCTCTTGCCTCAGCCTCCCAAGTAGCTGGGACTACAGGCACCCGCCACAACGCCTGGCTGTTTTTTGGTTGTAGTTGTCATTGTTGTTTGGCAGGCCTGGGCTGGGTTGGAACCCACCACCCATGGTGTATGTGGCTGGCGCCTAAGCTGCTGAGCTACAGGCGCTGAGCCAGCTTGATTTTCTTGAGATTTACATCCATATGTGCACTTAAGTGTTGACTGATTAGCTCCAATTTGGTACTGAGTACATGTGTTTGTGTGCATTTCTCATTCTTTAACACATAAAATTCATATTCGTGACTGCTATAAATGGGAACCATTATATTCTAATTTGACTTTCTCTTATTTAGATATCAAATAGCCTGAAAGTCTCTAGAGTCATCTGTGTGATATTTCAAACCAGCTACCCAAGAACAAAGCAGGAAGAGGATGTTTCTCCTTTGGATAGATAACCCTGGTGTAGGTCCAAAGGATCAAAGAATATGCTTCAATGGAATCCAGTGTGGGAGGAGTCAGGGCTGCCTCAGCTGGGGCTCACCAGGAGGGCCCAGTCAGCCCAGTCGGTCTCAGTCAGCATCTACTCTTATTGGTGTCTATATTTTCAAAAGCCTCTTCCCCCAACTTGGATCATCCCCTAGGAATAAGTACAAGAGAAAGACCGGAGTATCCAGAAATGACTGGCGATTCCCTCCCAAGGAGTCTGGCATAAACCAGAAATGACTACGTTTACCTTGATTGTCAAGCTTCAGTTTTCTACTATGAGTTTGAGATTAAGTTAAGTTCACTTACAGTGATTTAAAGAGAGCTCCATTTTGTCTTAATGTGTAAAAGTCCAAACTGCTACAAATGTGAATCACTGCACTTGAGCTTTCACTTCTCGTATCTAGATGTTGAATGTGCCCCAAAGCCACTAAACCCATCAGGCATTTGCTGGGGAAGGTCTAAGGGGAAACATGTTCTTCTGTAATTTGGGGGGAGTGTGTCACCGCAGTGGGGATTGACTTAGTAGCCGGCATGGTGGAAGTGTACCTTTGCACTCCACGGGGACTAAGAAGAACGGCCATGACAGACAAGAGGCTAAAGAATATGTCTTTCACATAAGTTAAAATGT
This sequence comes from Otolemur garnettii, assembly GCF_000181295.1. Classification (NCBI taxonomy): domain Eukaryota; kingdom Metazoa; phylum Chordata; class Mammalia; order Primates; family Galagidae; genus Otolemur; species Otolemur garnettii. Next base: position 22,195,381 of record NW_003852403.1, read on the forward strand.
GAAATAGGAAAAACAGCAAGTGGAAGAAGAGTAAAAACCAAAACCAAAACACTAGAAAGGAAATGGGCTGATGTTTAAAGCTTAACACAGAATTAGTTAAAGGAGCTTAAATATTCTTCTGGGGAAGAGATCCATCAACATGTCTGGGAATGAGTTTTTAAGTTTTAAAAAATAAATATTTTGAGTCTATATAGTAAAAGGAGCAGGTCAATTCAGAGGGATTTAACACATGGCATTTATGGAAATGTTACTTGCCTCTTAAAAAAATGTCATCTTTCCCTGGGTAGACTAGGATAGGGTCATTAGGTGTTTGTGGTTAGGGACCCAGAGGCTTGGGTAATCGATTCAGAGATACGTTCATCAGATAAAGGATGAGGACCTCATCCAGAAGCAGTGTTAACTTTGTTAAATGTTGGAGTGAGTGATGGAGGAGAGGGATGGAGTCGCTGCAGGAAGCTCTGAAAAACAAGAAACATTTTCACTGGTCAGTTTGGGTTATAGACCCCTGAAGGTGAGAGGTCAGCTCGAGTGGGCCTCCTGCCTCAGTGCTATGCTGTGTTATCTTTAAATATAAATTGCCACTACTTGAGATTAAAAATGACTGTGGAGTTGGTTTTTTTTAACTTTAAATACTCGATAGCAAATAAGAGGAAAGTAAGAATGGAGGTCATGGGGGAATATCACTGACTGGGGTGAGGGAGATGGTCCTTTGGAAGATATGCCACTGGGTTGCTGCAGAGTACCAGCAAGTGACCTAGCGATGGTGTTTGTCACAGCCTAGAAGTTCTCAGAACGTGTGTGTACTAAGGAAGGGCTCCTGGAAGCTATTATTTATTCTCCATCCATGAGTCTCAGGATAACTCTTCTAATTCAAATGAAATCAGGGCCACCTCTAGACTATACAGAGTACTGGGGGAAAATATATGTATATGTGTGTGTGTGTGTGTGTGTGTGTTTATTTATGTTTTTGTAGTTCTCCTGTCTACATAAACAACTGGATCACAAAACATAAAATTCATGGGCCCATGTGAGGTATAAGAAGAATGCACATCATTGCATGTGTCTCAGGGGTATGATGGTCATTTATCAACGAGGATTTGAAGTAAAGAAGTGACGCTTACAGATCTGTTTATTGTCCAGTTAACACATGTGAAGATTCTCCATGGTGTCCAGGCACCATCGCTTCTTGTTCAGGTTTTTTATTGTAAAATGCACCTTTCCTAGCTAACTTCATGTCTGCTGCCATGGGGAAAGGGTGAGAAGTATGTTGTTACAGTGCTACAGCTCTTTAGAGCCTGTTTGTATTGAAGCCATAAGGATAGATCTTTTTGTGTGTTCAGGTCCTTAATAACCATTTATGTCATGCTAGTCATGTCCTTACTTGTGGCACTGCATCCTCTGATGAGCACAAATGCAAGCCTGGATTATGCAGAAAAATGGGAAGAAGAATAATTCACATTCTAGTCATGTTAAATGTACTCTTTGCAACTTTGTAGTATAAGTGTAGAGTGACATGCTTTTCAATGACCTCTTTCTCTTGGGGTCAAGTAGAAGGCCTGTCCCATTCTTACAAAAAGACCACCTTGGGAAAATGCATTGTCACCATACTGCATAAAGGGACATCTATTGTAAAAGACCATGACATTTGCATTGTGGAGTAACAGTTTCCAAAAACCTTGGAGATGGGTGAGGCCATCCTTTACCATCTAACATGTGCAAAAAGCCTGTAAGAGTTGGGTGGCCAGCCTAAGACCAGGAGTCAGGGTGAGGGTCACATAGTGTGAAGGACACCTACTGCCGCCCCACCACCCTAGGGTTCTGTAAACTGGAGCATTGTGTGGGAACACTGAGAGGCCCACAAAAGCCAGGTGCCAGTCCAAAGTGGGCAGTGAACCGAGAACCCTGAATAATCCTATGTCCAACCTGGTTGAGTCATCCCAAATTAGCATGTCAGCACCTTGTGTCTAGAGGCACAATCTTATGAGATCCTGCAAAAGAAGCAGCATGCTGGCTAGTAGGAGTGACCTATTCACAGGCTACCCTCCTAGTACAGGGCCTGACCACAGGCCCCGGACAACCACAGAGGTGAGAGCAGTGTTCCTGGGGGTATCTGGTTCCCACACTGGGCAAATGGTCCGGAGTGCCTTGGAAAAGAGCCTAGGGGGCCAGGCTCACACAAATTCCAGTATGGGCTGGGGGTACCTAATGGCATTGCCAGCCCTGGTAGATCCCAAACAATAGAGGAAGCCTTGGAAAAATTTGTGCAAGACCTCCAAAGCACGGGTAGTCTGATGTGGGTGGGGGTGGCATAGGCCTTGGTCTAAGGGTGGTGTTGTGCAGGGTGTTGTATTGTAGATCTGGCAGTACTGGAGGGACCATGTGCAGCCAGTCTTACTGTTGACTTGGAGCTGGAAATACTTCAGCCCTTCATGGTCTGCCAGAGTGAAGTGGCACAGATTCCCAAATGAAAGCAGCTCTATACATAGTGTACTTTATTAGAGATGTACGTGTCTGTCCATGTAGTCCCTAATGTACACGTGTGCATACCCACAGTTTCATCCAAATGCATATAAAATAATATAAGCATACATAATATATATCTATATATAAATGATATAATTTAATTTACATTATATATTTCACAGATGTGCATATAACTGTATAAAAATATGTATCTATATCTTTCATACCTTTATCTCTTCCATTTGACAGAAGAGTGTGGCTTCATTCATTTACTCATTTTTTCATTTATGCAACTTGTATTTAGCACATATTTTTATGTTTTGGATGCAATAAATCATTTCCATAGGTGAAGTGATGACATTAAGGTGACACCCACCTTCATTTCTTCACTTCATAAGGAAGCTGCATGGGTGTATTTATTCTGGATACTGGGTTCTCTTTATATCCATATTTTCTTTATGGTTGAGCCTTTTGTGTAACTTGGAAGATTTCTTATTAATTTGACTCTTCATCTAGTCTGAATTTTCCTTTCAGTCTATAGAACTTCTTGTTCTATCTTCAAGAGAATACTTTCTAAAGAAAAATCATTCAGCAAATAACGGAAATGAAAACCCCAATGGATATTGTGTAAGCATAGAGTCGTACCATTACCAATGAAATATTCTTTCCTATAAACAAAATGAGGAACCAGGGTAGGAAGCATTCAAAATGCTTAAATATGCTGAGGTGTTGGAAATTTTAACAATAGGAAGAATGTACATAATTGCATGCATTTCAGGGGTATAATTTCTCATTCTCTGCATTCACTGGAATTTTGAGAAGTGGTACCTCGTATAGGCTTTGACCTTTGTGACCTCTGAACTCAGTGGCAATGTCAAGAGACTAGAAGTGTCTTGTGGGTGTGGTGGCCACAGCTCAGCTTTGAAGAGGGAGGGAACACAGGGTCATGGTGGGCTTCATGGCAAGGCAGTGGAAATGATGGGCCCTGCGGGCTGATCTGTGGCGTGGTGAATGTGACAGAGGCTGCCCAAAGGCCCCCCAAGGTGAGACACACCTTCCCCAGGTGAAGGGAGGGTGGGCTGTCGATGAATTTCAGCTGCATCCTTCAATGAGTTCTGCGCTACCAGAAGCTTATGTGCCCTCCCTGGGGAAAGCCACCTCCGGTGCCTGGTCAATGGCTACAGCGTGCAGCCCTGGACACAGTTTACAACAACCCTGAAGGGTCATCCAGCTTCGGAGCTTCATGTGGCATCAACTGAGTCCCCAGCTGTGGACAGATAGGGGCTCAGTGCCCCCCTTTGCCCACTCCTGCTTTGCCTACACCATCTCACTGCACAGTTGCTCTCCAATAAGCCTCCTGCACACAAATCTCAGCGTCTCGTTGTTCGTTTGAAGGACACCTGGGTTAAGCCAGTGTCTGGCTTCCAGGGCAGAGAATGACTTTGGGAAATAAGGAGACATCCAGTTTGTCTCCGGTGTTGGGTCAAAGGTTGGGACAAAGTGAGGCAGAAGGATGGAAAGGATTCACTGTGATAGACAAGAGGACAGGGTTGGGGATTGGGGGAGATCGACAGCTTCAAGCCTGGAAAGATAAGATGAAGGAGTGGCCTTGTGACCAGGTGAGGGTCAAGTTATCAACATTTCCTTTCTGGTGTTTCAGGGACTATATAATAACAACAAAAGTCATTGAAAATAGTAGACTTGTAATGTGCTATCATTTTTAGATTCAAATCTCATCATCAGTGGGCCTTTTCTCCTTTTCCCCCCAAGAGGCAAAGGTGAATCTCAGTAGATTGTCCATGTATGCAATCTCCACAAGCATCTGCAGAATAGCCAGTAAGAGTTGCAGGGGTCCTCAAACTTTTTAAATAGGGAACCAGTTCACTGTCCCTCAGACTGTTGGAGGGCCGGACTGCAGGCCCTGGGACGAGTCGGCTGCTAGGCAGGACAGGCAGTGGAGGCAAAAACACTTGGTGGGCTGGATAAATGTCCTAGGTGGGCCGCATGTGGCCCAGGAGTCATAGTTTGAGGATGCCTGTTTAAAGCCATCAGCTCTTCTTCGAGCAATATTGCTCCTATTTGTGAAAAACCTAGTATGCACCAGGGGTGATGTGTGTTCTTCCTGAGCCTCAGAATACTGAAAGGTATTTTATTTTCCCAAATTTAGGAATGGGAAAACTGAGGCTCAGGTAGGATAAGGGACTTGCCTAGTGAGTAAGCGGTAGAGATGGAATTCAATCCCAGATTTCTTTAACTTGGAAGCTCCTGCTGGTCCCATGAGCTGGTCCCATGAAGCCCATGAGCTGGGCCTCGTGCTTGGTGCTGTGACTCATCAGGCCTAAGTGGTGACCAAGACATGTGCTTATTAACCCTCACAAGTCTTTTGTCCTCGGGACTGCAGTGGACATTCAGTAGCTTAGCAATTGACCTGGATGACTATTCCTCCCTTGACAACAATAATCGTAAAAAGCACTTCTATTTTTACAATATGCAAAGTATTTTTATGTGTCATGTTGTTTGATGTTCTCCACAGAATGTGTGGGAAAGAAGCCAGAGGCCCCATTCTGCAGACCAAGGAACTGAGGCTCGAAGATGTTCCTGTGCTCATGTTCACTTGCCCGGCAAGAGGCAGGACTAGTCCCTGAATTCTCGTGTTCCCTTTCGTGTCCTACGTTACTTCTCTTCAGCCACATGCTTTAGCATCAGTGAGGGAATGAGGCTCTCAGGAGAATGTGTCTCTTACTTTCTTTGACCTTGGTTGAACCAAAATGCTCTGTAAATACACTTGAGATCATCTGTGAAAGATTCATCAGCTAAGAAAAACGGCACCATCAAAATGATTAAAATGAGGTTCAACTGTACTGTAACTTGCTGGGTAGACACCGGTATTCTGGCACCCTCATAATTGACTGTAATTATCTCTAATCATCATTCTGTTCTGGTGGATGCTTTCTACTTCTTTCAAAACCTGATCTTTTCCCCTCATGTCACCTGGAGGGCCCTTTTTCTAAACTCCCTAAGGTTGTCATTTCAAGTTGATTGCCGTGTCTCACCAGCAGGAGAGCCAGGTTATTGAAACAAGCACCTTCTTTCCACACTTGGGTTTTCTACAGCCCTGCTCACCTGGCACTTCCTACTGACACAAGTTTTAAGGGTTTTCTTCCCTCCCCCCCTTTTTTTAACCTTTCCGATATGCCTCATCAAACCAACAGTGATTTCAAAGGGCTGTTGTTCTGTGTTAGGTTCCCGGCTTTGCAAAATACCTGGTATTTGCTAGCACCACAATCCCCCAGGATAAAGGAACAAAAGTGGGGGCTCTTCTCTAACTGGGAAAAATGGGATATGCGCAGAGTGGCTGAGATGGGGTGGGGAGCAGCGGAGGAAGCGTGAGGAGGGGCCCCGGGGACAGAGCTGGCCTTCGTGAGAAAGCACTCCCTTCGGGCTCAGTCAGGCATCAGGACTTCTCTGTCAAGAGAAACTTCCCCTTTTTTGCAAACTCTATGAAAGTGAATTATGTGTGAAGGAAAAATGACTTCACATGTTACTTTGCTTTCCATGAAGTAAAACATTGTGGTGGAAAATTTATAAGGAAATCCACTTGATTTCTCTATTTATCTTGCTGTATGATTTTCTATATTACTCAACACTTGGACCGTCATGGCTAAATGTGTCCTTATTTTCCTCATTTGTATTTCCCAACCACTCTATTTAGCAGCTTTCTAAATATAATGCCCCCCTTCGCCCTGAAGCCTTTTTTAAACAGACGAAGGATGAGACAGGAAGTCGTGACATAATTTCTCTGGCTTCACACAGCAAGTTAATGAGCGGCCGGGGCTGGATAAGAACTCAGAGCAGTGCTTTTCACAACTGCTGTAGGTCACAAATAGTAGGAGATGGACCACCCACCCACGAGGAAGTGTTTATCAGGGGTTACACACGATTTAGTCCTACAGGTCCAAACCCGACCTGCTGCCTAGTTTTCTATGGCCCATGAGCTAAGAATGGTTTTTCCATTCCTACAAGATTAAAACTAAAGTCAAAAGAAGAGTAAGGTTTCACGGCACGAGAAAGTGCTATCCATTTCTAATTTCAGGGTCCGTAAAGGCAGTTGCCGGAGGACACGGCCACACTGGTTCGCTTGTGTCTTCTCTGTTGGGGTTGTTCTTACCACACCACGATGGAAGAGTTGAGCGGTCGCAACAGAAGCTCCCCAAACTTAGAATAGTTTACGATTGGTAAATTATACAGCCCACAAAGCTTAAAATATTTATCACAGAGGCCTTTACCAAAAAAAAAAAAAAAAAAGTTTTCTGATCCTGATATAGAAGATTGCGAGGGACGGGCATCAGGTGGTTTGGGTTACCTCTAGGGGCCAGAGTCTTTCAGCAACTCAAGGGAAGAGAAGGGTGGGCAGTGTGTGATGCTACGGCAAGATTCAAATTTTTCTCGGGGTGGGCCCTGTTTGAATCTTTAAGTACATGAGGGAACTCCTCTGCTCTTTTCTTTTTTTAAAATTAATATTTAATTTATATCTTATTTACTATTTCATTCTTTTATAGGAATGAAAAATGAGATAGAGAAACTTAGTGCTTTCACATAGCTGGTAGTAGGTCTACCTGGGACTTAAGCCCAGATCTTCTTTCTCAAATCCAGGATGATGTCTGTAAGCCAGGGTAGCCAGAGAAGCCCTGGTTTATTGGCAGGAACCCTCTGCAGGGAGAGAAAAAGGAAGACTCACTCTGAGCAGGCCTCCCTTATCTCTCCCTGATTGCACGGGGTTGTGTTCATAGCATGCCTTGCCTGGGAGCGCTAGCAGGCTGTGTATTCACATGTGATTCCAGCAACTGGAAGATGTGTCCTTTGAATAGGGTTGCCAGATTTAGCAAATTAAAATACAGGACACTCCAATAAATTTTAATTTCAGACAAACACAATTTTTTAGTATATGTATGTTCCATGCAATAGTTGAATCGATTTGCATAAGACGTACTTTAAAAAGTTATATTAAAATTATTTGTTGCTCATCTGAAATTCAAAAAATTTTAAAGGCTTTTTGAAGAGCAGATTAAGGTTTATAACAAAATGAGAGGAGGGAACACAGAACTCCTATATACACTCTGGCCCCATAGATGTACGGTTTCTCCTATTGTCAACATCCCCCACCGGAGACGGACATTTGTTCAACTGATGAACCTACGCGGACACATCATAATCACCCAAAGTCTGGAACTAGCATCCTTTACCATCAAGCAGATGTTCCGGTGAGTACCTGTTTGCTTCAGGTTAATCCCCGATATAGTTGCCGTATCTTTGACCATGGCATGAAGGAAATCCCGTAGTCAAGTCCAATATCGAGCTACTTTATTTGAACTGGTGGTAGGAGGAGACCCATGGCCTGTCTGGGCCTGAGGCTGATCATTTCTTTTATCTTAAGGATCTAACTGGCCATAAGTGTTTCTGTGATTGAGAGAAGTCTTGTGTTAGTTACCCTCATTCCTATTAACATTAACCTTATTCATGGCTGTCCTTGGTCTTTTCTCAAACTACCCTAGTAGGCAATATTCACAGTATCTTCCTTTTGTCTCCCTGGATCTTTTCTCCACCCTTCTCCATCTTGCGAGGTACCCCAGCAGGCTGCCCTGTAAGAACGTCTTGACGGATGACCTTGCCCTCACCTTGGAGGGTAGGAAGTGAGTGAAGTGGTACTTTTCTCTCTGCTGAGTCATGTAAGCTGACTGTGTCCCTCTACAGAAAGCCACTACTTCCATCAGCCACCTTCTCCATACAGCCGCCCTTTCTGGTTCCAGCAGGTATTTCCTGCCTTGCTCCTTCTCTGCGGTAGGCGTTAAGTAGTAGTAGCTCCCACCCTTGCTTGCCATGAGATATGCACTTTTCCTTGTTGGTTTTCCTAAACACTGTCCACCCTTCGATGGGACCATGACTAAAACAGATGAGCTGTTAACAGCATTCATTTGCTTATTAACTCACATTCACCATACTAAAGACAGGGTTGATTCAAAACCATCTTATATTTTATGAATGAAAGGTGATATCTAGTATGTAAGGAAATATACTGCTTTTGAAGATAAATTCAATTTATTTTCAATTTAGTTGTCATAATATCTTTAGGGAGTCTCAGGAGCTAAACACAAAATTATTCCGTGGAATTGCTGTTTCTTTTGCAGGTGCAGATATAATGGTAACGAGCATGAGCTTTGATGTCAGAGATCTAGTTTTGAATCCGAGCTCTTTTAATTACTACCTGTGGTTATGTATGAGATGAGTTACTTTACCTCTCTGAGCCCTCTCTGCAATAGGAGAGCAATCGTGATAATTCCGCCTCACAGGGTGATTGTGAAGATCAAATGAGATGATGTTTATAAAGCACTTAGCTTACTGTTTGGCACCTAATAAGATTATGGAAAGTCTAAGTGATGTTTATAGATGCACCATGTTCATTGTGACTGAGCTTTAGCCTTGCGATCTAGAACACCTTCCAATAGGACTTGCTCAAGTGACAGAACTGTTCTCTGTGTGCTGTCCTGCCAGTGGCTACTGAATACTTGAAATGCGTGGGTGACTGAGGAGCGAAATTTTTTATTTTATTTAATTATAATTAAATTTAAGCAGCTACATAGGGCTCATGGCTGCCATATTGAACAGTGAAGATCTAGGGAGTAAATATTGAAGATAACAAATCATTTGGTGAAGTCCTCAATGCCATTTGAACATACAGCATGAAAGCTATCAGTAGGATAAAATCAGAAGTACCAGGGCAATCTATTCATGCTTTCTGACATGATAAAGCATATGCAATACACACAGTTTAAAATGTTCTTTGTGTTGGAAAAGTAGACACAATGAAGTTTACGTAAATGAATACACATATATACACTTAAAGGGAATATTTTTAGCTGTATTATGTGGACAATTACCCCAACCTCTCCTTTTTTCTAGGTTCATGTAGATATTGGTATGAAGACTTCTCTGGCCCTGATCCTTCTGGAGTCCATGGCAGGTGTGGCTTGCCTGACACAGCGCCCTTGTTCCCACTGAACCTAGCGGGACCTCCCAGTCCTCAGCACCACATTGCAGTCAGCTAAGACCCAGGGACTGGAATTGACATGTGAGAGAAAAATAATTTACCGCCTTGGATTTAGTCCTATTCTTTTAAGGGAGTACTTGGGTAGTCTGGGGAGGAAAAGAAAAAAGAAAAAATAGGCTACGTAATGAAAAGATAAGTATGCATATTTAAGAGTTACAGAATTTTCTAGCCAGAGAAGCCTTAAAAAAAGGTCTTCTTTTTCCTGGACATGAGAAACTGGAATCTGCACACACATACGCTATCTACTGTGTGTCTTCCAGGTGAAGTGACCACTTTTTTCTGCACTGCTATGTAGCTTGGGGGCTGACTATTGACGGGGTCACTGGGCCTCCTTGCCTTTGGCTTCCTGCTGGAATTGACCAGTTAGAGGCACTAGCAAGAGATCTGGCCAGCACATGAGAGTGAAATTGGGGTATTTATTCCCCTGACTCCCTTCCTATGGGGGACAGTGTGGACTGTCCGGGTCATGACACTGTGAGTCTTAGTTCCTTTCTCCCACCAGAGACCCTCTCCTCACAATTCTCTCTCTCTTTGGAAACAGCTCATTGCCTTTGCCTCTTCAGGCCTACAGATAGAGAAAGGTGTGTTGCTGTCACTAACCCCAAACCAAATGCTACACGATTTTTCTGGTGGTTTCCCTACACCCTGACCACTTCTCTGAAAAGAGTTGCTTTATTCTAAATGCTCCTCATATTACACAATTTGCGCGTGCTATTGTTGCCTGCTGAGACCCTGTCTGATATATCCATGAAATAGTATCTGGATGCCCTCTCACCGGGCCTTTCTTCCTAGAGCATTCGCCGCTACAGAGATAATGTAGGACATTGCTTTTTTTAAAACAGTTGTTTAATCTCACTGTCTTACCAGACACCAACTCAGATCCCTCCAGGATGAGTCATTCTATTTGTGTGGGTGGGGTTAGTAAACTCCCAGAAGTGTAAGAAAGATTGTCTTGATAATGGTGACAGAGAATTTTCTCAAAAGTCCAAATGCCTAGCCTCAAATAAAATAAACAACCAAAAACTAAATGGCCTATGCATTTAGATGTCTTGGGCAGTGACCCACAGCTCAGCCCATCCTCTCTGGGCAGGATGTGGTTAGAAATTTCCCCTCTGAGCCTCTTCATCCTGTAGCTTGGTGTGGACAATCAATTCCAAGTGATACCTGGACACTGAGGCATATGGAATTAGTAAAACACTTTTGAAAGAATCAAGATAGCACATTAATTTTCTTCTTCCTTAAAGATTATTAAAAATGGCTCCTGGAAGGACGCACTTCCTTTATTTTGGGCATAAGCAGAGAAGGACTAGCTTTCTGTGGCATGCAGTGATACGTGGTAGCCTACCTGGATGGTTGCCTGTTGGATGTGATGCTTATAAAAGTGTGAAAAGCCCCTCTTTTCCCAGACCTGGAAATAGTTTCTTCCCAGAAGTTCTGTCTCAATTCCAGAAATTCCCATTATTAGCATGAGACCTTAATGGTATTACAGAAATCCTTGGCAAGATTAAGTCCATATGGTTTAACCACCTGGTTTCATGGGCAGAGAGATGGAGAAATTGGGGTCCTCATTTGGAAGGAGGTGAGCAAAAGTGTAAGTCATACAGAGTCACCCAGAAATGGCAGATCTGTTCATGGTGGTGTGGGTAGGTGACTGTGGAAGGCCCTGCCTGTGTGTGCCTGTGTGTGATTAACATGTCATCAAAGATACATTTTGCCAGAACATGACACTACAGTCTACATAAAGTATTCAGGTCAAAGTTTAATAAAAATATTTCCTTTCCTGCTTCACTCATAACGTGGCTGAAAGCCATAGCAGATAGGAAGTTGCTGAGAGATACCTAAGGGTGTGTCTGATCTAGAAATCTAAACCATTATGGATAAACCAGGAGCCAGAATGTCAGTCCTCTGCAGGCTGACTGATTTACTCTCAAGAAATGAGAATGGTGTTGTTGATTAGAGGGGCTTGAGGGCTCAGGTTTGGAGGTGGGGGAGGTGACACATGTCCCACACATTCACCTTTTTCTCTGTTAGTCCATAATCATAATATCCAAGCATTCAGGGCCCCTTGACAGGCTTCAGGAATCCCTAGCACTGCCTTCCTTTGAGTTAACGGTCACTGGATCTGATAAGGAGTAAATGCATGAAAGCTTTCATTTCTTCCTACGCTTGAGTCTATAGGGTAGGATGCAAAGTCAATGGTTTTGGGATGTGGGTTTAGGTCCCATGGGCCAAGAGGCATGGCCTCCCAAGGACTGGCTGATGGGGATCAAGCTTTGTGGACTTGTTTCCTCCATCATGCCTCTTCTGAGAGAAGCCCGAAGAGCCATCTTCTGCCTCTCCCTATCTCCCTCTCATCCAGGTACTCAGCCTACTGTCTGGGCCTCCGTCCTGCCAAGTGCATTTCCACCTCAGCCCTTTTGCTGGGGGTGTTCTCCCCACAGACATTCACACACTGGCTTTCTCCCTCATTCATCCAGGTGTCCTCCAGTGTCACCTTTTTCCCTGGACCCGCATGTCTGGAGTGACAGCCCCTCCCAGGTCACTCCTCGTCTCTAACCTTCCTTCTTTTCTCCATGGTATTGCTCATCACTATCAGACATTACATTGACTAGTTCTTTATCTATGTGTAGATTTTCTGCCCTCCCCACAGAATGCAAGTCTTTGAGAGTGGGATTTTTCCTTTTACTGCTGCATACCAATGCCCAGATGAGTGCCCAGAGCATGGCAGTTGTTAGGAAGTGTCTGCTGAAGGAGGGAGTGGACTGTCCAAGGCGAGGGGTCTTCTCTAAGTCATGGGGTTGTCTGTCAAGTCATGTGGGGGTTCAAGGTAGTCATGCTGACAGAGACAAGGCAAGAAGCCACAGCAAGGGCTGTGGTAAGGCCTGGTAGGAAGGGCTGACCTGGGAGCCACAAATTAGGGGAGCAGTCGTAAAGTACAGGGAGTTTCTAGGAAATTGCAGATCAGTGTCAGAATTCAAGTTGATGATCTTGACAGCACATGTGCATTCCTAGCGCCAAGACATTAACATTGAGGCACTTTCTCAGATGGAAAGCATTTGAAATGTTTATAGCCGGAACCAAGGCCGAAGAGACCTGGATAGCTCAGAAGAGTTGAACTCAATTCAGAAATGGTAAACTGGTTAATCCAATGAGGTTGGAGATTAGAGGCCTAATTGCTAGGAAGCCATTATTGAACAGTTCATTTAATTCTGAAGTCTGGGGCAAGACTCATGCTTTCCAAAACCAGTTCCCAATTCACCATAACCTCCCCTTGCAGACCACCTCCCCACAAGAGTCCTCCCTCCCCCAGTGCCCTAGTTTTTCAGGGAAAAAGTCATGGTGCTGACAACCCCCCAGAGACCAATGAGTTTTAAGGCCCACTCACTTCTTGTGTTGGGGAACTCCACCCAGCAGCAAGGGGCTCTGTGTGAGCTGGGAATCCCCACTGCAGCAGCAATCTCTGTGGGGTAGAGCTGTAAGATGCTTTTCAGATTTAGCACACAGCCTCAAAAGGAAGAGTTGCTATTGCCTCTGATGTGAAACCAAGGCAATGATGCTGCAACCACTGGGGAATGGGAAGATTATTCCAGAGGTTGGAAGCAAATGTCCAAGCTGGAAGTGCTGCCGGCTCCAACCTTTGTGCGCTCCACTCTCCCACCCCCATCTCTATCTGTACACTGCCAGGATCTCTGTAGGAGGAAGTAGTTTGCTTTTGTATTCACAACTCAGCTCATCGATTGAGAGTAAGAAGAAAAGAAGCTTGGCATGACTTTCAGAGGAAGTTAGGTGAAGATTCTTCTCCCTCACACAACTAAATAAACCACTTAGACCTTTCATGACTCAGAAACCACAGACCTCACAGCCAACATGCATCTATTCATTCTTGTCTACAAATATTGATTGAGAGCCTATTGTGTGACTAACACAGGGCTTGGGTTGAGAACGTAATGGTAAAACAAGATTCACTCTCTCCCCTCAAAAGCAGATAGTCCCACTCTGGTGTGGTTCATTCTACAACGCGGAAGGCAGTGAAATCTGGCAGCAAAGAACATAAACGGAGTTTTGCCACGAACCAGCTGTGTGAACTTGGCAAGTCACTTGGCTTCTCTGGGCTTCAGTTTACTCATCTGTATGTCAGGGAAGTTACCCCTGTTATAGTATTTAATAAAGTAATGTTTATTATCAAATGTTTATCCCATGTGTCAATAAATGTTAGCTGTGATTCTGGTTATGATTTCTGGTGATAGTGAGAGACTACTCTGAGACACATTTATACAGGATGTCCATAAAGTTCATGTGCAGCTTAAAATAGTTGTCTATTTTAATTTTTACACAGACTTTATGGAGACCCTGTATATCGAAATACCCTATTTCTGAGTAAAATGTATCTATGTTCAGGACCAAGCCCAGGAAAAGTTTGAGTAATTGGAGATGCCATTTTTTTGCTTCTCAGCCTAGGTCTCTCTCCCTTCCCTTTCCTAGTGCCCTGTGTGTCCTGGGTTTCCCTCTGATTTTCTCTGTCAAAGCTGCTCTCAGTGCATTGAGAGATTGGAAGGAATCCCCATCAAAGTATGCATATCACACATCATAGATGCATTTCCCCTCTTGGAGGTGTTCACGTCTCACCCCCAAAATAGTGTAATATCAGGTATAAATAAAACTGCTTTTCTGAAAGTAATGAAAGAGTTGGATCTTTGTATAGGGGAGAGACAAACTGACATAAAATTCACGAGTCCAGGGGAACCTGGTTCATAGCAGAGATGGAAAAACAAATCTGCTGAGAAAGAGAGAACTAATTGTTCAAGTGCTGAGATAATTGGGTATGGGAAAAAAGAAATACTCCTATATAACAACATATATGCAAGTAAACTCCAGGTGGAATTAAGACCTAAACATTAAAAATAAAGTTTAAAATTTTGAGAAGCAAACATAGGGTACTTTCAAACTTAGGGAGGTATTTCTCAAAAGGCATGTAACAAATGGAAGACATTTATAAATATGATTATATTGCAATATTACACCTCCATACCCACCAAGATTCAGTGGAAAAAGTTAAAATACAGAATTCAGACTGAAAGAAGATACCTGTAAGGTCTATAGCCAACAAATAAGTCGTACTAAAAATTTATTTTTTAGCTTCCTGCAAACAATAGGAAGAGATAGTCTGTGAAAAATGGGCAAGTAATCTGAACTGGACAGTTACTCAATCTTATTCATATCAAGGTAAATCCAAATTAAACATAGGGAGGTATTTTAGGGAGCTATAGTGTGGTATTATTTTACCTCCCCCAGGCTAGCAAAAATGATCAGCTCTGATCAAACCAAGCTTTGGTAAGGCTGTGGGCAAAAAACCATTCTCATATGTTGCGGGTAGGGGTGTGAATGGGTAAGACTGTACTACAGAGGACATTGGCAAGACCTGTCAATGTTGAAGATTATCATGTAGGTCTTAAGTCCCAGCAATTCCACTTCCAGGTTTGTAACCTAGAAAATCTCTTGCATGTGTGTACTAAGTGACAGGCACAGAAATTCACTGCATCATTGTAGAGGCAAAAAACTGGAAATGATTTAAATGCCCATTAATGAAAGGATAGATAAGTAAGTTGTGAATCAGTCACATGATGCAGAGCTATCCAACAGTTAAAATAAATGAGACAGAGCCCCATGCACCCATATGGATCAGTGTCTGAAAAATAACTTTAGAATAGAAATAGCAAACGATAGAAGCTTCTGCATTATATCATTTAGATAAAGATATTAAAACTGTACATTTTACATTTATTACGATGTATGTCTTAATTTATTATGTATGTATATGTGATATAGATTACATATACTTATTTTACAGCTACATCTAACTCATATATTTTTTAAAAACACATATATGTTGTTTATGTGAAAATATGTAGTGAACATGTCATGAACAAGCATTTTGGGACAAGCCCCACTTGAGGACAATCTGGAGATGGCAGAGGTTTTGTGGGGGTGGGGCTTGAACCAAATATGATACAATGTTAAATCCTTGGTATGTACACAGACGTTCATACTTTTCTGTATGTTTGATGTCTTAAAATTAAAAACTAATGGAAGAGAACTGCTTCCCTTTCCTGATTATGGTTTCTCAAATTAACTCTCCAATTGGATAACAGTGCTGGGGGTGTATTTGTTTCCTCCTATCCTGCTCAGATTTACAGTGTATAGTTTGACCCTATGTCATGTTCTCTTTTTTTCTGGAGACTAGGCTTGTCGAGAGCTGCCAACACACATGTGGATATATAGCCCTTAGCTTCACAGAGATGCTGGTGGGGGATGTAAGCCTGAGATGGGGTCCCTGCTCTTTCCCCTACCCTTTGCCCCTGGCACTGCCGGGACCCCTGGCCTGGGATGCTGCCTTCAACCAGAGCCAGCACCTTTTACTAATTTTGGTACCTGGGGGAGGAACCTGTTTTTCATCTGACCTCGTAGCAGGGATACCTATTTCTGTTTGCACAAAGGCATGGTCTAGACCGGTGATTTTTCACCTGGTGTGCCGTGAGAAGATCTTAGGTGTGCTGCAAACATTTTTAAAGGTCATTAATTAAATTATTTTCAAAAGATGTTCAAAGCATGGTAAGTATATTCTTCTTTTACTTTTTTTTGATCAACATAATTTAAGTGTGCCATGGAAATTTAACTATAGGTTCAAGGGTTCTGTGAGATTAAAACCAGTTGAAAAACACTGGTCTCTAGACTAAAAGCAGACCTTGTCTGGATTAAGGCCATACTGAGTGTTTCCCAGCCTTATTGAGATAGGTTTTAACCAGTTAGTTAATAATAAGGTTGAAAACAGACTTGCTCTGCCTGGACAGCCAGAGGGAGGAGAGACAGAAGAGGATCCACCTTGTCTGCTAAGCCCTGCCTCAGTTTTTTCAGCCAGTCACAAGCTCCAAACATTCCTTAACTCAGCAGCACATGGGAGTGACCCAGGCCCCACTGCGGGCACCCTTCCTAGCCAAGCACCAGGTAAAGACCACTTGTGAATTCTTTTATAAATTTGTGGGCATTTTTTGATGGTCTCGAATGGGAAAACATGATACATAATGAATTGATTAGTCCTTACCTGGGAAAGTAAACTTAGGTGTCTGTATCTGTTTGAGGTAAACAGTTTTGACTTAATTTATTTCACCTGGTAGATTTACCCAGCGTCTGCTTTGGGTTAGGTACTGGGAAGATCAGAGAATAAGGTCATCCTCAGGCAGCAATAAATCAGTGTATTTAGGGACATAGCAAGTCTCCATGTTTATTCCCTGGTTTAGGAGGTTGACAGTGATCACCTGCATTCTTCATATATCTCACTGGAGCATCAGGAGATGGACCAATGAACAGTGAGTTAGTGCAAAATAAATAGATATTTGTATTTTGTGGCCCAAAGCAGCAGTGAATCCTTTAATAAACATGTAGTGATACTGCCTTGAAGATGATACTTACTAGATCAATACATTACAATCGGTTCTTTCTCTCTATTATAAAGATACAGCTATAGTTTAGAGTATACAAAATATCAGATCCATTCACTATTCATTTTCCTCCTAACCATCCAAGAAGCATCTAATGAGTGCCTACTACGTGCGGGGTGCTAGGAATAGAACATCAGGCAATGAACTGTTACTCCTTCCAAAGAAGTCAAGCATGCAGGTAACTCAGATATTTGCACTCCAGTGTTTTAAGGGCAGTAAGAGCAGGAAACTCAGGAGGCTGTAGTGTGTCTAACTCAGAAGCTAGTGAGGGGATGTGTTTTAATCAGGGAAGGCTTCCAGGAGGGGATATGTCACCATTAGATTTGAAAGGCTGAGTAGGGTCTGTGGTGAGGAAGGGCATTTCAGATAGAGGAGGCAGCCTGATCAGATGTACTCCAGTAGCATCAATTGTTTTTGCCTACTCAGTTGCCAGCTTTCCTTTTTTTAATGGATAAACCATTGGGAACACTCCCACCCCCACCCCCGTTTGAAGCTGACTTGGTGGAATTGTTAATCCAAGTGGCTGAGATCCAAGCCCCAGGCAGCCAAAGGAACAGAGGCAGCTGAGCTGACCTAGGCCCATGGGACTCTCTCTAGCAATTTGACTCTTCAGCCCAGTGATTACAAGAAAGGGGAATGGTTGTGCTGAATCCTGAAAAGACCGTTCATAGGATCAGCTGCTTGAATCCCAAACCTGCTCTGGTTCTCAACTTTTCCATGCCTGATTCTTTAGTTTTTCCTTCAATTCTGTGAGCTATCTTATATCCTTTCAACAATTTTTGCTTGCTTTTTATTCAGAATCAGTATTTATAGCATGCAACTAGAAAGCCCTAACTGATATAAGAAAAAACTTAATGGTGCAAATTACAAGTCTAGGAAGTGTATTCTTCTATTTATCTGCCATAAGTTTTCAAGAACTTTAGAGGTTCTACTAAAGAGAAGAGATGGGAGAGAGAGAAGGAGGGAAAGACAGAAAGAAGGAAGAAGAAGGAAGGAAGGAAAGAAGGAAGGAAGGAAGGAAAGAAGGAAGGAAGGGAGGGAGGGAGAAGGGAGGGAGGGAAAGAGAAAAAAGAAAGAAGGAAAGAAAGACAGGAAGAAAGGAAGAAAAGGAAGGAAGAGGGTGGTGCCTGTGGCTCAAAGGAGTACGGCTGCTGGACCCATATATGGGAGGTGACAGGTTCAAACCCCGCCTTAGCCAAAAACTGCTTTTAAAAAAAAAAAAAAAAAGGAAAGAAGAGAGGAAGGGAAGGGAGGAGGGAGGGAGATATGGAGGACAAGGAAAGGAAAATGGAAAGTGAAAGGAAAGAAGATTCCCCACAATGTTGACCAAGCTTCTCCCCGAGTAGAAGCCTATGTGATGGGAAGGTGTATTTCTGGGAATACTGGGTTTTCGGAGAAGATGAGTGGCTCTCCTTGGCATCATGTAAACCTCTGCCACTGGCAGGCCTTTGTCTCGTCTACGGCATAGCTGTTACACACAGTGAGCAGGAGAAAAGAAACATGTGATGGGGCTTCACACAGAAGCGAGCGGAGACTCCTCAAGGAATCCTCCAGAGACCACTCTGCATCCAGAGACAATTCACCTGGTTCCCCTTGGGCAGAAATGTAGATGACAAAGAGGCAGGGACAGATTGTGAGCCTGTTGCTAGCTGAGCTCCTCAACTTCCAGCCCACAGGCCCAAGGTCTATTATTGAAATGAAGACAATTAAAAGCTCTGACTTTTTCATTGTGTTGTAATTACAGCAGCCTCTCTGGTACAAATTATGACTCATTTACTCTTCAGGGTAATTAGCATCTGGGCCACCACGAAGGAAATGCTTTTTAGGATGAAAGTGGCATCACTTGGTGCCCACAGAACAGTGGAGACTTTGGCTCTGGAAGAGGGAGGCCTTGCTCAATGCTGGAGTCAGGGGAAGGTCCCCCTCTGCAAAGTTGTGCCATCTCACGGAAAGCACATGGGCTCTAACACCCCTTAGGATGATATAGGGAGCACAAGGGTTTTTTTTAAAGTTATATAATTTTTAAAATTTATGTATAGTATTTTTCTCTTTCTAATTTTTTCATTTCAATAGATTGGAGGATACACGATGAACTGCCTAATGTAGAAGTCAGGGTTTTCAGTGCACCTGTCCCCAGAATAGCAGACATTGTACCCTACAGGTAGATTTTTGTCCTCCTTACTTGCCCACTATACTGCTTTATGGCCATATATTATATCCCTTGTTTAGTCCACTTATAAGTGCAAAGTGAGTCTCATCATTGCGTATATTACTGCTGTCAGAAGTTACTTGCAAAATGACCATTGTAGTTTTGCCTGCAGGGAATTTCAGTGAAATCGTTCATAGGGTTCTTGCTTATGAATTTAAGTGTTATGATTTCTCTTTAATTTCTCTGTTGGAGGCAGCCAAAGAAAGTTGTTTTGGTTTTTGTTTGTTTGTTTGTTTTTTTGGTGGATGTTATTGTATGAAATTTTGTGTTTCCTCAAAATTTGCCTGTTGAAACCCTAACCCCCAAGAGGATGGTATTAAGAGGTTGAGAAGTGATTCGGTCAGGAGGGTGGGGTCCTCATGCTTGAGATTAGTGCTTTCATAGAAGAGACCCCAGAAGTCTAGCCTGCCCCTTCCTAGCCCCTTCCATCATGTGAGGACATAGTCACAAGGTGTCACTTAAGAATCAGAAAGTAGGCCCTCACCAGACACCACATCCATTGTCACCTTGATCATGGGCTTTCTAGACTCCAGAACTGTGAGAGATAACTTTCTGTTGTTTGTAAGCTACTCAGTCTGTGGTGTTTTGTGACAGTAGCCTGAACAGACTAATGCAGTGTCTGAATGGAAGTAATCCATCACAAATTCTGGAGCAGCTCAGGAGAATGAGGATTTTCTTTCTTCTGTTAAGTATCGCCTCAGATATGCTCTAGAGTTGCCTCTAGTATCAGTCACAACTCCTGCTGTTGCCAAGTGACAAAGATCCAGGCTTGAACTGTCTTCAATGCCATGGGGAATTCTTTGTCAGTAAAATAAACTTGTCAGGGGAGGTGCCTGAGGCTCAAAGGAGTAGGGCGCCAGCCCCATATACCAGAGGTGGTGGGTTCAAACCCAGCCCTGGCCAATAATAAGAATAATAATAATAAACTTGTCAGTGAAAACTCAAGATGCTGCTTTGGCCTCCATTTTATCTGAAGTTCAAGTTTATCTCCACTTGACTCAGCTTTCTCCTGTGTTGGATTCATTTCCAGTCTCCGCAGTGTACCCCCAGAAGTTCCAGGTATATCCTACCCCAAAGCCAAAGACAATTAAGGAAAGCAAATATTTTGGCCCTGGATTTTAAGCCAAATCCCCAAAATTCACGACCATTGAACTAGTTAATGACACATGCACACTCCTAAGCCAATCACTATGACCAGGGAGGGCCATGCTGGCTTATGCCCAAGACTA
The DNA here is from genome assembly GCF_000181295.1 of Otolemur garnettii. NCBI lineage: Eukaryota > Metazoa > Chordata > Mammalia > Primates > Galagidae > Otolemur > Otolemur garnettii. The sequence goes on from NW_003852403.1 coordinate 22,215,883, forward strand.
AGGGTGACCTGTGGGGCTGATAGTCAGAGAAGCTGGATCAGCACAAACCAGCAAACAGGCCCCAGAATTCAACGCAGTTGCACGTGGAAAAAGGAAGATTTATCGTCATGGGAAATCCCAAATGTCCATTATACACCTCTGTGCGGTCTGTGGCACCTCTAAGTAGATTCTGAGAAGGAGAGAGCCTCTGCCCTGAGGTGTTGCCCTCATTTCTTCCCATTAGCCCCAAAGACACTACATTTGTCTAAACCCAGACATGGGTAGAGAGGCAGCCACTGCGGTGAGATGTGAGCAGGAGCAAACTCGTACCTCATCAGCAGGGCTGTCCTGAAAGAAAGATCTTCTAATGCCTTGCTCATCTCTCCAGAGTATATGAAACAGTCTAAGTAGCTATGTTCTCTGAAGGAATTTTAACAGGTGGAATTAATAAACCTAATGACTTTTTAAATAGGCCCCTGTAAACAACTAACAAGAAGTCCATTGATCAGTAGACGTGCTCTGTTCTATGTACTTGGTTATCTTCCAACCAGGGCGCCCGGGAAGCATACAGTCATCTCCGTCATGATCCTGAAGAGACTTCAGGTCAGAGCGGTCAGGTAAGCCACACAACGAGTAAGTGAGCCAGCGGGGATTCCAGTCCTGCTCTGTCCAACCCCAGAGCTCCAGCCACTGACCAGCACACCCCATCCTCCCTCCCATCCTCTGTGAGATTGCACAAGCCATCTCCCCTCTATAAGGGAGCAACAGAAAATCTTCCCTCTGTGATGATAGATGCATTTTTATGCCTTTTGTAGTTGGAAAGGGAAAATAGTGCTAAACATTTCTGGATCACCAACTGGGTTGGGGCCACTGGGATTTGAGGGAAAAATCCATTGCAGCCTATTTGATGACAGGTTTTGAGTGGAGGAGGTTATTATTCCACAGGCCTTATTAGATCTGGTTTATGCACTGGGCTGTGCTCAAGCAGCGATCAGTGCCGACCAGAGTGCTGGGTGTCGGTGTTAGCAGACACCACCCAGCTCTCCACCTGCCTGGCAGCAACTCCCAGGCACTAGTGAAATGATGTGTCAAAAAGCTGCCCTGACTCACTCCTGGAGTCTGTTCACACCAGCCTCTGCCACCCCTGCTCCAGCGACCACACTTAGTAAGATCACCAAAGATCCTCTCACTCCAAACCCACGTGGAAAATCTTTGCTGTGCCTCTTTCTGGTGTCCGTGGCACTTGAGAAGCTGGACCGCTCCTTGGTGGTCAGTATCTCTTCCTACAGTCAACAGCCTCCCTGCTGGGCTGTTTTCTCTTCCAAGACACTTCTAAGTATCTCCCATAATTTCTTTTTTCTTTTTTTTGAGACAGAGTCTCACTTAGTTGCACTGAGTAGAGTGCAATGGCGTCATAGCTCACAGAAACCTCAAACTCTGGGGCTCAAGAGATCTATTTGCCTCAGCCTCCCAAGTAGCTGAGATTACAGGTGCCCATCATGATACTCAGCCAGTTTTTCTATTTTTAGGAGTGATGGAATCACTCTGCTCAGGCTGGTCACAAATTCCTGAGCTCAAGTGATCCACCTGCCTTAGCCTTCCAGAGTGCTAGGATTACAGGCATGAGCCAACATGCCTGGTGGTATCTCCCATAACTGATAGGAATTCCTATGTGAATTCTAACACAAGGATCCCATCTGGGGTCCCTGTGTGTCCCATCAGGACCCGGAGCAGTGCCACTTGTCTGTTTAATACTTGGGATTCCACCAGATAGGCTCAAAGTTATATCTCCAGACTTTTATAAATGGCCTGGCTTCTGCATAAAGATTACCCAACAAGAGTGATTGACACACTGATCCATTTATTACCCTCCCCCCCCCACTGTAAACCTGCTCTGGACTCATGTTTATTATTTTGAACTTTTAGGTGCAAATGTTTTGCTATCAGTTTAAGGCAAACACAGCACATTCCCCTCCACTCTCGCTCTCAGAATCTCTCACGCTCACAGGTTTTAGGCCTTGGTGAAGGTGCAGCTGGTCACATCTTAGCTAGACCTTACCATGGCTTTGGTTATAATCTTGCTACCTTGGTTATTCCCTCACGTCTCCTGCCGTTATTAAATCTTAGTTAAGCCTCACTCCTTTCTCCGTCTTCTACACATAGTGGTGATACCAGTGTCCACGTGGAAAAACAGAAATCACCCAAGCTACTTCATCAGAGAGTGTTTAATAAGGAGCTAGTCAAAGAGGTAAGGGAGGACTGAAAATATAGTCAGGGGGATCCTGAGGATCGGGGAAGTCTCGGCTACAGGAACTAGCTGTGGGAATGGAGGAGGGGGGTGAGGGTGGTCAGGAACTAGAAGCTTGGAGCAGAAGCCCACAGGGCTAGACCACAGGCAAGGGCATGGCCAGGTGCTGCTGGGCCCTCTGGGGAGCTCAGAAGTGTGGAAAAAAACTGGAAAGGGGAAGCAAGAGCTCCAGCACCAGCTATGATAAAGGGCATAGAACCGAAACGATGGAAAGGAAAAGCGAAGCAGGAGTGAGCAACTCCTTTCTCCCTCTGGTCTTGTCCTCTGCCCCCCCACAGTTGCAGTCCCCTTCCAGGGAGGAGGGTACCATCACCGGCCGAGCTGTGCAGAATCAACTTGCACAGCACAAAGCAGAGCAGGGAAGGGTAGGTTGGGGTGTGATCAATAATAAGTAACACACACCTTCCTGAAGCCCCTGCAACCCTTTGTCCTCCACTATTCTCCCACCTTTCTCCAAGGAGAATCCTTCGTCCAAAATTTGCATTCCTTAAGCCTACAGAGTCATTAATCCCTAGTGTTAAAACCCTCAATATCCATTTCCTTGGCGGGATCTTCCCGCACTGACCAGAGAGGGAACAGACCTGCTCACCCTGCCACACATGCTCTCCAGCCTTGCCTACCGACCTTGACAGTGATGACAACCCTTATGCCCCAGCTGTCTCTCCTTGTGGCTTAAGGCTGTCCTGCATATTTGGTGTAGTAGGAATAACTGAGTCACATCTCAGCTACATACATACAATGCTCAATTTTCTTTACACAAAGCATTTCTGGTTTTTAAACAATTTCCCATTTCCCACTTTGAAGTGGGATGTGAAATTTAATACCAAGGGTGAACCTAGGTCCAGTCCTAAAGGTTTAAAGTCACTTATGGTTTAGAATAGTCATATTTCAAATAAATCTCCAATCCAATTCAGATGTTGATGTAATTAGTCACTGCCCAGTATAAAACACCAGTTTCTGTCCTTTTTCAAAGGTTTTCTCTGGGGCTTGCCTGGGCCCCTCCATTGCAGGAGGGGAGGAGGTGTATGTCCCCCTGAAGAGGGTGTGTGGGTGGAAAGGAGATTGATCAACTGGGATGGAGTCAAGTATTTTTTGACAGGGCCCAGCCACTGGTGTCTGGCTGGTCTGTTCTCAGGTGTGGGTGACATCAGCTCTGCCTGCAAGTGGCTCTCTCAGCCCAGATGGTGCCTGCTGCTCCTCACCCATGGGACATGTTGGATGGCCATTGGTTGCTTGCCTGACACACTCTTGCCTGAGATCTCGTGCCCAACTTCCTTCCCCTCACCTTGGCTAGTAGTCTCCAGGGGTCCCACTACACTCCCACTGGGCCATGCTACTGGCCTCAGTGGTTCTGCCCTCCTGTGCTGATTCCAGGCATCTTACTCTTGGGTTCATTCCTCATCCTTCTCTTGCTAGCCTCTGCCATCACAAGAGGCTGCTTTCTACTGGCTTCCAGCTCAGCCATATTTTGGTCAGATTTGGCAAATGAGAGGGGTGGCGGGAGATTGGAGGTCGCAGATGGCATCACTTGCAGCAATGGGGTTCTCTCCCCCTAGAAAGGTCCTCTGTGGTCCCTGGGCCCAGACGCCAGTGAAATCCCTTCCAACCTGTACCTAGCAGAGCTGTATTAATTCCTACTTCACCAATCTCTGGGTTGTCTCACCACCTTCTGTTTGAGTCAACTCCTTCATCACCTGTATAACCAATTCTCTCTTCCCCAACTTCCTTCTGTTGTAAATGTTCGAGTGGCTTCTGTTTTCCTGGCTTTATAGGCCTGGCCTGGCCTATATTGGTGGGATTATAGGCATCCCCTCCATACCCACCTTGGCTGCACAGCCAACATATCATGGTCTTTGCTAACTTCTCACCCACCATGCCACTGTGCCTGTTCAGGTTGGCGGGCCCTCCTACCAGCAACTCCCCAGTGAGTAACTGGCTCCGTCCTTATACTTAAACAACACTCAAATTCAGGGAAGAAATGTTCAGTACCTGTGACTCCCCATCCCACTGGAAAGCGTCCTGAAGCATGACACATGTCCCCGTCCCATGCTTCTTTGCCATCCCAGGTCCTTTTGTTTCCCCAGTGGAAGAACTGCCAACCCAGTACCCAGATTTACCTTTGTTGCAACTTGACGGGAATGAGGTGGATCTGCTTTGGGATTTCTTTTCTTGTAACTCCTATGACCTCCGCTTGCCTGTGAGTGGGGTCTGATGGGTGAGTAACCTGAGAGAGCAGGAAGGAGCCTCAAAGAATATTTATTCCCTGTGTAATATATGCCCCTATGCCCAGAGCCTGAGGTTTTAGAGAGACACTCATAGACAAAATGAAGGATCTGGGGTAAATTCCCTCATACTACTGTGCAGAGCAAATTAAAATGAATGTCAAGGGGAATATTGTAGGGGCAAAATATATCACAAAAGGGAAACTTGCATTCTTTCTTTTTAATTCTTTTTTAAATCACAACTGTGTACATTAATGCATTTATGGGGTACAATGTGCTCATTTGATATACAATGTGGAATGCTTACATTGTATTCTTATAGAAACATGGGCTCACGTTAAAAAAAAGAAGGGTCTTTCCTGTAATATTATGGCTATGGATTTTCCTACACCTGGAAGAAGTTACCTCCTTTTCTCAGGGAGCTATATGTCCCTTGCATTAAAATACGCTTCCCTGAGAGTGAACCATAGTCCATTTTTCTTTTCATTTTGTGATCCCTAATCACTTAATCACTAATGGGTATATTGAAAAAAGGATGGCTCCATGGAGCCTTTAAATGGAAGTGATCCCAAATAAAACATGATCAAAACCCTCACTAAACTAAGAAAACACCCATTAGTTATAATTTGCTATGCTATGTTAGACACGATGGATTAAAATTGTGACATACGCACCCATCAAGTCCAGACCTTGCTGCAATCTCTTTCGTTTTTATTTTTAGTGTTTGAAATTCTCCAATGATTCAATGTCAGTTTTTCTCTTTAAGATCATTAATTTTCAGGGTCAGACACAGATCAATAGTCATAGTTTGAAATTGGCATCTTTGGGGGAGAAGTATGTTGTACAGCTGTACACGGATTGGACAGTGCCCTGGTTAAGAAAACGGTGTGCTCTTTCATGATTGTGTTCACTGACAGTACCCTGAGCACGCTTTTGTTCTGTTGCTAAGCTTCTGACAGTCTCCTGCAGTGTCTTATCTATCACTGAGTTTTCTTTCCTATCCTTTCATACTTGGTCTCTGGAGTGGAACTTTAATTAAAAGGCCCTGATATGAGAAAGAATGGCCGTGGCCAGGCCATTCTCCTTGCACACTAAGGAAAGTGGTCACTGGTCAAACACCCAAGTCGGGATTCAGTCTGGTGGCTGCCTCTCCAGGGGGAGGCTCCCAAAGTCATCTATCTCATTTGGGGGACTGTATGACAATGGGTATTTTGATCTTGCAAAACCTTGTGTGAAGTCAGCAGTCACTTTCCTCAGCACGGGCACAACTTGGCTTGGAACTAGATTGCACTCACCCTCACTCACCCAAGAGGTGGGAATTCCTTTTATTCATTTGTCCTCTCTCTCTCTCTC
>NW_003852403.1:22221931-22268951 GCF_000181295.1 Otolemur garnettii
TTTTTTTTTTCAGTTGTCATTTTTGTTTAGCAGGCCCAGAGTGGGTTGGAACCCACCACCTTTGGTGTTTGTGGCTGGTGCTGTAACCACTGTGCTACAGGCACTGAGCTGTCTGACTTTTTTTTTTTTTAATTGTTGTTGCAGTTGTTGTTGTTTTAGCTGGCCTGGGCTGCGTTCAAACCCACTAGCCTGGGTGTATGTGGCCGGCAACGTACCCACTGAGCTACAGGCGCTGCCAGCAAAGTCTCTTTGCTTGGGTCTACAAGGCATTGTTTTTTAATGAGACAAAGGAACTCATGTATTAATATACATATATCACAAATTTGAATTTTATTTAATCTTTGTTCACTGTATTTCAGTATAGTCAGTTTCTGTTTTAATTCCATGTAACTTGGTTGCATATACTAAAGAGAGACAAGGGTAGGGCAAGAAGGCCAGTTAGGAGGCTGTGCCAGGAATTCAGGCAAGAGACGATGGCAGCTTGAACCAGTAGTAGCAGTAGTGGGGTGGAAAGAGGCCAAACCCTTGAGAGGTCTCTAAGATAGAACCTACAGGATCTGCTGATGGATTGGATGTGAGCTGAGGCAGAAAAGGGGTCAAGCAAGGATGACCATGAGCAACTGGAAGCATGGAATTGCTTTCCTCCAAGGGAAGTACACAAGGAGGAGAGGGGGTGGAAATCAGATTTAGGTTTTGGACATCTTGTGTTTGAAATGACTATTATATATGTAGGTGGAAATGTCATGACGGGAGCTGCAGATATCTGCCTGGAACTGTGGGGAGCAGCCTAGGCTAGAAACACAAGGTTGGGAACCGTGGGTCTGTACTTGGCACCACGATGATGTGATTGGATAAGAGTGTCATGTTGGAAAGTGGTGGGCATGGGGAAGAGAGGAGTTTCCATGGGTGGGAGCTGGAGCAATCTAATGCTTAGGATCTGTAAGAAGGACAAAGAATCAATCACAGAGAGTAAGTTAGGAAGAAACCCAGGAGGGTTGACATCCCCAAAGCCAAGGGAAGAAAGAGTTTCCGAGAGGAGTGAGTCTCTGTTCCATGCTGATGGATCAAGTATGCTGATACCTGGCAGCTGACCACAGATTTATAACCTGGAAGTCACTGGTAATCTAGAAGAGAGTTTTGGTCAAATGGTTGGGACAGAAGTCTTATTGGAATAGGTTAAAAAAAATAAGAAGGAAGGAATTGGAGACAGTGAGAATAGGAAATTACTTTCATAATTTCCTCGAAGGGAAACATAAAATTTAGATGATAGCTAGAGGGAAATAGGAGGATCAGAAGATTTATTTATTTAATTATTTTAAAAAAAATTTCGGATTAATATGAGGCTACATATGATTGAGTTACATTGTTTGCATTTGTTAGATAGCATCCAAGTTGCAGCTGTGTCCTTCACCCAGGGAGTGTACCATGTACCCCTACATTGTGCCCGTTAGGTGGGAGCTTTCTGAACCTCCCTCTGCCCCCATCCCTTTTCCCCTACTTGAATTTAATTTTGTTTTTCTCTTGTGTGGGCCTGTAATTGTTCATCTACTAGTTTCAAATTACTTCTGAGTGCACATGGTGCTTGCCTTTCCATTCTTGAGATGAAGTTAAAGAATGTTGGCTTTAGTAAAGTATCTCAAGAAAGGAAAAGGAGATTTATTTTTAAAGATGGAAGAAATATCAGCATATTTGAATGCTGACAAACATGACTTTTTTAAAAAAGGAGGACGCATGAATGATTCAGATGAGATGGCAGCTCTGTTGACATAATGTCTCTGGGTAGACAAAGTGAGGGGTGGGGATCCTGATGGAAGAGCAGAGGGCCTGAAACAGAAATCTGACGAGTTTGCCTGCAGTGTCAGGGGAGAGTGGAGTAGATGGGCAGAGTGGTGTGAGCAGAGTAGGGTGAAACTTGTAGAATTTCTCTTTTGTTGGCTGCTATTTTTCCTCAAGAGAAATAAGAAGCATGATCATCAGCTAAGAGTGAGAATGAATGGGGGAAGAAAGAGGTTGGAGGTTTGTGAAAGGAGGAAAAGGTAGTCAAATGATTGTCTAGAAATGTGAAAGAGTAAATGGGATGGCAAATCCAGTAGGACCGCCAGGAAGCATTCAGGGCCTCACCTGGATTAGCGGTCAAACATTTAAAATGAACTGATTCAGAATGTTGTGTGTTTTCGCCACATTCGACACTGGGTGTAGGCACAAAGCAGGTGGAGAGTTAGAGTCTGCAAGGATTGGATTTTGTCACGTGAGTAAGATGAAGAGAGGACAGAGCAAGAGGACGGTGGACCTGAGGAAATAATTGCTTAACTATGGAACTTAACTGAAGTGAGTGAAGTAAAGGAATGAGGCCATGAAGGTGGTGTGGACAGTAAAAGGGTTATAGAACCAGTGATTTTAGGTCCTCATGCAGTGGAAAACCTTTTCAGAGTCAATGCATTAGAGAGAGAGAGCTGGAAAGATAGAAAATAGAGATGACAAAGAGGGATGGTTAAAATAGAGGTCATGGAAGGGATGTGTCTATTGGGAAGGACTGGGTTGGAAATACAGGAAGATGTGGAGGCAGGTGGAGAACAGGGTCTTTGGAGGGAAGGAGGTCAAAACCAACAGGCAGGCCAGCCTCTTGTGGGATGCATCAATATTGAAGTCAGTTACGAATTAGCTCATGAATAATAGTGAAGACAAGGATAATAATAATTAAGGCTGGAGACGAAATCTTTAAAAAATGGGAGTGGTGGAGACCATGGATCTTTAGATGTTTGCACCAAGGAGAAGTGCGTGAGGTACGGTCTAAACCTCTAGCAGGCGTCCTCAAACTACGGCCTGCAGGCCACATGTGGTCCACCGAGGACAATTATCCTGCCCGCCAGGTGTTTTTGCTGCCGCTGCCTGTCCTGCTTAGCAGCCGACTCATCCCAGAGCCTGCAGTCCAGCTCTCCAAAGGTCTGAGGGACAGTGAACTGGCCCCCTGTTTAAAAAGTTTGAGGACCCCTGCAAGGGTATGAGAGGTACAGCTGGGCATGGTGGGTCAGTACTCTTCTTTCTACCAGGTCAAGACAATGAAAATCATCTTCTCAACGCACTGTCGCTGGGAGCTGTCTTCATCAAGTAGGCGGATAGAGGAAGCGGCTTGCATTATAAGAAAATAACCCTCCCTTCTCAGGAAGAGTTTATATATTTTGTCCTGTGTTGCTGGCTCATCTGCTTTTTGTACACTAGACTGTCTTGTGAGTGTGGGTGAAACATCCATAACGCCCCTTTGCCGAGTCACCTTCTGGCTGGTGGTGGCTATTTGACATTGGGCTGTCCAATGGAGTGTAAGCAGAAGTAATCTAAGTGGGTTTCCGAGAAACTTTTTCCTTTCCTGAGAAGGTGCAGACTCAATAGTCATTTTCCTTTACCTCTTGCCCTTCCTCTTTCTTTTCCTTTCTGTAAAGTAGCTGGGGAAACTCAAGGTGCTACAGTCATTTGTCACCATGAGGGAACAAGCAGGAAGCACCAAGTGTGCCTGCACATTAGGGGTGTCAGAAGAGACAGAGGGAAAGAATTGGGGTCCCTGATGAAGTGTCGAGCTGCTGCCCCGGCCCGCAAGTTCTACTGCTGGAATTCTACTCATGTGAAGCAAATAAATCCCGCTGCCTGGGAGCCAGTACTTTAGTTCGGTTTTCTGTTCTCTGTTACTTGTTGCTTTCCTCACTCATAAAGCTACTTTCTCATGAAGCTAGAAATGCTAATCAGATGGGTTTGGGGGGAATTTCACGGACTTATTTGTGAGTAACGTCAGTAATCTATTTTAGGACATCTGTCAACCAAAACTGCTTGATTCTACCTCTCCTTCGAGGTGCTGCCTTATTCTCGTTCTTTATTTTACGGCTAGATTTTTCTTTTTTTGAAAACAGTTCTTTTGAGGCATAATTGATGCAGAAAGAAACGCACACATTCAGTGTGTATAATTTGATGAATTTGAACATAAGCAAACACCTACAATACCATCGTCACGGTAAAGGTAATAGATTTATCCAATACCTCCCCCAATTTCCTTATCTCCCTGTGTTTTTTCTTGATTTTTTGGTTTCTTGTTTGTTTGTTTTGTGGTAAGAGCACCACATGAGATCTACCTTCTTAACAAAGGTGGAGGTGCCCAGTACAGTAGTTAACTAGAGGCACTGCGTTGTACAGCAGATCTCTAGAATCTACTAACCTATCCAAACCGAGACTTATAACCATTGAACAATAATTTCCTCCTGGTGCCTGTGGTTCAAAGGGGTAGGGTGCTAGCCCCATAAGCCAGAGGTGGTGGGTTCAAACCAAGCCTTGGCCAAAAACTGCAAAATAATAATAATAATAATAATTTCCTCTGACCCCTGGCAGACACTACTGTATTCTTTGCTTCTATGAATTTAACTACATAAGTGGAAGCATGCAGTATTTGTCCTTCTGGGACTGGCTTACATCACTTACCATAATGTCCTCCAAATTCATCTATTTTGTCATAAATGGCAAGTTTTCTTCTCTTTAAAGGTTGAGTAATGTTCCATTGTATGTATACACCATGTTTTCTCAAACCATTCATCTGTTGACGGACGCTTAGGTTGTTTTCATATTTTGGCTATTGTGATTAATACTGTGATGACCCAAGAGTGCAGGCAGGTACTTGTTTGAGATCTCGACTTCAATTTTCTTAGATATACTATACACAGGGTAGTTCTAGTTTTAATTTTTTGAGCAAACCCCATACTGTTTTTCATAGTTGCTGCATTATTTTGTCTTCCCACCAACAATGTATTAGGGTCCCCTTTCCTCCATATTCTTGCCAATATTTGTTACCTTTTTAAAAAAATATGGCCTTTCTAATAGATGTGAGATACTATTTCACTATAGTTCTAATTTGATTTACATCCCCTGAAAATTGATGAAGTTGAGTAATTTTTCACCTGCTGGCTGTTTGTATGTTTCCTTTGTAGAAACACCTGTTTGAGTCCTTTACTCATTTTAAAATCCGCTCATTTGTCTTCTGCTATTAAGTTATAGGAGCTCTTTATGTATTTTGGAAATTAGCCACTTACCAGATATATGGGTTACAAATATTTTCTCCCATTCTGTAGTTGCTTTTTCACTCCGTTGACTGCTCCCCTTGCTGCTAAGAGCTTTTTAGTTTGGTGTATGCTCCTTTCTCTGTCTTTGCTGTTGTGGCCAGAGTTCTTGTAAGGAGTAACCCATCCTACTTTCCTGCTCCTTCCCCTTCCATTCATGCATCCGGCCACTGGAGGCGATCTTTGCTGACCTGCATGGAAACCATCACTTCTGAGATTCCCGAGGGCCATGCATCTTGGCAAAGATGGCCAATTTGTTTCCGGCTCCTCTTCCTCCATAGGCTTCTACAAAACTACTTTTGCTTAGTTCTCAACTTCTGAATTATTTTCTTGATCCTTACCATAACTTCTTATTTTCTGCCTAACTCTCACTGTTTCTGCTCCAGTATGTTTCCCGCAGTCCTCTTCCCTTTGTTTCCCTCTTGTCTTTTTATTTTTCACTGGGGATGATTTCTTTAATGGCCAGATCTTTACCTGCTAGACATCAAGGATTTATAAACTGATATAAGCAGGTAATCACAATACAGACCGTTCATTTGAGCTTTGGGTTCCTATTTCTAATTCTTCCAGAACACTTTACTTCAAACATTACATCACCAAAACTAGGTTTAATAATATTCAAAAGAAATTCTACTTATTCTTTCTCATTTTTTTTCTTCTCTCACCACCTTTCATTCAAGTGCCCAAGTGAATAACTTTAAATGTAACTTCAACTCTGCTTGCTCCCTCTCACTTTTCACATCCAGTGTGAACAGCCCTATTAATTGTGCTTAGAAAGTATTTCTCACCTTTTCTCTTCTCCATCCTCATCACCCCTGCCTTTCTTTGTTCAAGACCTTTCCTACCTGTCCCTCCTCCCTTGACACACTTCCAGTGGAGACAGGTGTTATCTTGAGCTTTCCATTTTTATGATGAGCCAGTCTTAACTTTTGTAAGACACACCAGTCTTTTTTCCCCCTTGGTCATTTACTAAGACAAAAGACGTATGATCAATGTCAGCACAGAATAGCTTTAGGCCCTTGTTAGTTGAACCCTATTCTAGCTTTGAACCATCTAGTTTTTATCAAGCCTGTGGCCCAGAGAAGCAATGAGAAGGAAAGATGATTTGAAGAGCCCCTCTTCCCCCAGATCAAATCTAACCCTGTATCAGAACAGATATGCCGAGAGCTAGCTGAAAGGTTTGTGAGGGTGTTATTCATGGTTTTACAGAGCCCTTCTTCACTCCTAAGAAGTTCCTGTTTCAAAAGTTAATACCAAGAGGAGTGAGTTATACTTCTCTTGGGCAACAGTGGCCAAAATGCAGAGCAGTTATTTTTAACACTTCATTCGTCCCTTCTTGGGTTCTGCATTTATTTTATGACATTTTATATTTTATGTATCATTGGATGCTTCAATTTTCTCTGGAACAAAATGGAAAACAAACAAAGCAACACAGATGTAAATAATTCAGGTCCTTATCACCTCTTTCCATGGCTAGTCTAACACTGGCCTTCCTTTCCCACCTCCCGTCTCTCCTTCTGTGTCTCTTTTACTTAATGCTTATGTCATTCTCTTGCTTAAAAGGAATTAGTAGGCTCCCCCCTCCCTTTTTCTTTAGTCGGATGTACAGGAAGATGCTTCACAATCTCGCAATTGTCTTTTTTTAGCCTCAGCAGTGCCTGTTCTCATTTTTAGCCCTGCTGGGCCACTCATTGTTCCTCTTGGCAGTTTTGCATGTTTTCGTACTTCTACCCTTAATGTTGTAAAGCGTGGATTGTTGTGTATTTGCTGTGCTGCTACTTTGCGTCACGAACTCCTATTCATTCCTCATTCTTCTATCAAATATCACCTTATCTGTGGTGCCTTTCCTGATTTCTTATAAAACTGTTTCATACAAATGAACATCTCCTACATGTAATATCTCCTCGATTCTTTTGCCAATAGCCATGATCACATAGTATTTTGTTGATGTGTTCATTTGTATATTTCTGTTTTCATTTATCTTGGATATTTTGGTGTTGGCATAGTGTTACCATTTAATAAAAATTTGTTTTGATTGGGCAAATGAGCAACATACTGGTTTATTTTTTTTTTTGGTGGACATTTGTGGCTGACATTTCATTCCCCTCATGTGATGCCATGGCCACATGACTTTTTGGATTTGTGGGTTTTGCTTAGTTACACCAGTTAATCACTTTGAAAAACTGTTTTGGTTCCACTAATAGATTTATTGAGTCATAATAGTCATCTCTAGGTCAAAATAACTGATGGGCTCACAGTATCTTTTGGGTTTCCAACAGTCTGTCTTTTAAAAAAAGTCATTCAGGCTCTCTGTGGCAGGCTTACTGCATTAGAATTGGAAGCCAGGGCTGTTATGAGACATGCTGTGTCTGGGGTGGGTGAAAGCATGATGAACCATTGTGAAATGGGAGGTTTTATTTGAAAACAGATTTGGTGCATTTTATTAATTACTCTTCAGACATACATCTTAGCACCTATTTGCTAACAATTTACTAGTCAGTTTATATGTCTATATCTTACTCTCAACTAGACAGTAGGCAGTTTGAGGTAGAGAATTATGGATTATCTAATACAGGCCATGAGCTGAGAATACTGATGGCAAAATACCACCTGCCACGGCTCTTATGAACATGCACATGATGTGGAGGGACATTTCCTGCACGAACTCTGTAGCTGAAGGCGGAACACTCCTCTTCTTCCCCCTGCTGCAGGGCTCGGCGAAGTTTGTTTTGCTCTCTCCGTATTTGGCTCTGTGGGAAGTCATCTGACCTTGGGTTCTAGGCAGGGACTAATGGGCACATGAGATCTAAAATATCAACCAACTGATACACTTTAGTCAAGTCAGGGCAAACAGCCAGCTCTGAAACTACATCCACAAGGCTCATGGCGAGGACTTTTCAGACCCTGGCCTGAACTTGTTTCCTGTATTTATGCAAAAATTTCCTGGAGACAACACCCAGGACACATTAGAAATACATTTTCTATTGGGTATTAGTATACACTTTTAGGGAGAAGACCTGGCCTAGAAAGTGAGGATGTGCTTTGAAGAAGAGCTGGCCCTGGAAGCCTCTTACTACCAAGTGGCTCTGGCCTAGCCATGCACGCCGGAGACTGAGCACAGTCCTGGTATCTAAGCCTCCAGGACAGACACAATCGAAATTCATCAAAACATAAGATCAGTCTGCTAATGCTGCAGGAAAACAGAGATCAACCAAGACAGCAGAGTTGGCTCCTTTGTGCTTAGAAAAACAAACAAATAAATAAATTTTAATGTTGTTAGGCCGATATGGATCCCCAAAGGACCAAAGGGTATTTGAATAGTTCTAGTGATGAAAAGACAAGTATTTAGCAAATATATTTTCCTCACTGGTACCAGGCTGTGGCAGGCATCTATGAGAGGGAGAGGTAGAGTACTTATAGTCTCTGCTTTGTGTGTGTGTGTGTATATATATATATATATAGCATTCATAAAGGAGGGTTGGGCAGGGTGAAAATAGTCTAACACTAATTTTAGATAATTTGCATAGCACTCTCAGAGTGTGATCTCCCTATGACCTTAATGAAATAAACAACTGGGCCAAGGGGAACAGGACACACAGGAGGCATTTTTGTGGGGATCTTTCAGTCTTTGCTGACAAAATCCATCTATCTGTAAGGTCTATAGATAGGAGGAGTCCCTTATGGAGGAGGGGGTTTTTATCGTATATGTCAGCTGGTTGAGTCTCCATTTACTCACCTTTTAGATAAGACTACATTGTTAGAGAAGACGCTTTTAATGCTTCTCTGTAAAGTAGTGGTAACATGTTCATGTGTAGGACAGAATTCAGAATGATGGAGTAATTCCATCACCACGAGTAGACATAGATCTTAGCAAATAGGAAGGAGCAAGACGGCCACTTGCACGTTTCCTGCGAGGGGCAGACATCTGGAAGGAAAGTGATGAAGGCATTGAATAAGTCACTAAATATTTTGAGGCCCTCTAACATTCCCCCCCCCTCTTTTTTTTTCTGCATGTTTTTTTTTTTTTGGCCAGGGCTGGGTTCCAACCCGCCACCTCTGGCATTTGGAGCGGGTGCCCTACTCCTTTGAGCCACAGGTGCCACCCAACCCCCATGTTTTTGAATGAAGTAACCTCCCCATAACATCTCTTACAATTAGCATGGAGATACTTTCTATTCAGAAGTAAGCTAACCTTCTGTGCTTCCAGTACCAAGAATCGTACAGAGGTTAAACATCATAAAATTAAATTGGAAAAGGAAAAATGTTTTGTTGGTTTTTAAACAGTGTAATGATTTTACTAATTTAAAACCAAGCTCAACCAAATGCTTCACTTAAAAAAAAAACTGTTTGAAATATCTTTTACCTTTTATTTCTTTTTTTAAAGCTTTTAACCTCTTTAGCCAGCTGGTACAGAATAATACTGAAGTTTGTAAAATTCCCCCAGACATGTGGCCCTTTTACATTCCTTAACAATGCCGAGGAAAACTCACCACCCTCTGTGTGATTCTTAGGCAGGGACAGCAGCAACTGGGCACAAAATGCCAACAGGCCGGAGTTACTGC
This sequence comes from Otolemur garnettii, assembly GCF_000181295.1. Classification (NCBI taxonomy): domain Eukaryota; kingdom Metazoa; phylum Chordata; class Mammalia; order Primates; family Galagidae; genus Otolemur; species Otolemur garnettii. The sequence continues at coordinate 22,231,587 of NW_003852403.1, forward strand.
TCTGTAGCATTCCACGGTGAGAGTGTGGCCACCCCACATGTCTATTTAAACATACAGGTAAACTTTTCTCTAACTCAAATCCCTCAATGCCAATCAGAACTAGATTTTATTAAATTTTATTAAAAATTTGTCAAAGCTGTTCTTAGCCTGGAAACTTGCTTGCTGAGTTTTAGCCCAAGGCAGATTTTAATGGCCAAGTTCTCCAGGCATCAAAGGGAGGAGGAGTTAGCAAGAGGATGCTGTCTCTTCCCCAGCGGTGACAGCTGGCTCTCATGTGAAAACTCCATAGAAGTATCACAAGTTAGAAGAGACTGGAACATCTCTGACAGCAAGCCTGGAGTTTAATCACTCCTCTCCCTTCCACCATGCCACTCTGACACAGGCTTCTGGTGCCCTTAGAAGTTTTCCAGTCCTCACGCTGATCAAAGCGACTGGAATTCAGAGCTAATTTCACCTACACTCATTCCTTCATCACAAATTGGGCTTTCATGTTTTAATTTACTTCTTCTTAAAATTGGATTTAACTTTGATTAGTCACTCATCATTCATTTTTCCCATTTCTCTTCTCCCTGAATGAGATTCACGAAGACAAAGAGAAAGGGGATTGAGATCTCTGAATTGCCTCAATGAATTCTGAAGTTTTGTGAAGACATGGGAGCTTTGTGCTAGAAGTTTTTAATGAGAAAACAACGCATAGGCTGGCCACTGCCCAAGTCTTCCCTCCTCATTGTTTTTATCTTGCAATAGGAATACTTTTAAGAGAAGTTAAAGACAGAGAGGCAGAGGACATTACTTACTTTATTAAATTTTCTGGGTGGTGGATGCTAAGGTATGCAACTGGACCAGTTGTGCTAACAGGTAACAGGTGCATCCTTACTGGTGGGATGGTCCAGAAGTAGGTAATCCTAACCAGATAGGGATTGACTGAAATTCTGCGGGCGGCATTTAAGGACAGCCACCTAAGGCATAACTTCAAAGTTGGCTGACAGCTTGCTGCTTATCCTCCCTGAGCTCAAGGACACCAAAGAAAGGAGACACACTAGAAGTTGAAGTTGGCCCGGCTCTATATGGTCATTTTTGGTTGTTGTATGTGTGTGTTAGGGGAGGGGAAAGAGAGAAGGAGAAGGGAGCTGGTAGAAACATGACTTGGGCAACAGTTTAATCTATTTGAAGAAAGGTCAGGCAGTGTCAAACCCATCTCAGACATATCAACCTCTTTTTCCTCTAGCCGCCCACACTAACCAGTTATGGGTTCATATATTCTGGGGCATCTGCAGGAAAAAAGGCAATACAAGTTGGGGCTAAAGATTCACTTCCTATATAGCATTCATTTCTGAAATCTTCTCTGCCTTTGTCTTCAGGCAGGATGGGCTCAATGGCACATCCCTGGATCCTCGAGGGAACTCCTTCAGAAGGTATAGACTGTGTTGCAAAAATAACGAAATAAGTCAGCTGCCAGCACTTTAGACTAGGTTTTAAAAACTTCAGGGGAAAAAAAAAAAAAAAAAAAAAAAAACTTCAGGGGATGCTTTAATGAAGATATTTCAGACATTCATGAAGCTGCCTGATAGACAAATTTTCAAGAGGTGGGAGGGGGGCAGGAGGGGTCAACACCTTGAAAAAGCCTCTGGATCATACCATTTAGCCAAAACAGAGGACATGGGGATCATCATCTAACAGTGGTTCTCAACCTTCCTACTGCCGCGGCCCTTTAATACAGTTTCTCTAAAAGCTACTTCATGTACTGACACCCTAGTTTTCTCTTTACAATATTGTGACTGAGTAGTTTCTATCAAAATAGTTGATACTTACAGAGTGTCATTTGCAAACCATTTTTATTGTAGAAACTTGAACATACTATAAAAGCAGAGCCCTGTGTGTCTATTATCCAGTCTGGTGAATATCAGCCCGTGGCTGGTTCTGGTCCATTCACACCTCTGTCCACCTCTCCTAAATCATAGATATCACATTAATTACTGAACATCATTTATGTGTCAGGCACCATTCCAGTGATATACACACATTGGCTCATTTAATGCTCACTGTACCAATATTAGGGAGCCTCCATTATTACCCCCATTTTACAGGTGGGGAAACAGGGGTCAAGAAAGATTAGGTTACCTGCCTAAAGTCACACAGCCAGCACTAAAACCCAGGCAGGCCATCTCTGGCGTGACTGCTCAGTACCACAGGACTAGACCACCCAGCCATGCAGATTTGACTACCTGAGCTTCCTTCCACGCTGGCACTAAGGGCTTCTGTTCACCAGGAAGGGGCCAGTGCTAGTGATATCTCAGCTCTGGGTTAGTGCCCCATGTTGGCAGCCTCCCTAAAACATTGCTCGTTGGGGCAATTGAGGCAACTTCCCCATTTTACTATTTTTCCAGTACCATTTGTATTAGGCTCTGAGTCCCAGGATGATCAAGCTTCCTGGCTTCTGGGCCCAGAGTTATCTGACAGGTTAAGTTGACTATGACATTTCTGCCATGATACATGAAAAAGACCCCTTACTGAGACAGTATGATATGATTCCATTTTTGTGAGGAAAAAATGGTAAACAGAATTATTTTTACCCAGTCACATACCAGATGTAAACATAGATACACACACAGATACACGTGTACACACAGACACACACCATGTTTACACACGGACAAGCATGGTATTATCCCTCTGTATAATTTTCCATACACTTACAAACATATAAAATTAGCAAGTGCCCTTTGTTTCATTTTTCCTTCTATTGGTTTAAAATTAGATACTCTGCAGGGTAACCCAAAAGTCACTCCTAAAGTCACTGTAGAGAAGGAAAATGGGAAATTGTAGAAGAAATCTACTTTATTTAGAAAACACTCATTATAAAACTTTACCAAATATTCTCTACATGTTGGCCACCTCTTTGTAAAATTACCATTCTTATTGTTGTTTCCCTGTATTAAATATGAGTTCCCATCTAGCCCTCCAGCCCCTATCTGCTTTCAAGAGTTCCTTTTGTTTTATTTTGTGCGTTTGCAGAAGTTTGCCTGGGTGTGGATTTCTTTGTCTTTAGATGGTTTGGAGTTTGTTGACCTCGTATCCATAGGTTGATAGCTCGCAAGCGTTTTTAAAAAGTCTTAGCCATTAACTCTCCAAATGTTTCTTATGCCCATTCTCTTTTTTTCTTCTAGATTCCCAGTTTTACATGTTGTCTATTACATGTGTTTTGAATCTTTTCTTCCAGATCATATCATTTGTCTTTCAGTCATATTTATGATGCATTTTTCCATTTTGTGCACAAATTTGAATGTCTTATATAAATGACACTGAATTAAACTATTACAACTCCACACTGGTATTTTTTTTTTTTTTTTTGCAATTCAGCCTTGTATATATCCAATGTGAAAAACTGGTAAGTGCACATATGCCATTGCCAATTTTAAAATGGTTTAATAGGCAGTTGAGATAAGAACGTGTCACATGTCATGTTGGGATGACATATTAAAGGTAGTTTTAGTTCTGGATTTTTTTTTTTTTACATTTTGGGTAACATTGAGAATACTTGTTTGTTTTTATATTGGTGTTCAGTATAAGAATTTGTTTAGAAAACATTCTTTTTCTGAAAATGCTGAAAAACCACTGGTCTAAATGATACTTTGGAGGTTGGGTTTTGACTGGTGGCATTTATAGGAGAGTCTTTTTTCACTGATGTTTGGATTTTTTACTTTGTTTCATTTCATTTTGGTTGAAGGACCACTGCTCTGCTGCCCCCTCTCTGTGATAGGAATCTAGTTCCTGTCAGTGATCACTAGGGGTAGATCTGCTCTAAATCCCCAGGCCATTTCTCGGGTCTTATGAGATGGTGCCAACTTCTCTAGAAGGTTTTCTTTGTTGTCCTGAGCCAGTAGAGAATTCTAGGTATGGCAGAAGGCTCCAGAAGGACTGACTCTGTTTTAAAGTGACAAAACTTTAAAAAACCTAATTAATATTAAACAGAAGATAGCTCTATCCTTGGTTAGAGCAGGAAACTTCCCAGATTTTAATAGATATATTAACGAATGTTTATTGAATGTATTTGCTAAATTGAAATAAAACGGTCCTTTCAGTAATGCTGGAAAACTAAGATGCTTTCTGGACTATTTGACTTGGGACCATGGTATTAGATAAATTCCCTTGTGAAGTAAGGCTTGGCTATGAATACATGCCATTATTTCTCCTAAAGATCAGAGCCAGATTTACTGTGGCGCTAATGAAGCTTAAGCTTCAGACCCTTCCCTTGCGTAGATCCCCCCAAAAGCTGACAGTTGTTGGTAGTTGTGGTGTGTCCCGATGGGGAAGGGAGCCAGGCTGCCATTGGGAAGCATATCCATGTAACATATCCAGAGAGAAAGGATTTAATCTCTAAAGTCTCTAAGACTCTAAGAAGTTTTTTGTGATTTATGTTCTCATTGTAAATTGAAATTCACATCTATGACTAATTTTACAATTAAAATTTTGTATTATTTTCACAAAGGGAAGTCTCTAAATTGTATAAGCCCCAGTCCTTCCCTCCTCCATAAACTCTTCTCCACCCTGGTACCGATAGCTATTATTTTTTTATATTATGTTTTTTTTTGGTTATATAAATCTAATACAGGTCCATTGTCATGTAGGCCATCATTGTATAGATACAAATTGAAAAAGGATCCCTCTCTGAACAGAAGTGGTGAATAAGCATGTGACTGCAAACACCTTGGGAGCTTGATGCCCTGCAGAGGGCCCAATGTGTACAATGGCCTGAGGCCAATGTAAGGATTTGGAGAGTGCACAGAAATTTAGAAATGGAAATAAAGATTACTCATAATCCTATCCCCAAATAACCAGCATTCACATTTTGATGTACAATATTTTCATAAATACATATACATACAATTAGTGTTTGGAATCTGCTGTCCTAAACGATAACCTCTCCACGCTGCATATATAATTTTTATCACCCTTTTCTATATATTATTTACTAAGTATGTTTCCATATAGTGAGGTACTCTTTGAAACACCAATTATAATTGGCTGCATAATAGTCTATCCTAGGGCTATTCTTTAATTTACTTTATGTTCTTTTCATATTGGTCATTAAGTTGGTACTTACTTTTTTCTATGCTAAATGACATTACACAGAAATCTCTATGCATAAATCTTGGTTTCAGCTTCTGAATATTTCCTTAGAACAGATTCCTGGGAGAGGAGTTAGGGGTAAAATGCTGTGAACTTTACTTGAAAGCACAAACTTTCTGTTCCCAAGTCGTTTCCCTGAAATGTAATTCAAACACATACGGTCTACCATGACTTGGTTATATTCCATGCCTCCGTGACACAGCTTTAATAAAGGCAATGGGCACTTACTCAGATTGGCCCTTTAGTTTCTTGTAATCCTCTGTCATGTTGGTTTGGTTATGCGGCTCTTGACCAGAATAACAACTCACCCAGGACAATTTAATGTCCAACTTAAATTTTGCAAAACTATCTCATTTCCCTACCCTGAAGTGAGGCAGGCACTCAGGTCTGACAGAGTTATAAGTAACTCAGATCAAAGTATTGATCAGGAGCGAATATGTTGCTTTACAACGGGAGGATAAGGTTGGAGAAACCAATCTATTATTGCCTCTATGAGCCATCTCACTGAAAAGCAATTGGGCTAATGATACCAACTTATAATTTTCAATTTGTTTTACTAAAAAGCAAACAATAACTCATTGTGTTGTGGTAGCATCTGTTCAGAGGTTACTGTTGAGAATGGTGGATTCCCAATTTGATGCTCTTCTCATGCATTTTCTCTAAAAAGAGAGACAAAAATTAATATTTTCTAAAAGGGAAAGAAAATATTGTCTTCTCTTCCTGACCTCCAAGAATACACATTCTGGCAGAGTTCTGTCTTCTCAATTACACTGTATTGAACTAATCAGAGGCTGATCAGTGTTGTTGTTTTTTTTTTATTGCTTTCATAATGAAATCATAAAACCTTAGGAAAGCTGAACAGACTCATGAAATCTCAGTCCAGAGTCGTAAAGCTGTAGCCTCTAAGCTGAGTCTGATTTATATATATATTTAGTGTGGTTTATAGTGCTTTGATATCTTAGGGATAATCATACTAATATTTATTGTGCATGTACTATGTGCATATTCCTAGGTCTTTTACATGTGTTGCATCATTTAAATCTGACAATAATATTATGAGATGGGTATTTTTATTATCTTTATTTTATAGGTAAGAAAACCAAGACAAAAAGATATTAAAGAAGTTGCCCAAAATTAGTTATTAAGAGGCAGACCTGGGATTTGAATCCAGACATTCTAGGTCCAGAACCCAGCTTCCTACTTGCTGTAAGGAATGATTTGCCAGAATTAAAAATAAAATAAAATAAAATAAAATAGCTAAGTGATTTCACATAATCAAGGAATTCCTGTCTCTCTTAAACAATTGTAAGACATGGTGAGAATCTACTGGAGATGAGGAGTGTCCTCCCTTTGGATAGGATCCTTGCTCTTTTATTTGGTCTGCTTATCTCATTTTTTAACAGCTCGACCCTTGCTGACATTCATGATGCACCTCATCTAATTTTGTGTTCCTCAGCTAGTGTGCTACTGCCCCCGAGGGGACATTTGTCAATGGCTGGAGACATATTTAATGATCTCTATTGGGGTGGGAGAGTGTTACTGTTGTCTAATGGGTAGAGAGCAGGGTCGCTGCTCAACATCTAAAGAATTATCTTGTCCAAAACATCCATAGTGCAGAGTTTGAGAAACGCTGATTTAATTCATCCCCTCCATTCATTGAGGAGAAAACCCAGGCCAGATCCCAAAGCAGGGCAGTGTCAGAGTGGCAGAGGAGTCCACACTTCTCCCTGTTCATCTCCTTGTTATGAATTCTGTAGGCCTGAACAGAGACTTTTGATCAATGATTGTTGTTCTAGTTTGTTTTGTGAAAATGAGAAAAAGAGAACTCAATATTATAGTAGTTGTGAAAAATCTTTATTGTCTAATCTAATGGATGGAAGACTTTCTAATTAAGAATCTTCTAATTAGCCTTAAGTGAAATTTTGTATAAGTTTAAAGCTGTTGCCAGAATCTAACTTTAAATCACACCCTTTTCAAAGAAATCTATAATTTTGTATTTATTATTTTATGTAACATGCATTTTGAGTGGAAATATTATTCCTTTTTCTTTCCAAAGTGTACTGTTTACAAGGAAAAGGAGAGACACTGCTTTTTGTTTTGACTCAATTAATAAACAAGGCCACTAAATTTAGAGCAAATCTCTAAACCATGTCCTTTATTGTGGGTTTTTGTGATTTTGTAGTCTGGTGAGATAAGGTGGTAGTTTGAGCTCTGATCTCTGAACTTTGCCTCGTGTAGATTCCACCCAGACAGTTGCCATGACTCAACCAAAGTGTTTTGCGGCTGAACATTTCTGAGATTTTCGTTGAAGAACTGAAATGGGTCATACAGACCTGATGCCTTCACAGATGGCCCTGATACTACTTGAGGGGCAGTGGGGAAAGTCAGAGCTGGGAGCTTTACCCACATATCATGGATGGAGTAACAGCTAGGGTTTCCCCTGTGGTGGGCACTACTGAAAGTGCTGTGTATGGGTTATCTCACTTAATCTCATTACACCAAACTCGGTGATACATGAGGAAAATATATTATCCTACATAGTCAAAAGTCCAAGGTAGGACAGATCCAGGGCTGGCTGCTTTGGTGACCTATCCAGGCCTTCGGGGTTCACCTTCTTTCCATCATTCAAGCCTGCTTTTCTTGGAGTGTTGGACTGGGCCTCAGGGGAGATGGCTGGAGGTAGCAACATGGCCCTTGCAGTTCCAGGCACCGTATTCTGCCATGTAACAATTTCCAGAAGAAGGAAAAAGATTATTGCTTTCTCTGTGTGGGTCTTTTTTTTTAATTCAGTGTAGAAATCTTTCCAGAATTCTCCTTCCCCCGACACCCATCCCCTCACAACTGATTGGCCAGAATTAAATCACTTATCCATTCCTTAGCCACTAGTTAGCAAGGGAAATGGGGTTGCTGTTGTGGGTATAGTGAGACACCAGACTGTGAGGAGGAGAGTTAGCGAAATAAAATCAGGGTTCTCTTAGCAGAAAGAAGAGGGAATAATTGACAGGTATTAGGAAGCCAACAGAGTTTCCTACAATCATTTTGAGTTGGGTTGAGTGTGTTGCTGCTGCCTGATATCACGGCAGGACAGAAGCCCTTACCTAAGTGAATGGATCAAATTCTATATTGCAGGATTACTTAGTTGAGTTTTTAGAGGCTCAGGATAATGCTAGGGCCTGCCAGGTTCAAAATACTACCCTCCTGGCACGCCTAAGAACTGTAGCCCCACTTGCTGGTTGTCGGCAGTTAGTTCCTGGGGACTCCTCAGTCCCCTGTGCCAGTTACTGCTATACAGCAAGCAGTGGCCTCACAAGGTGATGCCAAGAAAGGACTGAACTCATCCCCTCCATTAGCTGATAAGTTCTGCCCCTCAACCCCAAGGAAACACCTGGGTCTTCTTCACCTTGCTTTGGGGCCAAGTTTGCACCTTTGAAATGTCTGGTAAGTTGTATTCTCTACTGATTTCATCCAGATCGACATCGGTGAGGAGCCCAGTGATGAGAGCTGTACTCCCATATGGCAAGATTGGCTCTTTCTCCTGGTAGAGTCTAGACTTCTGCACAGCAAATCAGTGATGCTACTGGCTATGTATGGATGCTGGAATTCCTGAGTCTGAATCCTAATCCCACCAACTGCTAGGTGAGGACCTGGAAAGCTACTTCACTTCTCCAAATCCTGGTGTCCCCAGCCATAAAATGTATATATGGTGACAATAATATCTGCCTCTCAGGGTGATATTCCCTGCTCAGATTAAATGAGAATGTGTATGCGAGGTGGTTAGAAAAGGGCCTGACACATGGTAGGTTTCAAGGAGTGATAACTATTATCGCTTACGACACGTTCAGAAGTTCTAGGGTTTTATCTGACCACCTAACAACTTATAGTAGTCAGTGCCAAGATCTAGAATCAGACAAAAAGCTTCTTTTAATTCTGACGATCCTCTAACTTTTAGATTTGCCCCTGAAAAAAGTCCTGTAAATAAATGTAACACAGCACTATTGTAAGAATTACATAAAATCGTGCACCCAAGTCTTAATTTGATATAACTATTAATAATATTCCAATTTTCAGTGACAAGACTGTGTTATCTGCCAAGGCTAAGGGTATCCTTTTCCCTCCCAAGTCTAAGTCTACGTGTATTCCTGAGCTCCAGATTTGGGTTTTTTCTTTTTTTCTCCCTCTCCTATCAGTATCCCCAAAGCGCTCTGCAGGCCTCCCGGGATCCTGGAAGTTTGTTTAAACTTCTGATTTACAAACTGGCTGGCAGGTCCCTCCTCCTCCACCTTCAAAGCCTTGGACCTAATAGGGATGCAAATGTCTCCCCTGGTGGCGAAGCATTGCTTCTGTCACCGGAGGGAAGGCTCTGGGCCATCCAGGGCGGGACAGTGAGCCAAAGAGGACCCCTCCCTGGGGCTCTCCATCTTTGTGGGGAGAAATGATGATGTATGAGACAGCAATGCCTTTGGAGTCCAACAAGGACATGACAGACGGGATAATATGGGAGGAAAGCACTGTCTCTGTAATGGAGACGGATGGCTTTTGCTTGTCTTCCTGGCATTGTTAGCACTGAGGCTGAGCCAGCCTGCTCCGAGGAACGGCATTGGGTGGCAGGTTCTGCATGTCAGCTGCGCTGCCCTCGGTGGTAGCCTTCAGCCCTGGCGGGGCTGAGAGGACAGCTGAACAGAGGCGCGTGGGGGCGTTGAGTGGGAGCCCGGACTCCCTCTGGCATTGACACGCACGTTTGTTAGGGTTGACAGTCCTGATTTGATGGGCTTTTCTTTTCTTTATTCGTATACCTTTAACTCCTCCTGGCTCCCTTCCCTGCTCAAAAAACTAAGTTAAGTTAAAACTATAAAAACTTAAATTAAAAAAAAAAATTAACCAGGCCCCAAATCCTCACCCAACCCCACCTACAGGCCCCTACGTAGCCGCAGGAAAGAAAGCTTAAAACTAGAGTAGGAATGTCATCTTTAGAAATCATCTTTGGGAGCAGTTTTATGAATTCCACTTCTGTGTGGTTACCACATGTTTGGGGAAGAAAATTGATTTCACAGATCTGTGTGGGAGGCTGAAGATTTGGCTCTGAGGCGGCAGAGAAAACCCACTGCAAGAGCAGGCTCGCTAATTGACATACAGCAACGACGTTCTTGAAGGAGACTTTTTGCTTTGTGAAAATGGAATTTTTAATTTTTAATTCAACTTTACGTTTTTAAAGAGTGGTTCGATTTTCTTCTCTCTCTCCCCATGGACTCCCCCGGGGCCTCCTCCCCAAGATTTCCACTTAGGAAATTCAAAGGTAAACTGGATCAGGTGTTAAGTCATAAGTTTTGGCTTCAAAGGCAATAACCAGTGGGTACCAGAGTGTAGGACTCCAGTAGAAATGTGTCCTGGGAGGGAATCACTGCTACTTCTGTTTTTGCTCCTGTTTCAGAAGTTGATTGAGATGTTTCTGGTTTGAGAGCAAAATCCCAGCTAGGCAGGGAGGGTAGGTGATTCCAGTCAGGTGGGGAGCCCTCTGGGATCTGGCACAAGTCCGCCCACGGCTATGAGAGGTCACCGTGATGATACCTTGCCCACACTGTTTAAAGGGGTAGAAACCTCTACCGTCAGATGCTGTGAGGTGTCAGATTGAATGACTGTACCATCCAGCTAGAAATCAGTTCTGATTCCAAATAAATAATAGGCCAAGCCGAAGAAAAAAATCTCAATCACTGGATCTGTGGGTGGTGGTGGGTGCGTAGCTGCTGTTTTAGAACTTTAAATGTGGGTTCCTTGGCATTAGCTTTATTTAAATTAGAGTGGTAGCTCTTCACGCCCTCTGAAAAGTTAATAGCCCACCTTACAGGGGATGGTAGCCCGCAGTGTTTTTATGTTACTAATTATACTGCCCTTGTGGGAGGAGTACAGGGTGCTTTAGAGAAGTACAGAAGATGGGGCTCCTCCCTGAATAGCTCCCAGGGTGACTGGAGACAGATCAAAGGTTGAGGTGAAATGGACAGGTGCTTATGTCTTTGCCTAGACGTTCAAGAAGTCTCAGAACTGGTCACTCTGGCATTGCTGAAGGCCAGCTGTGGTCACTTCATTCCTCCCTTTTGTCATTTCATTTGCTCTGTCCTCTCTTCTCTGTTCGATGCAAGCAGGTCCAAGCTAAGCTGGGGGTGGATAGGAGGAGGCTTCCCCCCATTTTCATGGCTCTGCCCCAAAGTTCCCCTGAGAAGCGTGACAATGCTAAAGTAGGTCAAGCAACGCGGCTGAGCATATCCTGGTCATGGACGCTGAGTAACTGGTGGAGGTTATGGGAAGGGAAGGAGGCACCAAAGAAGGCTGGGCGTGGGTGGGAGGCCATTCCAAGTTCAGACGAGGGCACCAAGACGGCTGTGGGGCTCATACTGAGGCTCCCGGGGCGAGGAGTTGAATCTCAGCTCTGTTGTTTCTGACCCTCTCCGTGACCTTGGCTGAGATCAAAACTTTCTGCATCACAAAACTCTCCCCAGAAAAATGGGAGTTATTTTACATCAGCCTGCCAAAGAGGGGTATTATTTCAAACACTAAAGCATTACATTAAAAAAAAAAAAAATAGTGAGACCCAGGGGAAGGAAGGAAAATGGGGGCTGTGAGTAGAGAGGAAGTGACACGTTTCGTGAAATCGGAACTTTTTAAGGTTGTTTTGGGCACAGTTTCAAGAGGAAGTAGCATTTATTAAGACAAACAATCACTAATCTACTCTCTATCAGGAGACATATCTAAGTTCAAGCACACACTTTTCTTTTTTTTACTCTTCTGGATTTTGAATTTTCAATTGGGTGCTGTAATATGAGTGTAAATCTGATTAAAAGAAAACAATTTAAGGAAGAAGTTAAATTGATTTCTTGCTTTCTGATCTCTGTTATATGTAAGAAATTTGGAGGAAAATGATCAGTAGTCAGGACAATCTAATTTTTTTTGACCTCTTCCTAAAGCCTCCTGCCCCAGTTAACTGGTAAGTCTTCCTTTAACCAAGACCTTCTCCTTTGAGGGCTCCCCTAGCCCTTTTGCTGGTCAGGCTTACCTATATACTAAACATAGTACACAAGATGGGATTGGTCTGTTTTCTCTACTAAACTGGCTTCTTGAGGACTGGAAACACCTGGTCCAAGTTAGATAAAAGGTCAGTGTTGTTGACTGTAGGTGGAAAACAGAGAAATAAAGATTATTCTTATGTTGGTTTAATATTGTATACCAAATTATTATAAACTTGGTGGCTTAAAACAACATACAGTTTCCAAGGGTCTGGCGTCTAGGCACAGTCTAGTAAGGTCTTCTGCTGAAAAATGTACTCAGAAGACTATAGTTTTACCCGGAGGCTCTGGGGAATGATCCACTTCCAAGCTCATCTAAACTGTCGGAAGAGGTCATTTCCCTGTGGTTGTATGAGGGCCCTTGCTTCTTACTGGCCGTTGTTGGGAAACCATCCTCAAGTGCTAGAGACCAGTACAGGTCACAACATGGATGTTTGCTTCTTCAAGGACAGTAGGAGGACCTCTCTCACTCCAGTTGGCTAAGACTTGGTTTCATAACATAATTAGAGAGTGATATCCCACTACCTTTGCTGTATCCATTTTTATTTATTTTATTTTATTTTTTGCAGTTTTTTGGGCCGGGGCCAGGTTTGAACCCACCACCTCTGGTATATGAGGCCGGCACCCTACTCCTGTGAGCCACAGACACCGCTCCTGCTATATCCTGTTTTTAAAAGTAAATTCTTGGGTCTCAGCCACAGTCAAGGGGATGGGATTAGACAAGGGCATATATCACTGGAGGATCATGTTAGGGTGTGTCTGCCTCAATCTGTATCATAGCAGAAGCACTTTCCCTCCACAAAATCTATTTTTTTCCTTCTCTTTGAGGCTCGCTGGAGAGTAGATTTGTATTCTAGGCTTTTCTTTGAGGGTTGCTGGAGAGTAGATTAGTATTTCTAGTCTGTGCTCCATTATTTGGAAAAGTGTTTTTTTTTTTTTTTTTGAGACAGAGCCTTAAGCTGTCGCTCTGGGTAGAGTGCTGTGGCGTCATAGCAACCTCCAACTCCTGGCTTAAGCGATGCTCTTGCCTCAGCCTCCCAAGTAGCTGGGACTACAGGTGCCCACCACAATGCTCTGCTATTTTTTGGTTGCAGCTGTCATTGTTGTTTGGTGGCCCCTGGGCTGGATTCGAACATGCCAGCTCTGGTATACGTGGCCAGCGCCTTAGCCGCTTGAGCCACTTGAGCGCCGAGCCAAGGAACAGTTTTTATATTTTGTGGTTGCTTGAGCAGAAAATAAATATAGCAATCTGATATCCATCAGATCTTGTGCTGAATAAATTCCTGGTGTCAGTTGTTGAACTTTTGGTTCTCAGCTCCAAATCTACCCTCTTTTCCTCTCTTTGTTGTATGATGCTGGGACTCTACAAATTGTATTTCTCCTGTGCTAGCTGACTTCTTGTTAGGTTCTTATAATAGGGGACAGGAGGAGAAGACAGGGGACTTGCTCTTCCCTGTTTGGCTATTCATGTGAGCATCAGCCCAGCAATGGCTCTGTACCCATCAGTGACAGTGGGTTCCAGGCCATCCTCTCCCAGCACCTCCAGAGCCAGCCGAAATGCAGCCTGACAGAGAGTAGCCCTTACTGCTCCTTCCACGGAGACCCGCCCAGCTCCGTAGGATTCTCCACTAACTTGAAGGTTCTGACAACTCCTGTTTCTTTTGTTTGTTCTCTTTGGTGGCGGGAGAAACTTACTTCAACTACTACCTTGGTGTTACTCAGTGTTCTCATGTTTCTTTGTCAGTCCTCCGACATCTGTTTATAATACTCCTATATTACATTTTCTTTGTTAAAATACCTACTATGGTCTATTTTCCTGACTGGACCCTGGCTGGTACAGTACTATAGTTTCCATCCATGTTGCCAAGAAACTCTACAGGGTCTCAATAACTACTCTTGGCATTTTATCTACCAAAGCAGCCACTTAACAAACATACGAAACCCCTCTCTCGTCTCCACACTGGGCTCACAGTTGACTTTGCCCGCCTATTCAAGTCTTCCTGGGTAAGTAGTAATAGATATAAATAGGCACACAAGGGGTGATTCATACATTTACTCCCCAAATTACAGTGAATCATGAGTACAGAGATTCCAGTCTTTGAGAAGCTCAGACTTAGAAACCGGTAAAGCTGTTTGTAGAAGTTATGGGATATACCCAGGTATCTCCATTTCACAGAAGAGGAAAGAGAAAGATGAATTTCCATCCAAGGTCTGCTTGCCAGTAGAAGCCTCAGAGTTGGGGACTAGAGCCACAGATGTCTTCTCTCCTATCCTCTGAACTGGTTGCACTTTCTGCATTTCTTCACTTTTTAAAGGGCATCTGTACTCAAGTTCAAAATCTTTGAATCACTGAAAGATGACTCCACCCTCTCCTTCTCCCTTAAATTAGGCTAGTTGATCTTTCTCCCAAATGTTTCTCCCATCTGTCTGCTTTATCTGCTTTCTACAGTCTCTGAGGCATGTTTAGGCCCTTCCTGTCTTTTGCCCAGGCCATTAAAATAGCCAAATAGCTTTCTGATTGGTCTCTCTACTGCTGTCCCTTTGGTACACTGCAGCCAGAATAATATATCTAAAATATAACTCAGAGAATATTGCTCTTCTCTCCTAAAACCTTCAGTTGCTCCCTATTGACTATAGGGTAATGTTCAAATGACTCCTCTGGGAATTGCCTTCAAAATGTTATCTCAACCTCTGTTTCCAGCCTTACTTCCCATTTCTCTCTGTTGGATATGCCAGCCAATCCTGTCCATGGCCTCTAGGACATAGTCTGTACTCTTTCTCTTGCTGAAAGTGACACACTGTGCCATCATCCCTGCAATCTCACCCATCCTCTCAGATCTATCTCAAATGCCACTTCCTTCAGTCATCGTTTCTTGACTACCCTAAACACGTAGTAAGATCATCTCTTAATGAATATGAGGGAAGCACAGGTAAAGATAAGAACCACGGCTGCTGTCTGTGCTCTTTGTACACATCGCTCATGCGTCCTCCTCATGAACATCCTATGAGAGGCACTTTCTGTATGAAACATAAGGAAATGAACTTAGTGAACTTACATAAATTGCTCAGGATCACATAGATTATTTTCAGTCTTATGTAAATTATGCATATATTTTTTCATCTTTCTTCCAAAGGGATAGCTCAGGCTAAGCTCCCCTGTTCCAACCTTCTGGGGTACTTTGTGCGTGGGGGCAGTACATCACCTGTTTGCTGAAGTTTCAGAATTCATGGCTTTAGTCACAGAATTGTTTTGCCACATTCTTTGGTGCTGGATTTTATCTGATTGGGGGGGGAGTTATATTTCAAATATACACCTGTGTTTTACATAATGTAAGCCAAGAAGGGGGTGTTTCTGAAACATTTGGAATAAATTGAGTCACATTCACCTGGTGGAATAGTGTGAGAGATGATGTTTCTTTGACAGTGGCTCCTGAAGTCTTTGCTTGAAGGAGTCACGAATGAACACTAAAATTCAGAAACCCATTCAATTAGTAAAGAAATAGTGGTGAGTCCTCATCCTGCAAAGAATCTTTACAGCAATCCCTTAGTTTTCTAAGTTTGAGTTTTTGTTTATTGGCAGGGGGTGTCCTAATATACAATGGAGGATACGTGTCTCTTTAGGAGAATTGAATGTAGTTGGGGTTGGCTTGGGAATTATTCCAAAGCTACTCAAAAGGTTTATTAAACAAAAAATCAGGAGCATAGATTCAAGGTTATGAGTTAGAATTTGGGGTCAGCAAGAACTTGATTCTCCTGGTAATAATAAGGCTGACCTTTTAGAGAGCAGCATTGTGAGGATGGATGTGTAGATAATAGTCAGATTCATGTGCAGAGGGAGACATTTCTGGCAAATGCACTCAGTTGCCTTTGCTCTGACTTGAGAGCTGTGAGAGTTAGGGAACCACTCCCACATTTGGGGTCGCTTTCAAAGAACCAAGGGCTTCTTATGCAGCCCCACTTCCGGGTGATCACTTTGTATTCCTGTGAGGGCCCAGGGAACAGAGATGAAGGGTCTGAAATGCGGGGGAGGAAGGAGAAAGCTCAGGGAAGAGGCAGGGGCAACTGGCTGCTGCCACATAAGTGGAGCAGGCTGGGGGAAAGACCATTCAGTGTTTCCTTTCTCTTTCCTGGGCATCTTGTCGGGAACCACTCCTATAACCCTGGATATGGGCTGGTTGCTCAAATGAAATAGCCCTCTTTGTGCATAAAGACCTCACCGATGGCTTTTCCCTGGTGGGCTCTGAGCATGGAGAGTTTCCTGCACTGAGCATGGAGTCCTGTTGCCCTTTCCCCACCTCCTGGCTTCCGTTTGAGTTGTTCTAGGGTCACAGAGTACAGCAGAGTTAACTAGTCACCTTCTTGCTAGTCTCACTGTGCTCAGTGTCATGATTGATCCTATCCCCCTGGACTGAGGGGACACAGAAATCCAGCCTCCCAGCCCTGGCCCCACAGCTGTGTCTGGGAAGCCAGGGACACTGATCTCTGCTGACACTGGGAAGGGCGTGAACACAGGGAAGGGAAACCCTAAACTCTTCCACTGTTGTCCTGTATATAGGCTAAGCACACGGAGTGCAGATAAGGAGGGCAACTATATAATTTGTCATAAGCACGATCACTTCTGAGAGTGAAAAATGGCACTAAACTGTTATGTTCGGCCAATAGGTAAGAATTGGGGCTGTCTCAACCAAATCTGGAATTGCCCTACTGAATGGCAGCTTAGTCTCAATTCAGTCAGCAAACAATTCCTAAGCACATCTGTACCAGGCCTGGTCCCTTCCATAATTGGGTATGGAGATGTCAAGGAGTGATGACATTGATACCAGAAAAGTGGTGCCCCAGCCAGCTCAGCCGAGTGGGGCTTGGGGACCTGCCACCTCTATCTTGGTGGCAGCAGCCGGCAGAGGAACCAGCAGGTTGGAGCAAGCAGTGGGGAGCTTCCCTCCCCCACCAGAGGCTCCAGTAGAGTGGTGCTAGAGGACCTGCCAGCTCTGCCTTGGCAGCAGCAGGCACAGAAACCAGCAGGCTGGAGCCAAAGGGGGAGCTTTCCTCTCCCACCAGAGGCTCCAGTAACAAAAAAGATCAGGCTGATCAGGGGAAAACACTGGCGATTCCTCCAGTGCATCCCTGATTGGTCCATTTTCATTCCTGCTCCTGACTGGTCTATTTTATAGACCAATCAGATAAGCTCTCAGTTCATTGGACAACTGCCCCTATATAAACCCCTGAGCAGAGAGCCTAGGAGCAGATCGTCCTGACCTTCCAGAGAGAGAGAGAGCAGAAGAGGAAGCCTTCAGCGATCATTGCAGACAGTTGAGGGAGAGAGAGCAGAAGAGGAAGAGCTGTAACACTTGCATCCTGCTCTGTAAGGAGGTTTGGCACTTTGTAAGAGCTGTGACACTTACATCCTGCCCTGCAAGGAGGTTTGGCTCTAGTAAGAGCTGTGACACTTAGGTTTTCCTATGTTATCCTGTTCTGCAAGGTTTGGCTATTTGTAAGAGCTGTAATAGTACCTCTGTAAATAAAACCTAACTTACTGTCCATCCTATGGTCCATCGATTCATTCATCGAACTGTTGAGACCAAGAGCCTGGAAATCCAAAGTCAAAAATCCGGTATCAACATGACAGAGTCAGGTGCAATAGCGGAAGCAGGTGGAGAGGCAGCAAAGGAGGGTGAGGTTCTCTCCAGGCAGGGGTACCAGGGAAGGCTTTAATGAGGGGATTTTTGAAAGACTGGTGCCTCATGAGCATATAGATGGGGAAAGGGGATTTTAGGAAAAGAGAGCCATAAGTATAAAGTCACAGATGCCCACACATACACAACACATTGAGGGTTTGTAAGAAAAGTGACATTGATGGCAAGCCAAGTGTGCATGAGAAGTGTCTGGAGAAAAAGACCAGCTGAATTCAGCCTGGTTAGCCTACTGGCCACACCAACCAGCTTGGACATACTTGCTCAGAGCAGGTCAACAAACTGTGAACATATCGACAAGTGATGACAGGATGGAGTTAGGTGTCATAGTGGAAGCAGGGGCAAAGGCCAAAAGCAGTCAAATTCAGCCTGCCACCTGTTTTTGTAATCAACTTTTATTGGAATATAGCCAAGTTCATTGATTAAAAGCAGCTCATCAATGGCCACTTTCACAGTACAATAGCAAAATGGAGCTGCAGCAGAAACTAACTGCATGGCCAAAAAGACCTAAATTACCGTCTGTCTGTTTCTTTACAGAGCAAGCCTGGCAACCCCTGGCTAAGAGTCATGGTGGAATGATGGAGGACTTTAAGTGATGATATAGATATAACCACGTCTCTGATTTAGAAGGATCTCACTATGTCAGGTGGAAAATGGTTTGGAGAAGGAAACAAAGTTGTGATTCATGCAAGCAACCTTAAGTGAGGGCTACACTATGCCACATGGTGCCACCAGGCTGGAATGCAGAGATGAAGACACATTTACTCTTTATGATAATTGCAAACCAGACCAGAAAAAGTGAGGCCCCAGACCAGGCTGTAGAAATGAGGATGGAGGCGGGGGTTGGGGTAGGAGGGATAAACCTGAGAGAGGTTTAGAGAGGTGGAATGAGAAATTCTAGGCTCCAGATTTGGGACCAGGTGGTGGACAGCAGCCTTCTCTGTGATGAGGACCCTTAAGGAGTAGCAGGTTTCTCTGCAGCTCACTCCCCATTGGCCTCTTTGAACTCATTGCATTTGCCCATGAGATAAATGTCTCAAGAGCTTTCTGGAGACATCAATGTTTTAACTGGATTTAAATGTACTTGGATGGACACGTGAACAGAAACTAATTTAACCATGTGTGTCCTATCTTAATTCATTGTCACATAAAAAAGAGCCAAACTCTGACCAAACTGGAAGGTTAAGGTCTTTCACGAGCCCGTGGAAAGTGTCTGCTGCAGCTGCTCCCCTGAGCTGGCAGGAGGAAAGGACTGGACATCTTCATGCTAGTAACCCCAGGAGGTGCTAACCAAGTGTGTACTGCATGGAAGTCTGAGGCCCAATCACTTAGGTCCCGGCAAAAAAAGCCAGCACCCTAAGGGCTTCAGTCCAACACGGTTTAGTAAGGAGCTCTGAATACAGGTGAGTGGAACTGTGGGGATGGTGAGGCATGCAGAGACTCGCAACAGCAGAAACTCTCCCCTCTTCCTGGCTTGCAGGAAAGGAAAGGCATTGTCAGACCCAGTATGAGTCACAGACCTGAAATAGCGACCACCCAGAGAAACTGGGGTTGTATGGAATTCCAGCCACTGATGAAACCATGACCAGGCCTGAAGGGACAAGGGTACATATGGAGGCAAAGGGGAATAAATACTCCAACTCCTAGGCCTGCCCTCTGATCTTCTGGTATTGCCCATGGGCTGAACCCAATCAAAAGCCTCCCATCCCCCAGCAGGGTAGCAGTGGGTAGCATAGTGGGTGGTGGCCACACAGAGCCTAGAAGAGAAGGGCCTCTTTCTGATTTCTTTCAGTTCTGAAGAATTTGGGTTTGGTCACCCTTGTACTATTGAACTGTTAGTAGAAATACTAAAGCACTTGGACAAATAATTATTTAGCTAAATAAATATTGAACGTTTATACGTTCTTGCAAGTAGTTTAGAGACCCCAACAAGTGCCAGGTACTTTACAATGAGTCACACACAGAGATGGCTAGAGGGGCTTGCAAAGACAATGCTCTATGTGAGCGTTCTTAGTACACAAAGCTTTTGGAGAATTCCGGCAGTGTAGATTACTGGAAGTGGAGTCCTGGACCCAGGGGAATTCACAGTTTACCGGCAGTCCCAGGTTATGAATGAGATAGGTTATACAGGTCTGTTCTTAAGTTGAATTTGTACATTTACCTATTACCTGTAACAGTCTCTGTTTGTAAATGTGAGTTGTATGTCAGGAGGATGTTTGTAACTCGGGGACTGCCTATACATTTGGTAGATTGCACACGTTCCTTTTGAAAGGGGCTGACATTTAAGCCTGTCTGTTTCATCACTTGTGGCTTCTTCTGGTCACTGTTGAGGCTGAACGTCTTCTCACATGTCTATCAGTCCTTCATAATTTCTCTTTTGTGAGACATAGTGGTTTAGAGCTTGGTGTCTGAAGTTAGAATGCTGGTTTGTCTGAAGTCCATGTCTGTCTCTGCCACGTATTGACAAGTTATTTAACTGCTCGGTTCTCCCATTCCTCATGTGGTAAGTGGGAAAAATGATGGTATCCATCCTTGGGCTGTTTGCAGATTAAGGGCTTAGGTAGTGTCTGGCACTGGGGGAGCTTGATGTAAGGACTGACTGTTGTATTATTTGCCCACATCTTTTGCCATTTTTATCTCCCAGTGATATTAAAGCACAACGGCCAGAAGATAGCCCAATTCTGTAGCTCCTGTCCTGTTTCTGAAATGTCAGTCCTGTGCCATGATCTACACTGAGGTGGTGACATTTCCTTTTCCTACCAGGCCCCCAGCCAAGGGTGTGTGTTGATGAGCAGAGGGTCATTTAAGTGCTTTGGTTCTTCTGGCATCTTTAGAATCTGGAGCCCCTGGAATTTGAGCAAAAGTTCTCCCAGAGTCAGTTTGCCCCAGGGAGAGACAGCCACCTCCAATGTATCCCCTGCTCAGGGCAGGCCTGGAGGCCCTTGAGCTCGGCCGGCCTTTGCTCCGGTAGCCACCAGATGGAACTGCGCTGCTCAGGAGCTCGGGGCCTGCAGGAGCCCCGGTGCTCTGTGGTGCTCTCACTTGCAGCAGGGCTGAGGGCTGTGGTTGTGGCCGCCTGAGCTATTGCTGCTGTTGGGGAGATCACACGCCCACAAGGGGAATGCCTCAAGTGGATGAAAAAAACTTGAAGGAGGAAGAGAAAAGCTGCTTCTTTTATAGGCCAGCCTCATAGTTACGTAACTCTGACTGTACATTTTCAGATTTTCCACACAAGTGAAGGTCACCTTAAGATAGATTGCGAAGCATGTATCTCAGTCACAGGAAAGTTCAAGGGTGTGAATGTGTTTCAAGCATTACTTGGCAATGAATGTGTGTGGAGACTTCCTATAGTGAGGCTGAGGCTTACGTGGGCAACAGAAGGAAGTCACCACCATGCCACCAGTGCAGTCAGCATCGGCAGCATCAGTGCTGTCCCTTACTGATGCTCACTGGACACCGGGGGTTAGCTGATGTGTCAGTGCTAATTCTCATAATAATAAATCAAGGAAGATACTCTTAGCCCAATTTTGCTGATCAGAAGATTAAAATCAGGTAGTTTAACTGTAATGACCAACATCCATTAGCTAGAAAGTGGCAAGTTATATTTTGAAGACAGATCTTTCTGATGTCAAAGTTCCTGCATTCTTCCCATAGCCCATGGCACAGGCTGCAGAATGCAGAATTCTAAGGGACTTGAAAATCTGCAGTCTCTCCATGCACAAAGTCAGTGGCAACACTAGACATAGATGCATTTCACTTCACTGTACTTTGCAGAGATATTGAGTTTTTTACTAATTGAATGTTTGTGGCAACTTTGTGTAGAGCAAGTCTATCAGTGCCATTTCTCCAACAGCGCGTGCTTGCTTTGTATCTCTGGGTTACATTTTGGTAATTGTCACATATTTCAAATGTTTTCATTTTTATTGCATCCATTATGGTTATCTGTGCCAAGTAATCTTTGATGTTATTATTGTAATTGTTTTGTGGTGCCACAATCCATGCCCATGTAAGACAGTGAACTGAATTGATAAATCCATGCCCACATAAGACAGTGAACTTAATTGATAAATGCCATTCTCTTGTCTCTCGCCTTTTCCTTGGGTCTTCCTACTCCCTGAGATGTAGAAATATTGAAATTAGGCCAGTTAATAACCATACAAGGGCTTCTACGTATTCAAGTGAAAAGAAGGGTTACATGTTTCTAACTTGAAATCAAAAGCTAGAGATGATTAAACTTAGTGAGGAAGATATATCAAAAGTTGAGATAGGCCAAAAGTTAGGCCTCTTGCATCCAAAAATTAGCCAAGTTGTGAATGCAAAGAAAAAGTTCTTGAAGGAAATTAGAAGTACTATTCCAGAGAACACATGATTGAGAAAGTGAAACAGCCTTTTTGCTTATTTGGAGAAAGGTTTAGTGGTCTGTATAGAAGATCAAACTAGCCACAGTGCCTTAAGCCAAAACCTAACCCAGAACAAGTCTCTAACTCTCTTCAATTCCGTGAAGCCTGGGATTGGTGAGGAAGCTGCATAAGAAATGATGGAAGCTAGTTAGAACCATTTCCATAACATAATGTGCAAGGTGAAGCTTCAAGGGCTGTTATAGAAGCTGCAATAAGTTACCTAGAAATTCTAGCAAGGTCAATGATGAAGGTGGCTACAGTAAACAACAAATTTTCAATGTAGACAAAACAGGTTTAGACTGGAAATAGATGCCATCAAGGATGCTCATTGCTAGAGAAAAGACAATGCCTGGCTTCAAAGCTTCAAAGGACAGATTGACTCTCTTGTCAGAGGCCAGTGGAGCTGGTGACTTTGAGCTGAAGCCACTGCTAGTTTGCCTTTTGGAAAATCTAGGGACACTTAAGAAATAGGGTAAATTTACTCTGCCTGTGCTCTTGTGTTCTGTAAATGGAACAAAAAAGCCTGGTTGACAGCACATCTGTCTATAGCATGTTTTGTTGAATATTTTAAGCCCACTGTTGAGACCTACTACTCAAAACAAAAGATTTGTTTCAAAATATTACTTCTCATTGACAATGTACCTGGGCACCCAAGAGCTCTGATGGAGATGTCCAAGGAGATTAGTGTTGTCTTCATGCCTGCTACCCAATATCCATTCTGTACCTTATGGACCAAGGAGTAATCTTGACTTTCAAGTCTTACTATTGATTTTGTAGGGCTGTAATTGCCATAGATGGGGTTCTTCTGATGGGTCTGCACAAAGTAAATTGAAAGTCTTCTGGAAAAGAGTCATCATTCTGAATGCCATTAAAAACATTTCACAGCTCATGGGAGGAGATGAAAACATTCATACTTCTTCCAGACTTTCAGGAATTTGGAAGAAGTTAATTCTCCTCATCTGATATTGAGCAGAGTGGACTTCAGTGGAAGAAGTCACTGCAGATATGGTGGAACTAGCAAGAGAACTAGAATTATATATAAGTGGGGCCTGAGGATGTGACTGAATTGCTGCCATCTCACGATCAAACTTGAAACAGATGGGTAGAATTATTTCTTAAGGATGAGCAAAGGAAGTGGTTTCTTGAGATGGAAACTACTCATGGTGAAGATGCTGTGGATATTGCTAAAATGACGACAAAGGATTTAGACTATTACATAAACTTGGTTAATAAAGCAGCAGCAAGATTTGAGGACTGATTCCAATTTAGAAAGAAAAAATTCCTACTGTGGGTAAAATGCTCCCAAACAATATCATGTGCTATAGAGAACTCTTTCATGAAAGGATGGGTCAATCACTGTGGCAAACTTCACTGTTGTCTTATTTTAAGAAATTGCCACAGCCACCCCAATCTTCAGCAACTACGACCCTGATCAGTCAGCAGCCATCACCATCCAGGCAAGACCCTCCACCAGCAAAAAAGTGGCTCCCTGAAAGCTCAGATGATCATTAGCATTTTCTTTGCAATAAAGCATTTTTAAATTCTAAGAAAATGCCTTGAAGGCTACGTTAACCAGTTTGGTGAAAATATTTCAAATTGTATATAAAACCAGCACACTGTACCCCATGACTGCATTAATGTACACAGCTATGATTTAATTTAAAAAAAAGCATTTTTAAAGCAAGGTTTATATATTGCTTTTTATATATAATGCTATTGCACACTTAAAAGACTACAGTGTGGTGTGAATATAACTTTTCTATGCACTGGGAAAACAAAAAAATTAGTGTGATTTGCTTTATTGTGATGTTTGCTTTATTAATCTGGTCTGGAACCAAACCAGCAATATTTCCAAAGTTTGCCTGTGTATTTTTAGCAGATAAGTTTATTTCATAAAAGTCTTGGCTAAAAAAGTTAGTAAAGGAATAAATAGAATGCAAGAGTTGGGTGTTACTGGGGAAAGTAGAAAGAATTTAGAGGCTATGATTTAGATTTTGAGTTACGCCACTTCCTAGCTAGGTGGGGAAGTGCTGTAACTTACCTGAGTCTCAGTTTGTCACCTGTAAAATGGGAACAATAATAATGTGAAAATAAAAATACTGAAAATAAGTGGATGTGAGACATATGGCAAACAGCAGTTATTTATGTTACATTAGTTATCTCTAGAAGAACTATTGTGAAATAGTGTAGGCTACAGATTTTTTCTTTTTAATTCATGGAAACCTGAAAGTGAGACCTGAAAAGGGAGGGGTTGCTTGTTGAAACTAGAAGCAGAGTGGTGAGCACGGGTTCTAGAATCAAGACTATTTGAGCTCCAATAGCTGCATCACCAGTTAGCTGTGTGACCTCAGGCAAGTCACCCAACATCTCTGTGCTTCAGCTACTCATCTGTGATAGAGGGTAATTATGGTATTTCACTAGGTCTTTGTTTGGATTAAGTGAGATAGCATAAGAAAGGCATGAATGGGATGTATTAACACAATAGATCCTCAATAAATGCTAGGTAATCAAACAATGGTAGTCATCACTATACTAGTTAGGAAACCTGGGATCTAGGAGTGGAACTGATACCTGGCAATGACAATAAAGCAGGAAAGGGTGCCCTGTGAATTCAAAGTGCGTTTTGTAAAGTAGTAAGTTTTAGCCCTCTCTCTATACAACTAGATTTTGGAAGGAAATTCCAACACTGATTGGAGTAATTTAGCCAATCATATTATAAACTGGTTTAAAAAATAAATGATGATTTGGCTGAGGGCATGCAAAAGGCAGACCTCCCCCCTACACACAAGTGATGGAAATGGGAATCTTTACTACCATTCTGGAAAGCAAGTGAACAAGCTATGCAAAGTCTCAAAACTGTGCATGTCCTTCAACTCAACACTTTGACTTCTAAAGCTTTACTTCAGAAAATGTTCAAGGATATCCTCGTTCTGGATATTCATTTAATAAATAAATTCAATTATTCATTTATTTAAAAAAGCAAGTGAACAAGCTATGCAAAGTCTCAAAACTGTGCATGTCCTTCAACTCAACAATTTAACTTCTAAAGGTTTGCTTCAGAAAATGTTCAAGGATATCCTCGTTCTGGATATTCATTTAATAAATTTATTTATTTATTTAAAAAAATTTACTAAGTACCCTTGCTAGTCTCTGGTTTGGCATAGTGAAAACTAGAATCACAGATGCTGCCCTCACAAAGCTAATAGTCTAGTAGGCAAGATGATCATTAGACAAGTGACTATGTGGCCAGTTCATTCATGACTACATTAAATGCAAGGAAGGAGCTGTGTAGAGTCTAAGAGCATAAACAACTGAGGGGCTTGATCTAGTCTGGAAAGTCTTGGAAGGCTTCCTGGAAGAAGTTCCATTTTGTCTGAGACCTGAGAGACAGCTCAAGTTGGCCAGTGACTGGAAAGTGAGAAGGAGACTCAGGCAGAGCAAGCTGCATGTTCCAAGGCCATGATCTCTCCAGCTGTCACATGGCAAAGGCTTTGGAGGAGGGCCTGAGAGGATGGGAGGGACCTGACTGGATGGCTTCAACTGCACAGATGTCCATCACAGAGTTGTTTACAAGAGTGAAGAACTGAAAAACAAAACCCTAAATGTCCGACAATAAAAGGACTAGTTAAAAAATGTTATGGTACATCCATGAAAGGACTGAAGGAGTCCTACACAACCACCTGTATCATAGAAAACTATTTTCAGGTAAAGAAAGAAACGCATGATACAGTATATTATTCCATGAATGAAAGTTATAAAACTTTATACACTGTGTAGTCCTGGTCTTATTCAAGAAGAATGGTACATATAGATGTAGAAACATCTGGGAGCAGGATGCCAACATGTTACTAGTGGTTATTTCCAGGTGATGAGATAATAGAATTTTCCATTTTCATCTCTCTTTATCCACACTTTTACAATGACCACACACACACACACACACACACAATTACACTGACTATGTTACCTTTTATAACAAGAACCTTTTTCTGGAGGGTGTAGTTGGTTGGCAGGTTAATGTAGGGGTGAAGAGCAGGGGCCCTGGAGCTGGGCAGGCTTGGGCTTGGTTTTACTCATCTCAAGCCTGGGATCTTAGGTACGTTTCTGTGAGCCTAACTTGCCTTTCTACAAAATGCATTGTGATTGTTGTGTGGATTCTGTGATATAATACCTAGAAAGTGCTTAGCACAGTGTGGCCCATTAGTAATAGTTCCACCGTGCTGGCTAGTAATAGTGAAAAGAAATATAACCAACGTGTATAGAGGTTTATCTCTAGAAGCCGCTCTTCTCGCTGCCTGGTTTGTATTTTGGACCGTGCTGGGGAAGAGGGCCATATTCTATAGTCGTGGTTATTCTCACTGTACCTCGCGGACTGCGGGCAGGGGTGAGAAGAGTGCCCAGAGTGGACTGGGGCTGATCGGACAGAGGTTTCTAGGGCAAACCATGAGACTGGCAGGTTCCCTCTACAGCCCATACTTTATTCCCCTCCCATCCTCTCTCTACCTCCCATCCTTTGCTCTCACCTTCCTCCCACTGCCTCTTTGCCATTTCCTATTCTGAATTGTAAATTCCTCTGAGGCCAGAGACCAAGTACCAGGAGTCCAAGTACCAGTCTCCTCCCACCCCATGCAGCACCTGCTGCTTGCCTTGTATGGCTGCTCTTCTTGGCTGTCCTAAGCTGGGAGACTTATTACAGACTTTCCCATTGGGTGGGACATGGGGAAAGAGTGGTGGTGGAGGGAACAGAAGGGAATAACATAGATGAAAGATGTAAAGGGAAAACAAAAGATCTTGGTGAAGGACGAAGAGAAAGCAAACTTTGAACTCAAGGCGATCTGTGTTGCAATTGGCTCTATTTTTTTTTGCAGTTTTTGGCCGGGGCTGGGTCTCAACCCACCACCGCCAGCATATGGGGCCAGTGCCCTACGCCTTTGAGCCACAGGCACCATCCCATTTGGCTCTACTTTTAAAAACTACTGTTAGCTTTACTTTCAGGCACATTCTCTAACCCCTCTAAGCCTCCGTTTCCTCATTTACAAATGGAAACAATATTGTCTACCTCCTTGCTTGTTGTGAGGATTAAATGAGGTAAGGTGCGAAAATACCCAGCAAGGGGCTTCGTGGTCTATTTAGATAAGTTTTCTTTACTTCCCTCGGAGGTTCTGAGAGCAGGGTTGATGGTTGATGGAGGAACAGTGATGTTCAGAGAACTGGGGGAGCAGCCAGCCAGCTTATTTTGTGGGTGAAGAAGAGTTTGACTCGGGGCAGGTTGACGTTGAGGTGCTGTGCAGACCCACCCATTCAGCAACTGAAATGAATGACAGGCACTAGTTTTCAAACCATCTTCATAACTTACGCCCAGTGTTACGGGAGTGCGTATCAGGAGGACGTGATAGTGAGAAGGGGAGAGCACAGAGGAAAACAAGAAGAGAACTACTGTAGAAGGGGCAATTTCAAAATTCGCTACAGGGTGATTAGTGGAGGAACTGGATGCAGGCCACGTCATCAGAGTTAAGGAGATCAAGAAACTAAAACTCGTTTTTGTCATAAGGAAAAAATACTTGAGACCCCTCAGCGTCATCCACCTTCCAGAGCCGATGAAAACTCTCCACTCTTGCCCAGCTCTTCTCTGAGCATACCCGGCCCGTCCCCCTCTCTACGAGTCACTGTTGTCCTCCCAGAAACTCAAGATCGTCACCATCCTTCAGAGTCCAGGATGGGTCTCACCACTGCACACACTTCCTGTCCTCTCCAGCCCACACTGGCCTGGCTTTCCTGCCTCCAGACTCCTACCGCATTTCTTGACTGCTGCTTTTTGGCTTTTTTTTTTTTTTTTAAGCATTTATTCTTTATGGCTAGAATTGGGAGTCGATTTCATCCCGTGTGCCAGCACTGGTCAAATCTCTGTGGCTGCCTGGAGAAGACTCCTAAGACATCTTCCAGACTCCATGGTAAGAAGCCGTGTTTGCTGTGCCTGTCAGGTTAGCTGCCAGCGCAGGGAGCCTGGCATCCGCTCTGGCTATCTGATGGGGCAATAGGATTTACCCAATAGGATTAATGTCCTTATAAGAAGAGGAAGAAAGACCAGAGCTTTCTCTTTCTCCACCATGTGAGGACACAGTGAAGGCCTGCAAGCCAGTAAGAGAGCTGTCATCAGAATTTGCATCAGCTGACGTTTTGATCTTGGACTTTCCAGGCTCCAGACTGTGAGAAAATTAATTTCTGTTGTTGAAGTCATTCCATTTATGGTATTTGTTATGGCAGCCTTAGCAAAGGCATTCATCCCAGCCCCATTGCAATGGTCCATGCTGAAGTCTAGAGAGTGTTTCCAAAATGAATCTTACACTGGGAGAAGGTTTTCTCACTTACAAGTCCACTGTGATTTCCATCACGGCCTTGAGAGAGAATTTGGCCAAAAATTATTATGCCCTTCACAGAATCAGAGAACCGAGGTGCTCTAGCATTCTGCTCAGCATTGGGTACCAGCTCAGTAAATGTTTGGTGGATATAAGCTGGGAGTGCCCAGGTCTAGAGTGGAGGAATTCTGGTTCCCTTTCCAGGCCTCTTATCCTCTTCGGCACTGCCTCTCCTATAAGGACACTTCGTTGAGGTGCTAAGAAAGAGCTTTTCAAAGCCGTTTGCTGTTATAATCTGGATTCAAATTCCTAAGTGATCTTGGACCAGTTAAAAGTCTTACTCTGAGTTCCCCCAGAAAGGTTCAAATCCAAGTGGTTTATTTGGGAGGGACAAGAGACACAAGTATGGTGGTAGGAAGAAGATATGGAGAGAAAGGCAGCTGATACAGTTGTATTGTCCAGCCCGTCCACACTGTGGGCCACTGGAGCTTACACCCCTGGGGACTCTGGGGCTTACACCCCTTCATAGAACACATCCTCAGAATCAAAGCCCCATCCCACCACCCAGGACCAAGGAAGCCAGGGAGTTTCTACATTAGCTGCTGCCCATTATTTGTGATGGCTGCTCCTAGAGGACATTTCTTCTCCAACCCATCTGTTTCTGCTGTAGACAAGACTCTCAGGCCAATGTCTAGCATTTGAAAGTTGAGCTGATAGACACCTATGTGGTGAGGGCCAAGGAAATGTGGATGGAGGACAGACAACATCTGCCATCTCTAACTGCAAGACCAGTACCTGATTCATTACATGAGCTGGTATTTGCAACATGCTCAGAACACTCTAGCATATAAATATGTTAAGATAAGTGTGTGGCAGATTATATTTTCCATACAGGGACACAGCAGTTTTCTGGTTCCATGTGCTCTGCTAGAACCTTGCCACTCTCTTTTCAAGGTGGAGACTATTTCCCCTCCCTGTGAGCCCAGTGGCACTTTGTGACTGCCTGATGAGCAGAATGCTGCCAAAGTGAAGGGCCTGGTTTGTAAGGGTATCATAGAAGGTAATAAGGGATCACCTGCTTTTCTATGTGTGTGTGTGTGTGTGTGTGTGTGTGTGATAGATAGATGGATAGATCGATAGATAGATAGATAGATATAAATATAGATTGGCCACCCTCCCCTTTGAGAGCACCTATCCTGAAGCCACCACCCAGCAGAGATCACATGAAGAGATAACATAGGACTAGAAAGGGAAGTCCAAGAGTTTCAGCTGTTGGAGATGTCCAGATCAGGGGTCATCCTGAGCAAAAACATGTATAGCTTTAGTGAGGAAGCCTTCAAGATGACTCCAGCCACAGCCACGATCCTGACTGCACCAGAGGAGACATTGTGAGCTAGATCTGCCAAATTACGCTCGACCCAAATTCCTGATCCACAGAAACCTTGAGAGATAATGAATAATTATTGTTATTTTAAGCTACTACATTTTGAGATAACTTCTTATGTAGCCATAGTAACTGGAACAGCACTTGATAAATACAACAAATACAACCTAACCTCTTCTGCTTATAGCCCCTCCCGAGATATGAAAAGAAACTTCCTATTCTGGATTCTGCATTGCAGCAGATGGGTATAGCCCAAGCCAATGTTTTTCCAATAATCATGACTTCACAATGTTGAACTTCATAGCATGGAAAGGGTTTAATTCCAGCTGGATGTTGCGGTGACTTCTCAGGATCTATTTTGATCTTCCATTCAGTGGTGGCCTGGTCAGTTGGTCACTCACCCCTAGGTCCAAACAAGGCCTAAGCCATCAGGGAATCCCAACCTTCTTGCCACAGTGACGTAAGTCGGGCATAACCAATCAGTACATGGCTTTCCCCGAGGGTGGGTTGGGATGGAGTGATCAGGAGCACATCCAGGACTTTTGCTTGGAAACCTAAGCATTTTTTCTGTGAGAGATGAAGCATTTTTTCTCTGAGAGGTGTTGAACTTAGGCACACACACTGGGACCATTGCAATAATTTGCTAC
Organism: Otolemur garnettii; assembly: GCF_000181295.1. Classification (NCBI taxonomy): domain Eukaryota; kingdom Metazoa; phylum Chordata; class Mammalia; order Primates; family Galagidae; genus Otolemur; species Otolemur garnettii. Next base: position 22,262,249 of record NW_003852403.1, read on the forward strand.
CATGAGAAAATCAGCCTAAGGATAGAATCAACACACAAGAGAACAGGACAGAGGGGGTCACAGAGAAGTTAAGCTGGGGCCTTGATCAAGTCATGCCTGAAGCCCAGACTACATCTGCGTTTTCAGATATGGGAACCAAGAAGTTGCCTTCACTGTCTGGCTACTTTGAAATGGACTTCCTATTACCTGTAACCAGACATGTCTCAATGAATTCAGGTACCAACACATCAGACATTGTCACTAGAACTAATCCACTCCTGTTCTGCAGAGGTCGAAAAGAGGAGCAATGTGTGATCTGTAAACACCTTTGCAGCATGTTCTCTGTACATTTTTCTACAAAACCTTGAATTTTGCTAAGAAAATAACTATCATTTTTCCTGGCTACATCTTGGGTAAAGTGTGTATAGACTTAGTGGGTGTATTAATTTCCTAGGGCTGCTATTAACAAAGTACTACAAATCGGGTGGCTTAGAACAGCAGAAATTCATTATGCCACTGTTTTGGAGGCCAAATGTCCAAGATCAAGGTGCTCATAGGGTCATGCTCCCTCTGAAGGCTCTAGGGAAGGATCTATCCCAGGCCCCCCAGGCCTCTTCTAACTCCTGGTAGCCTCAGGCCTTCCTGAGTCTCTCTGTGTGTCTTCTGTCCATGGGTGCCTGTCTCTGTGCCAAAATTTCTTCTTTCACAGGACACTAGGAGTAGGGCCCATCCTAACACCCTCATTTTAACCTGATCAGATTTGTAAGATCCCTATTTCCAAATAAGGCCACATCCTGAGGTACTGGGAGGTAGGACATCAGCAAACCTTTTTTATGGAGACACAGTTCAGCTCATAGCAGTGGGGTAGAGGAAGGAGGTTGGGAGGGTAAACACAGAGATGGCAAAACACCAAACACAAGGTGGACATAAAGTTCGTGTGCTTATTTAAAATAGTTTAACATAGAAATCACACACGAACTTTATGTCCACTGTCTATAAGAAAAATTAGAATCAATTAGAGAGAATACCTTATCAAACAGCATAATTTTGGCGTTGTCCAAGTATAAGAAAGCTGATGGCCCTGCTTTGACTCATAGGAGAATGGCAGGCATGAGGTTTCTGCTGGAAGACACTTTCTCTGCTGAGATGGAGACGAACATAGAGGCTTGTTGCCTTTTTTTTAGCCTAGATGTTTTCATTACAACAATCTCTGTTTTGTTGTGGGCTTTTTTTTTTCCCTTTGAGGGAATACACACAATGCCTTGACTTATGTTATTCTCATTGCGTCCAACTGAATGAAATGTATGAAGCCTCGGGCACAGTGTGTTCATTGTTTGGGTTGGGATAACTGAAGTGTCAGGAATATTTGCTTACTGAAAACAACTCAGGAAGGCCCTGTACCCCCAACCAGGCCAGGGCCACAAGATGTGCCACATTCTGTAAAACTGTCCTTGTGCCTTTTACAGCAGGGGCACCTTTCCAGGTAAATGAATTTCACACTTGGGGAAGAATACTGGGTTAGGAATCAGAAGACCTTATCTCTATTATGGACTTCACAATTCACTCACGATGTGACTAAGTCACTTAACTTATCTAGACTTCGGAGTTTAATGGGCATGAATAGTACGGCATTTTCTACTTCATAGGGATACTGTATAGTTCAAGAAAGAGAATCTATGTGAAACATTTTATTTTATTTCATTTATTTTTTGAGACAGGGTCTAACTTTGTTACCCTTGGTAGAGTGCCATGGAATCATAGCTCATAGCAACCTCAAACTCCTAGGGTCAAGCGATTCTCTTGCCTCAGCCTACCTAGTAGCTAGGACTATAGGCACCTGCAACAATACGCAGCTATTTTTAGAGATGGGGTCTTGCTCTTGCTCAGGCTGGTCTCAAACCCATGTGCTCAGACAATCCATCCACCTCGGTCTCTCAGAGCGCTGAGATTATAGGTATGAGCCACCACTCCCGGCTATGTGAAACACTTTAGAAATCTTGAAATGCTAAACCATGTGTATTACTACTAACAGAAGTTGATCATGTCTACTACTGCCCAAGGATGACTTTGAACCCAGGACTAAAATGGGCCCGTGTTCTCATTATTCTCCATTTTCTCCCGAAGGTTAATTCTCCACCCTGTTCTGCCCTGCTCCATGTCTTAGGAGGCTGAGTACCACCTATTACATTAGTTGGACTTGCCTGGCCTGTGACTTCTGGTTGGATTTGGTCAATGAGAAGCTCCTGTAGAATGGGAGGGTGGGAGGCGAGAAAGGTTGGGGTGTTTACTCATCTTGCTCTCTCCCTGCCTGGAAGGTCTGGGCAGTAGCTGCGTCCTCCTTTAGCCACAGCTCCGACCGACTCTTCCACGCCTTTGGCCCTCACGGAGCTTCAGGTAACATCATTCCCTCCCTTTCCCTTCAGCGTGAGGAGGGCAACAGTTTCCCACTGTGGCTGAGCCTTGGTGCCTTTGTCTGCAAACCATCTCTTCAGTATCACTATTTGACCCTTTGAATGTGCCCTCTGGTTCTTGAGGGACCCTGACTGATGCAGCACCATGACCAGATGTGGCCAATACATGACTCAGCTCTTCCTGAGGGAATAATCATCTCTGTCTTTTGGGATGGTCTGAGTTGCCTATCTTCTTTAACCATTGGGCAGGTCTTCATAATGATCCTTCTCCTATAGAGATGAGATCAGAGGATCTTAAAGAGCTACAGCGGTTTGGGGGTATTCACTTCTTCCCATAAACAATCAGGATGCTTTCTCTAGGTTTCCCAGGAGGCAGGGCCTCCGTCCTTTCCTCTGCTACCGGTCATTCCGATGTTCAGATGTTCTGGAGTTTGGTCTGTCCTTCCCTTGTACCACAGAGGCTCCTGACTGAGCCTCAGGTGGCACACACCTCTTTTCTCTTTCCCATTCTCCTGGCCCCAGAGTCCCTTGTGCAGCTGGGCTTGGAGTCCTGGCTCATCACTAAATCTCTAGTCGCCCCTTACATGCAAGCAGGCTGTTGCTTCTTCCCTTCACACCAGTCCTGCCTTCCTTTATGCCCTCTCATCCTCTCAGAACTGGACCTCTCTGAAACCCTGAATTTCTCTGTCAGGATTTCCAGTTGACCTTCCTTTCTGCAGTCTCTCCCCAATTCAATACAGCCCATAGACTTTGCTTCCCCAGTTTTCCTGAAAATTAGCTTTCCTGGTGCTCCTTCTCTCCATGAAAACCTTCAGTGACCCTGCCATCCATGAGACAAAATCTGATCTCCTGATCTTGGTATTCAAAGCCCCACACAACCTGCTTCTTGGCCCACTCATTACCTGACAACCCTGCCCTCTCTCCTCGCTCCCTATGACCCTGCCAGGGCCTTGCAGCCCCCAGTGCTCCAGGAGCATCACCCTCTGCCTCCTCAAGGGGACCTTACTCATCCTTTCACCCTGAACCCCAGCACCACTTACCCTCTAAAACCTTCCTCGATCACTATGAGCCACAGGAGGCTTCTCTCCTTCCAAGCTCTCTCGGAAGTCCCAGAACGTTTGCTGAACTGAACCTCAGCTCCTAAGAACGTTGTGTACAGGAGTCGTGGAGGCTGTAATCCCTGTCCTGTGGGGATAGGCCTTACACATGGTTTGTCCAGGTAGTATCTTGCATAGTAATAGGCCCTTATTATCCATCGAATGAATTAATAAAGATGTGAAATAAATCAGCTTATCCAAACTGCTGATCTTCAGGGACTGGGCACACACATGTATTTGCATATTAGTAGAATACTAAAGACACACATGCACTTGGGTTGGCTCTGGGACTCAGAAGATGATGATAATGGTGAGGAGGAGGATGATAAAGATTAAAATGCCTGCGATTTACTGCACACCTACTGCTTGCCAGTGCTTCACATGCATAATCCCTTTCTGTATAACCCACTCATATTAGTATTATTACTATTTATACTTTATATGTCAGGAAATAGAAGGTCAAAATGACTAAGTAAATTTTCTGAGATAATAAATGCAGTGGGGGGCAAGGCTGAAGTATGTTCTATCAATCCAACACCGGGCAGCCTCTGGACGGGTCCTGCAGGTGACACAGGAGTGCCATGTGTCTAGTGTGAGAATGCACGCATGGCACCGTGTCCACTTACCTTCCTCCTAGTAAGGGCAGGGGGCCAAGCCTGAAGCTTTCTGTATCCTCACGCTAGCACATGCCCAGGACATGACTTTGAAAAAAACCCAAGGCTCACTAATAGTGGATTAATTGACTCTCAGCTCTAACCCATTTCATAGCCAAATTTCAAGTGATTTTTGGAGGAGGGCCTGGCAAGGTTGCACTGTAGGTTTGAATAGGAATTCCTTTTCCACTTCTCCAATATCATAACACCTTTAGCTTATATAATTACTTGTCACTAGAGCTCTCCCCTTGAAGGGGCTTTGTACTGTGTCCACTTATCTAAGTCAAAATATCTCCCAGAACTCTCTTCTCTGTGTGGTTCGAGATTAGGACTGACTATATAAGACATCTGCGGGAGCCTGGGCAGGCAGAAGGGAAGCAGTCACAGCTCTTTGTAGCTTGGCCTGGCATAAGCTCACGCTGTGCTCATGGCTCATCTTGCCTGCGCTCAGCAGTCCCCAGGCCTGCAGTTCCTCCAGCTCCCACCCAATCTCCTCCAGAGCCTCTGAGTCACTGGGTTGCTACATGAGCAATTTTAAGGAGATGGTGCCAGCTTCTGCAGGTCCCCTTGTTGTCAAAATCAGAGGTGATAAGAGGCATACATGGGTCCCCCTTTGTCCCCATGGGCTTCAGTTTTTCTCATGCTTCCAGTTTGTGCTGCTCTCCTCACTGCAGATCCACCAAGCCTTCCAGATCACCAGGGCTATTGATCCACAGTGGCTGCAGGCCTCCACCGGGTGGAGAGCCACAGACTGCCATCTGCTTCTCCACCACCTTCCACAATTATGCTAATTTTTATAACAAATCTCTTGTTCTATATCATTCAGGGTGGCTCTGCCTCTCTGATTGAAGCCTAATTGATATAGCCCTCTCCCCTGGGTCCCCAGGCTGGGATAATGGGGCAAGATCACTGTCAACGCAAGATGAAAGTCTAGGACAGGGGAGCCTCATCCCTTCTCCCTTTCCTTCCCCACAGACTGTGCTGTTTTCAGAGACAGGAGCTAGATCCATGTGACGGGTAATGAGACCAAACTTAAGACATCTCAGAGTTATTTAAGACTCTACTTGCCCAAGCAATCCTGAACTGAACTCAGCGCTGAAGTCACTGCTTTTGGAGGCTATGTGGTTGCTCTCAGATGCCACTGGGCTCCAGGGCCCCCGTGTCTGACACAGGTGGACTAGAGCATATGCAGTGGCTCAGTGCAATGATCCTAGAGGCTCTGAAGACTGATGTTCAAGGGTGTTATCTGCCTTTCACCACGTGTTTGAAAGTCTGAAATGTCACCATTAGACAGTTGTTTCTTTGGATTATACTTCCTGTTGTTTATTATTAAGAGACATGCACCTTTGATAAAAGAATCATTAGCAGGGTGTAGTGGAAAGAATGTGGCTTTTGGCACCAGATAGTGCTGAACTCAGTCTCATTTATGTCACTTAAAATAGCTGTGAGCTGGCAATATGATAATTATTCAACCTGTTCAATCTGCAGTTTCCTCATCTGTTAAAATAAGGATAATAAATTCAGTTTGGTATCCAAGGCAACAAATGTGAAGGTACCTAGTCCAATGCCTGGCACACAGGTGACGTTACATCTACCCCTGACTTCTTTCTCTTGAACTGAATGGTGGACTGGAACTCACCTAGTAAGGTCCTGGGTGTGCATTATAAAAACAATACCTTCTCATCGTGGTTGGGATCTGATCTATGGGGTGAGTGGGTGAGGGTCTGTATGAAGGAGAACATGGGCTTTGGTAGGATGGGGAGAGAAAGAGAGAGTTAATAGCTAATTTTAGAAGAGAGGAAAAGTCAGCTGAATGTATTAAAAAAGCTGGAAAAACTAGCTTATTGGCATCCAACTTTCTCCATGTCCATTGCCACCATCCTGTTTCAATGTATCCAGAAGGTAACTTCTCCTTCCTGGGTCTCATCTGGTTCTTTTGACTCTGTTTTATCTCTTTTTTAGTTTTTTTCTCTCCTTGGAAGCCCACAGTCTTTTAAAAATGTAAATCAGATCTTCCTTAACCCTTTGGCCCTTTCCATTGTACTTGGCATTTGATCTAAAGCCTCAAGGCAGCCTGGAAAGTTCTCCGCCCGGCCCCTGGCTACCCTCCCCCCTCAGCTTCCTCTCTCTCCTCCTCTCCCACTCACTGTGTTTTAGTCACACAGAATTCTCCCAGCTCCTTGGACCAGTGAGCTTGGCTTGGCTTGCCTCTCTGGCTCCCTCTCTTCCCCTATCCTCTCTATGTCTCTCTCTCTCTCTCTCTCTCTCTCTCTCACACACACACACACACACACACTTCTTTTACACTTCATTCTTCTGGCTGACTGCTACCCAACCTTCACATCTTTGTTCAAATGTGATTTCTTCAGAGATTGGCCTGATTTCCCAGGCTTCTCTCATTTTTTCTCTTAGAAGGTCTCTCGTGTATTTTTCTTCTTGAAACTTATGCCACTCTTCAAAAGTATAAAGTTACCTGTGTGGCTTTTGCAGTGCTGTCTCCTCATCTACTGTGAGTCCCACAGTCTGGAGGTGGAGTTCCTGCGATATTGCTGCCAGCCGCCCC
>NW_003852403.1:22268971-22279902 GCF_000181295.1 Otolemur garnettii
CCTGTCATCTGGACAGTGCCGCTCCCTGTGGAATGAATGCAGTGTGACCCAGGGCCAGTACCTCTGCAGGGATCCACACTTTCTCTCCTCAAACAGGAGTCATGCAAAATACAGCCAGAAAACACAGATCCTATTTACCTTCATGCTCCATTTTTTAAGTAGAGGTATAACTTAACCCTGTGTAAATGGTGCAAATTCTGTGTGCAGACAGTGAATTTTTTATGTGTTCACATTCATGGGATTATTTCCCCACTTAAGATCTGGAACAGTCTAGGATCAAACAGGTTCTGTTGAGTCCCTCCAGTTCCATAAGCCCCAAACCACTCTAGACAAGGTAACCGCCCTTCTGATCTCCTCCATCGGGCAGCTTTGCCTACCTTCAAATCTTTCTTGAATGGAACCGTGCAGGGCGGATGTTTTGTGTCTGGCTTCTCTCACTCAACACGTTCCATGTTCTGAGATTCATTCAAATAGATGTGTGTAGCCATAGTTCTTTAAAAATATGCTTCACTGTGGCTTGACACCTGTTACTTAGTGGTTAGGGCGCTGGCCACATGCATGGGGGCTGGAGGGTTCGAACCCCGCCTAGGCCTGCTAAACAACAATGACAACTGCAACAAAAAAATAGCCAGGTGCTGTGGTAGGTGCCTGTAGTTCTAGCTACTTGGGAGGCTGAGGCAAAAGAATCGCTTAAGCCCAAGAGTTTGAGGTTGTTCTGAGCTGTGACGCCATGGCACTCTACCAAGAGTGATATAGTGAGATTCTGTCTCAGAAAATAAATATGTTTCCTTGCTGAGAGGAATGTATATTTTACCCATTCTACTGTTGTCAGGTACTTATTTGTTTTCAAGTTTGGACAATTATGAACATTCTTTTATGTATCCTTTAGTGGACAGGTCTTTGGATTATAACTAGGAGTGGAACTGGTGGATCTCTATATCTTTAAGCCAGTCTTTTTTGTCTTATGGTGTATCTGTAAAAAAAATTCTGGCCCATCTCAACCTAAATTTACAAATGAGATGTCTTGGTGCCCATAGCCCAGAAGTTAGGGAGCCAGCCACATAAACTGGGGCTGGCAGGTTAGAACTCCCTGGGGCCTGGAAAGCAATAATGACAACTACAACAAAAAAATAACTGGAGGCAGCGCCTGTGCTCAGCAGTTAGGGCACCAGCCACACACACCAAGCCTGGCAGGTTCAAACCCAGCCCCGGCCAGCTAAAAACAACAATGGCAACAACAACAACAAAATAGCTGGGTGTTGTGGCAGGCACCTGCAATCCCAGCTACTTGGGAGGCTAAGGCAAGAGAATTGCTTAAGCCCAAGGTTGCTATGAGCTGTGATGCCATGGCACTCTACCCAGGGTGACAGATTGAGACTCTGTCTCAAAAAAAAAAATTATAATGAGATAAGTCAGAGGTGGTTATCCATGTTGTAATAGGCTTTTTAATGGCAAGAGTCCTTCATATGGCTTTTCTTTGAGTGCATTTCATGGGTTTGTGTCAAGGCCACTTAACCATTTGATACTGAGCCTGTGGCAATGACAGGCCAGAAAATTTTTAAATCATAATCTAAAGGAGTTCTGTCACTGAAGCTTAGTCAGAGACCCTGTAAATCATCTCTCAAATGGTGATCTGAGCCAATAAGAAAACATCGTTCTATTTATTTAAATCACCGAATTACAGACACACTTCAAGGGTACATTATCCCAATTACAGCGATCCCAAGGCAATTGCTTTGGCCGCTCCTATACAATGCTGTGGCTATTCCTGATGGATCATTTGTTCACTGCTTTAAACTATTGCCAGTGGCAATACTGACTGTTTACTGTATCCCAGTCCTGGGAGTCTTTTTGACATAACTGTGTAGTGATTTTTTTTCCTTTCTATAAGAACACACAGAGTTAATGAGCTCTGCCCCTTAAACATCATTCACCAAATTCTTGGTGCCCTTTTCCCGATAGATAAGTTACTCTGAAGGAGGGAAAGTCTAATCCCTGCAGGTTCTCTTGCTAAACATCTCTGATCCAGGCAGGATGCATGCTCACCGTCCTCATGTTCTTCTCCCAGAGAAGTTATCAACATACCCCTCAGTGCCCTGTTTGAGACAAGAAAATCCATTTCTGCCCCAGGGAAGGGAATAAATGCAGTTATCACATCTTCCCAATCTGAGGCAATGGGCCAATTCTTTTCTAGACCACAGTGGGCTCTAGACTTCTAGATCTTTCTGTGTCTGCTCCTAAAAATTTAAGGGGTTTTTCATCCTGAAAGGCCAGGACCACCCCATGGAGACAGAGGGAGCATTCAGCAGAGAGGTGGAATCACTCTGAAAATACCTGGATTCTGCTTTGACTACAAATGTAAAGACAACTACATCTTTGGGGCACCTTCCTCTTTGTGTTCTGAACTCCTGAAACATCCTCCTTGTGGTGAAAAGTACCCCAAGAAAGGTAAAGAGCCCCCATTTTTGTCTAAATTCTGAAACAGAATTAAATGACCTCATTGAATTCTCATGATAAGCCTATGAAATAGATAGACTATTACCATCACCCCCAATTAAAAAATGTGGAAACTGAGCCTCACAGAGGTAGAGTGTTTTGACTATGGTCCTCTAGCTTGTGAGTGATGGCATAGGGACTGGAGCCCAGGCGGCCCAGCTCTAGCCCTGAAAAAGCCTGGGATAGACCAAGCCCCAGCCCTGGTTGCCATCCTTTCATCTTCTACTCTACAGTTTTTAGCTTCATTTGAAAATATCACACAAGATCACTTTTACCACACAGAGGAGGCAAAGACACAAATAAATATGGGGGAGGAGGAAATGGAAAATAAAACTCCCACTGGGGTCTGGCTATTAATGTTTCTGCCCTGTTCCTACACTGGAATAGGTCTGGTTCTGAGTCTGCTACTGAAAGGAACCAAAAATGACCTTGAATTGAAACTCCTGCATAGGAAGGTACCGTGACGAGCGCAGAGAGACCACAGCACAACTCTGCACTGGCTGTCAGCGCTCCGTCATGGTGCTTCCAGCTGAGGTGGAGGGTGGCGGGATGCTGAGTAGGTGGTTTCCAGTTCCAATGGACTACCTGGCTGCCGGTGCCCAGGCTTGGCGTTTCCTTTCTATAGGATGGAGTGGCTGGAAGATGAGATGGCCTTTCATCAGCAGCTCATGAGGAAGTGTTTTCTTTAGTAAATACACATATCAGCCAAATTCTCTCCTCTTTGACCTCATTTCATATGATTATCCTTCTTTTCTCTGCTTCCACCATGCTGCCTATTTACTGTTGTTCCTGGACAGGCCAGGCACACACTGCCTCAGGGCCTTTGCACATGCTCTTTCCTCTGCCTGGAACTTTCCCCCCAGATACTCCTACCATGGTTTGTTTCACCTTCTCTTTCATGCTTTTCCTCAGGTGTCCCCTTCCCAGCAAGACCATCCCTAGTTACCTGTTGTACAAAAATTGCATTTTGAACTCCACCCCTTTCAACATTCATGTTCTCTCTCCCCTCTTCTCCTTGGTTTTCTCCTTAGCACACGCTACACATTTTACTGATTGTTACCATTATTTTTTGACTGTCTTCCCAAGCTGTAAGTATGTAGCCAGTACTCAACAAACATAGGTTGAATGAATAAATAAATGAATTAATGAGTTTCAGCTCTGCCATTTAAGAACCAGGTAAGCTTTAGCTAATTAGTTTACTTTTCTTCTAACCTTATTTATGCAGCTGTAAAGTTGGGATGATAATTCCTACCCTCCTGTTGTGAGTTTTCAACAAGACTACAAAAGTACATACCCAGCAGTCCATAACGTTTGACTTAATTACTTACTTTGTGAGTTCAAGAAAGAAAATGTAAATAACAGTATGAAACATTTGTAGAGTATTTCCTATGGGCCCAGCACTGCTCTAAGCATTTATGTATCTTAACTCATTTAATCCTATAATCCTCTGAAATGTATGTACTATTATTATCATCAGCTTTTCTTTCAGAATAGTAAGTTTAGGGGTAACTTGCTTGAGGCCACATCACTAGTAAATCACAGAGCCACGCTTTGGACTTAAGTCCATCTGTCTCCAAAGTCCATATCTTTAACCACTTCACTATACCACTTCCTCACAGCGAGGAGACATAATTCATATAACAGATGCATAGGAAAATCCATTTGAATAGAGAAGCCTCCTGGTTACAAATTTTAGTTTTAACACTTGTGCAGTGTCTTTGTGGATCAAATGTGATGATAATTCAATTGCTAACTCAAATGGAATTTTAGATAGAGACCAAATTGTATCTAAATCTAAATTGTATCTAAATACCTTTGGTCATGAAAGGCTACAGTTGAGGAGATATTTGGAAACTGTGTTTTATTTAGACACATTCTATATGAACATATATAAGATACATTTTAAAATAGAGAGTGGTATCATTGAGTTTCCAAAGCTGAGTGGAAACAAAAACCAGGGCCATGAAGACACACCCTACACCCAGCACCTGCTTTGGGGGCTGCGTCAAATATTATGATCCTGTTTTTCTTGTGAATTGGCTTCAATCACTTGTGATTCCTGTGCTTTTAGCATATCTCATAACCGGCAGTCATTCATAGTCTATTTTAGGTTTGGGCGTTAAAATGCGAGTTTTCGTTCATGAACAACAGCTCAGTGAGGCCAAATCTCTGTTCACTGTGCTTGCTCTACGACTCACTGCACACCCAGTAGGGAGGCGCACACACAAACTTTCCAAATCGTCTTCAAAGGTTTTCAGTTCTCTTTTTTCTTTTTTTGGTTTCTATTGCCTTCCCAGTAATGGGTAAGACAATGCTAGTTTGTCTCACTTCTTGAGATTTCTCCAGAAGGCCTCATTGCCCAGGAGTTCAGTTGGGACACGGTTTTAATTTTCTATTGGTTTTAATCTGGCTCTTTTTCTTGCAAGGAACTGAAAGTGATTGAAGCCAACTCAAGACAATGGGGTTTATCATACCGTACTATGTTGTATTATTTTTAAATGATAAATTGAAGAGCAGGGCCATATCAGATCCTGGCTTTAGGGAGCCCAGAACTCAAAGGTGAGCCTAGATTCAAGGAGGCTCCTAGACCTTCATTAGCAGGAAGACTCAGATCTTTGGTTTCTGTGATGAAGCAGCATACTACGTGTTTTCTTTTCCTGGTCCTAGTACTAACTGATGGTTGTTTGTCTGCTTCAAGTTCAGGGACCCAAGAGATAATCTCATTGGTCCAGTCCATCTTTCCTGGTAACTATAACTTCCTGACCAGCCTAGGGATTGTCTGCCATTGGCTCAAGTACCTGGGCGAGGGCCAGTCACCGGTGGACAAAGGAGGTGGGGTACTGGGTACTAAACATGGTTTCCTGGGTCTGACCCTTCAGGAAAAGTGTGGGTAGGGTGGGTCCCCTCGGGAGAGACTGTGGGTGGGTTGATACAGTGCTGACCTTTCAACAATATCATTGTCTGAGACACTGATGTCATGTAGCCAAGTCATACAGTGGCAAGATCAAGGTAAGATGATGTTATCTTGACAAAGATACAGATGCAACTCAGAAAGATAGCTACAAAGCTGCATGCATGTCATCTTTGCAATCTGCATGCTGAAAACATGAAACAAATTTCATTGTGTCTTTGTGATATGTCATATTTATTTAAAATAACTTATTATTTTGCCTAAGTTGAACTCTCAGAGTCCTGTAGCTTTCTCAGCCGGGGCCTCCGAGTTTTGGTGAGCAGATTTCATTCAGCACAATTCCAGCTAGCACCCTTCATGGGGATTTCAATGCAATGACTGAACTGAAGTGCATTAACCTTTGTAGTTGTCAGCCAGATACTGAGGTTCTGCTATGAAGAGCTGGTCAAAACATACTGATTTGTTATTACTATTGACTAAGTCTCTACAATGCTGTGGACTGAATGTTTAAACATAGGCTGATGGATATCTACATGACTTCAGAGGTCAAATACACGATGTCAAGGGTGCTAGTGATCTCTCCTGTGAGGACTGGCCTGTCTTCACCCAGGGGTCCTGAAGAACAAGGGACATACAATGGGGACATTTTGACTGGGGTGGGAATGTTAGGAGTGTGTGCTGAGATCCAGAACTGGATGCATTGCTGCAATGAGGGGAAAGGCTATGGTGGTGGTGGTGAGAACCCAGCCATTATACCTTGGTTCCCATTACAGTTCTGGAGAAGAAAATCCCCTAGACAGAGCGGATCTTTGGGCTCAAGTATGCACTGTACTCTTTTATTGAGATCTTAGTAGAAACCAGTCTCTCAGTCCCCCGAGGTCTCCAGCACTCTCTCGCGTCCCATGTTGCTGTCCATCTATATTTATCCTCACCTGATTTATCCCCACCCTTGAATGGAAATTTCTTTTAAGACAAGATCAATGTCTGATTGATCCTGGTGTTTCTGCCATGGCTTGGAACATGCCAAGCATTTAATACATATTTGTTGGATGAATAAGAGTAAGAAATTAAATTGACCATGACCCACGTTCTTTCTGCACAGTGACAGTATTTGGCACAGGCATGGCCAAGATGGCATCGTTGCCAATGGAAGTTAATTTCAGTGTCAAGATTTTTAAAAAATTTTCAAATGTCTCTAATGTAGGTACTGTGGAAACACCATTAATGTATCTTGTAATGTGTGGGAGTGCATATAAGCTCCATTGATTACCAGAACAAAGGTGGAGTCCTGAGGGGCAGATCAGGAAAGGTCTTTGTGTGCAGAGAAGGAGGAGGAAGAAGAGGAAGAGGAGAGGAGGATAATAGCTAGCATTTATTGACAGTTTCCTAGTGCCAGACCCTGCATAAGCATTATATACATTTACTAATTCATTTGACACTCACCTCAGCCCTATGAGGAAGGCACTATTGTCCCATTTCACAGATGGGTCTGGTGTAAACAGAGCCAGTTGCCTTTTGGTCCACACCACCTGCTTTGCTGGGCGCCTGGGACTCACTTCTCCTCGGGTCTTCCTAACTCCCTCCCTTCCTGTTCCTTGCCTTCTCAGGAAGCCTTGGGTCTTCAAAGACGAGGTGATAATTGCTCATGCTGGCTTTTTACTGGCCAATCTGAAGTAAGCCTGGGCCTTTAATAGTCTTTAAAATAGAGTGTCAGTAAAACGGAGAAATCTGTTCCTTGCCAATATTTAGTTTTCTGGAACAGTAACACTGGTGCCATGTTTTTCAAAATAAAACCCAATCCTCCTTCACAGGTATGAGAATGGAGAGAGATGAAGGGTGAGAAGGCCTCAGACAGCCTGTCCTGGCACAGTTGTCTGGGTGACCACACCAACGATCAGTGTCCACTCGGGCAAATCCACTTTTCCCTTCATGCCTGATGAAGGAACTCACTGCAATGAATCTGCTCTGACTTTCAAAGATACCACTCTAAAATTTCCCATGTTATTCAGCTTAAATAATTCCCACTTCTTAGGAGAATCCCTTTTTTCCTCATTCGCTTTGATTACTGGCATTTGGGGTTGGCAATAGAGAAAGTCTTCTCACTAGAAGCTGGAGGCTGCGTCTCAGGCAGAGAAGCTAAGTCAATGGCAGAAAGGTTTGATCTGTTCCAAACAGAATGAAAAAAACTTATCCTTCCAGGAACTTAGGTATCCTGTGTCCAAACCTCTCACAGAAAACCAAAGATTACATAATTTTTCAGCTATTTTTTAATATAGCTGGCTAACGTGGAGAATTGAGGCGGTATCCAGATTTCTAGTTTGGCAACAGAAGTACTTCGCAATAATGTAACTTTATTTCTTATATCCACATACCTAGAAAAGCCTGCCATACATTGGTACTCAGTAAATAATTTGTGGAATGAATGAATGAATGAATGAATGGAAGGATAGTCTAGGTATCAAACAAGGTATCACACATCGATGTTGAAAGTGATTATTGTCTCTTTAAATAGCTGCATATTCTGTTTTTTTCTATTATAAATATGCATTAGTTTTGTAATAGTTTTAAAAAATATAACTTCAATTTTCCCAGAAATCACTGATTTGAAGATGAAGTGAGGGCAAAGATCAAACTGGGTTTTGCAGCTTTATTATTGCCCAGCTCAGCTTTTCTGTGTGTATTGTACAGCAACAGCCCTGTGGTGAGTTCCTGGAAGACCAGCCCTTGGCAGGATCTGGATCAAGTTCATACTTTCTAGCCAATGGGGGAAGTAGCTGTTTTGTTCTCTGAGCAAAGGGCTTCTCAAAATCACAAGATAGAGATTGACTTGCCAAATCCTCTTAGTTTTTCAAATGAAGAAACTGAGTCCAGAAAGGTGGTTGGCCTTGAGTATATCAGTGATGAGTCTGGTGTAGAATCCAGGTCTCCTAACTTTAAGCGAATCTCTCCATTCTGCCCAGTAACAGTGAAGAGGCCCAGAAAGAAACTAGTTGTATACTCAGTTGGGTAACTGAGAGAAATTTAATCAAAGGACAATTTAAAAGATGTGAGCAGATGTGAGTTAGAAAGAGCAGCAAAGGAAATGAAGCCCTTGAGATCATGCAAAAATGGAGGGCTATGACCACCCTAGGTCTGAGCAGGGTAAGCCAGGGGACCATTATGGAACCCGAGAAAGGAGGGGTACAGGGAAGGCACTGGGGCCTTCTGTAGCAGGACAAAGCCATCCTGCAGTGGTCCAGAAGCAATGGTGAGAGTCAGGGAATACACAGCCCACCCTCATTCTTTTCCCAACTGGAAGTCAAAGGAGCTTGTTGGCTCCCTTCAAAAAGGTGGGTGTCCCAGGGTGCAGTGAGGAAAGGTGGGAAGGGGACCCAGGGACCTGTGGAGAACATTTAGCATGCCCACCTTCTGGGAGGTAAGCCAAGTCCCATCTTTGCCCTTTGATTTGATTCAGCTTCAAATCAGTAATAACCTGGACAATTGAGTTTGCATTTTTAAAGAACTATTAATTTAAAAATAATACATATTTATACTAGAAGAACAAGAACATGCAACTGTTTAAAGAAGTGATGATTACTTCCAACACTCATGACTGACACCTTACAGTGTTTCTAGATGTTTTCTGTTCATCTCTTCCTTTATTCCTGTAATAAATATGTATTGAATGCCAGTATGTGCCAGGCTATTTTAGACAAGGCGAACATAGTAGAGAACAAAATAGGCAAACATCTCTTCCCTCAAGAAGCTAATGTTCTAGTGGGGACAGAGTCACAGGAAACAAGATAAATAACCAAGATGATAGAGTGTGAGATAGTGAGTAAATTGTAAGAAAAAAATACAAAAAGAAAACAGGAGAAAGGAATAAATAGAGTGTCATGGGGAGAATTATAAAATAAGGTGGCCAGAGAAGTGTGTGTGTGTGTGTGTGTGAGAGAGAGAGAGAGAGAGAGAGAGACAGAGAGAGAGACAGAGAGACAGAGAGAGAGAGAGAGAGTGCTCCTTAGCCTACACAGCCACGGCTGCCCCTTTGTTGGGCTTTTCCTTTGGCTAATTGCTGAGTGTTCAGGTAACGGGAGTGTAGGTGGTGTGACTTCCCCCCTCCCTCGCAGTTTCAAAATGTCTCTCCTTAGGTTTTCTAAAGGGCAAAGCTTTCTCCATTCTTAATAGTAACCATTAAAAGAGTGCCGGGGGAATCCTCGGTGTACGTTTATAAGCCAAATTCTTGGTGTGTCTATCCTCTTCTAGTTGGTGACCTGGGGGAAATCATTTAACTTCTCTGGACTTTGGCTTCCTCAGGTGTGAAGATAAGGGTTTTGGTGACAGGGAAAGGAAACCAGGTTAGGTCTGTGAGGGACCTCATGCCCTGCACACAGGTGGGATGGAATAGATGGCTGCTTTTTTCCTCCTCTGGACAGGTGCGTTCCAGTAAAATGATGGATCTGAACTCATGGCACGGGGAACTGACTGAACAGTCTACTAATACTAGTAGCTGTCACCAACTGACCACCTATGACACGGGAAAACCCTTTACCTGTGTCATCTCCTTAAAATATCACTTTTTAAAATGAGGAAATGGAAGCACAGGTATAGTTTGCAGAAGTAAGGCTGGAGTCCTGCCTGCTTGACATCAAAGCCTGCGCCCTCTTTACTGGGCCCTATGCCCCTTTTCTCCCCTGCCCTGCCCCATCCCCATGAGGAAGAGTCAAGGTTGGATGGAGCCAGAATGTAGGGTGGTGTTTTCTCATAATTAGAAAACCCATGAAAATATTCAGGCTGCCGGGTAAAGGACAATCACTACCCCGGGAAAACTTCTTTGCTGAAGTCTAAAGGGGCAATGGTTCTGTTACTTCGTGTGTGGGCTGATTAACTGTGGATCATATGGTGGTTTAAAAAAAAAAGTACAAATGCCAGGGTTTACCTTTTGACTTCTAGCTGAGAAGGGCTGAGATAAGGCATGAGAGTTCATATTTTTTAACAGGTATGTTTGGACATCAGCTTCATGGCAACCAAACTGCTAATGCACCTTGGGAATCTTCTGCTCTCATCTGGTTGCAATGGAGATCATGAATTATAACCCCTCCCAGTGGTAGTGAGTGCTGGGTAATCTAATCTAGGCTTCCTCTGAATCTTTGATAAAACTGTTGGAGCAGGACAAAGTCAAGTTGGCTTGAAGCATTAACGTGAGAGGCTCCCTCCTGCTCAGCCCCCCGGCTAGTGTTCTTTGGCCATTCAAAGAACAGTCTGTCAGCTGTACCAGCTTTTAGTGCACAGCATCTATGAGGACATCATAAGAGGCCTTTGCAAATGCCAAAATCAAGGTACACAACCTCAGCACTGCCCTCTTACCATGCCAGAAGCCTCATGAAAAACAAAGTGCAATTGATCAGCGAAGTCAACTCATACAGGTGCCAGTAGTTAACATCTTCTTTTCCAAGGGTTCAGCTGTCTCTCTTTCTTCTCCTTCCCTCCTTCCTTCCTTCCTTCCTTCCTTCCCTCCCTCCCTCCCTCCCTCCTTCCTTCCTTC
>NW_003852403.1:22279945-22287186 GCF_000181295.1 Otolemur garnettii
CTTCCTTCCTTCCTTCCTTCCTTCCTTCCTTCCTTCCTTTCTCTCTCTCTCTCTCTCTCTCTCTCCCCCCACAATATAATTGGCTGATAATCTACTGTCTTCTGTATAGGTTTTCTCAAATGTGAGCCAGAGAATGGTAGTAACACCAGTCTATTATGAAATCAATTTGGGCCTCACATGGCATCAATTGGGTCTTGATGTTGCATTTCTCTCTGGAACAGGGGTCCAGACTGTCAACATATATCTAGGGACATTTGAGGCAAGTTATAAAGAACTTGTACATTTGCCATGCATCTTTAATAACCTAGAAAGGAGAAAGCTACACAATCTACATAATAAATGTAAAACATCTAGCTAGTCTGCTTGGAAATCTCAGGCTCCAA
Source organism: Otolemur garnettii (assembly GCF_000181295.1). NCBI lineage: Eukaryota > Metazoa > Chordata > Mammalia > Primates > Galagidae > Otolemur > Otolemur garnettii. Next base: position 22,280,329 of record NW_003852403.1, read on the forward strand.
CCTGTCTATCCTATGGTTTCCTTGATGACAGCAGATGGAGTGTTCTCTCCCCACCCACCTCACTGGTAAAAGCCCAGATGCATTTGGGAGACAGATCCCCTCTGCCGCCATGCTGGCACCTTCTTTCCTGATCCTCTCTTGTTCTTATTTCTCTTCTATTCTTGAGGGCTACTCCAATCTTTATTGGAATAGCTCATGTTCTACCACTTGGTCTGGATCCAAGGCTTTTGGTGGCACAAAATCCATATCAGCATTTAACCTTCTGGCCCTGACTGAGCTAACAGGTCCCTTTACCATTCATGCCCTTGAACCACCCAGTCTTTTAGAGACAAAGGGGATTCACCTAGAGATGCTGATGGTTATCTGACCCAGTGCAGACGTTAATTAAACGGAGATGCTCTCACCCAGGCCAGGGGTCACAGTGGGTTGTTCTTTCAAACTGGGCAGAAGGTCCAGCCTTGTGATTTCTCTGAAAAACTTTTTAAATACAGTGTCTCTCCAGCTTCCTTCCACTTCACCCTTTGACCCAGTGCTTGCAACTTGATTTGTAGGGGCCAATTCCTGTAAAAGAATATCCTACCTAGGCTCTTCTACAGATGTAGGTGAGATTTCCAGCAGCCATGGAAATAATTGGGTGGCGGAGGAAACCAAACTTCAGAGCAGTCACCAAGGCCGTGCACTAAAGCCGCGCAGCTTTCTCTGTGGAACAGACTTCTAGGCCCCATGTGTTAGTTCCTGTTGCTGCTATAACCAGTCTTCACAAAGTAGTAGCTTAACACAACACAAATTTCTTGTCCTACAGAAAGTTTAAAATGAGACTTACTGGGCTAAAATCAAGGTGTCAGCAGGATTCCATTCCTTTCTGGGGGTTTTAATAGGAAGAATTTGATTCTTTTTTTTTCTTTCTTTCTTTCTTTCTTTCTTTTTTTTCTAGCTTGTCACTTCTAGCTGTCCTCATTCCTGAGCTTGTGGCCCTCTTCCACAGATGGATGACTTCTGTCTGTTTTTAAAGTCAGCAAGGTCGAGTCTTTCCCATATCAAATCACTCTAATGCTGTCTTATTTTTCTCCTGTAAGACTCTTGTGTTTCCATTGGGTTTACCAGGTAATCTAGGGTAATCTCCGCATGTCAAGGGCAGCTGATCAGCAACCTCAACCTACCTACCATCTTAATTCCCCTTTGCCATGTAGCACATATAATGTATTCAGAGATTCTAGGGTTTTTTGGTGGGGGGGACATAGTTCTGCCTTCCCCACCTAGACACACTAGGCATAGCCTTCATGTTCAGTCACACAAATTTGTCTATTTGGTGTCTGAACTGTTAAAAGTTGTAATAAATGTGAACTGTCTGCAATAGGAAATGAGAGCTGGGTGCCTGGCATTAAGAGAAGAAATCAAAACCCCAAACCAGCCACTGAACTAGCAAATCACAGGAGTCTTAAGTCACCAACCATGAGGAAATCATCCCTGCCCACTTCAGTAGCTCCTAGGAGTATCCAGTTTTATGGCATAAACCTTTAAACACTGTTCAACATTATGAAACAGAATCATTAAGACAATGTTTAATCCAGTTTAAAAAGCAAGCAGTCTACCATATATATTTTAAAAGGATTTTGAAAATAAAAACATAAAACATCAAGAAAAAAATTTGGTGAATATTCATCTGCTTTCTGAAAGAGAAACAATTTTCTAAGAGTAAAAAAGGAAAGGAAGAAATACAAAAATAAAAAAAAGCCATGTTTTGGTATCAACAGAAGTTAAGAGTTACTTATTAAGAATAATAAGCCAAACTAAACAGCAGATTGTGAAAATCATTTGTCACAAACAGGACATTCAAGAACCTTAATAGAGTCCACACAAATCAATGAGTAAAAATGTTAAGGCCACAACAGATAAAGGAGCATATTATCTGTAGACAATTCATAGGAGAAAAAAATATTGAAAATATTGGGGGCAAACTAGTATATATAAATGTTTAAATTTACTGGTAATGAGAACCAGAAACAGTTGTGAGATAGCAGTTTTAACTCATCCAATTGATCCAGATTCTTAAAAAATCATAGTCTTTAGTTTTGGTTAGGACATGGTAAAATTACTCTTGATGAAACAAAATTATTACTTCCATAAACTGCTGGGGGTATATATGCATATATATAAACCTCTGGAAGGCAATTTGATAATATATAGGAAGAGCCTTCAAATCTTTATATCCTTTGGCACACTGATGTCACTTATAAGTATCTATTCAGAAGAAGTAGAAATAGAGACAAAGATTTCTGCAGAAAGATGCTCATCTTTATTCATAATAAAAACAACAAAAATAGTTAAAGCCTGATGTATTTGTGTTATAGCCTATAATAGAGCCATTAAAACACAAATTTCACAGAATAACTAATGATATGGAAAACACAGAGTGAATTGTACCAGTCAGTTTATATTTCAGCATATGTTTTATGTAGAATACGAAGAGAGAATTACATCAAATGTTAACAGAGGTATGGGTTTGTGAGTAATTTTGACCTTACTTATTCTTTTCTGAATTTGTCAAGCTTTGAAAAGTAGGCATGTACCATGTTTCCCTGAAAATAGGACACTGTCTTATATTTGTTTTTTTTCAAGAAGACACACTAGGGCTTATTTTCAGGGGATGTCTTATGCTCTGTGCTGAAATGCATGGCATGGCTATGCAGATATGCTGCATAGCCACGCCCATCGCTAGGTCTTATTATTGGGGTAGGGCTTATATTTAACAAATGCATAGAAATCCGGCTAGGGCTTATTTTTTGGGTAGGACTTATTTTCGGGGAAACACGGGTATTTACTTGTATACTTAAAATGTTCATTTATTTTTAATAATCTATACACTTTAGAAAGATTTTCAGGCAAAATAGTTTGATTGTTTTGGTGTTTGAAGCTTCAGTGGTATAGACAATTCATGGGCATGAAGGCTTATCGCCTAAGATAGTGGATAAGACATTGTTAGATTTTTGGAAAGCCAGCTTACTTTAGTGAAAGATAAATCTTTAAATTCATAAAATTTTATTAAGTGTTTGGCTTCTGGAAGAATTTTCCAAAACGTATTCAGGAAAAAAGAGTACTTTTAGTCGCCCTGTGAGAAAACTCATCTGGAGTTCACATGAAATTGCAAACTACCACATACTCTACTGTCATCTCTCAGGATCTGAGGAATTTGTGCCAGGACCCCTGCAGGTATCAAAATCTGTGAACGCTTAAATCTCTTTTGTAAAATGGTGTAGTATTTACATATAACCTACACAAATTCTCTCATATACTTTAATTCGTTTATGGGTGTAACACGGAATACAATGCCTGTATATCACTTTATCCAGGTGGGTTCAATGTAGTACTTAGCACATGGCAAATTCAAATTTTGCTTTTTTGGAACTTTGTGGAATTTTTTCCAAACATTTTTGATCTGAAGTTGATTGAATCCAAGGATGCAGAACTGATGGACCTGCAAAGCTGACTATACTCCTTTCCTGGAGAGTCAATTCACAATAGTCTATTCAAGGCTCTGAGAAGTGTGACAGTGGTAAAACCTGCCTCATTTTGTGTAGAATAGGGTTTCCTAAAGTCCTACTTTTTAGAATTTTGTTGAATAGCACCTACTACATCTCTTCCCAAATCATGTTTTGTGTATGTTATACACTTTGGAAAACCATAAGTTTAAGCAAATCTCAACTGACTCACTCTGGCTCACAACTTTGTGAGCTATGAAGCTGGAAGATGTGAATCTAGTTTTGATTAACTTTTCAGAAACTGTCAGGAAAATTCTAGCTGCGACGATGGCAAGGTTGCACTTGGCAAGCTGGAGGCTCTGTGTGGTAGCTAGATGCTGTATGCTTGGGAAGACGTCACACTCTTTTTCAAGTTGTGGAGGCCCCTCGTTCCACATTTCATCTCCAGTCCCAAGCCAGTGAGTGGCTGCCAGCTGGGGTCCCCTGAGCTGCTACGGGCTTCCCTTTCCACTCACACTGTGTCCAACTGTGACGGGACTTTCCACACTCAGGACTAGAAGGGAGACCATGTCCCCTCCTGCTCCAGATTACAGAATGATGTGCAGTCTCTTAGTCACACCTCTTACCTCTGGGACAGTAGAAAGGGTCTCCTCTGTTACATCTGGGAGAAAAGAAAGGAAGAGTCCATTGCTCAACGGCTCAGCCCATGTGAGGAGGTATCAAAGACTTGCAGAGTTTCCAGAGAATGGTGCAAATGACTTTTTTTCTTGTGTCAGTGAGCAACCTGTGAGTGTCTTCTCGCTCTGGCCCTTTGACCTCTCCTTCCAAGTCCTTTTGGTCCTCATGAGCCCTTTTGCTTTTCCTTAAGGCCCAGGATCTCAGAAAAAGGGCTCTTTTTGGAGCTAGAGGAGCCATACCTTGATTTTCAGGTCCACCCAAGTGAAACAAAGTCTTTGGCTCACCTCGGCATTCTCAGATGGCATCACGAAGTGTCCCATTATACTTCCACAGCCTCAGCCTCTACTCTCTGCCTCCACCAGGGTCTCTCCTATGGCAAGAGGGGAGTAGGAGAGGAAGGGGAAGGATCTGGTAAGAGTTCTATGCCACCCTGCTTGGATTCATTCAGAGCCTTCTAACATGGGGTGGGTTGGGAACTTTGTGACTGTCTCATTCAGAAGCTTGTGACTATCTCATTCAGAGGGGGTCTCCAGATCCAAATTTATCACTTGAGCCACAGAAACTCTGTTATTTTATGTACTGGGGCTACTGTAAGATTTTGTTTCAAGAAAGTTCTCTGCTGCTAGAAGAAACTGTTGAAGACCACGACCTAGTCCCGCTCCTGTGGGAGTCTTTCTGCAGCAGGCAGTCGTGCCACTCCTTCTCAGACCCCTCCAGCGACAGAGCTCATCACCATCCCATATTTGGTTATATGCTGCATGGAACAGAAGTCCGCTTCCCTGGGACTCATACCCGTTTGTCCCAGTTCTGCTTTCTGGAGACAGACAGAAATAGTTTAAGCCAATTTGCAGCTTTTAGCTCCACCAGAGCGAAAATTGGAGCAACTTCTGATACATAGTGGGAATTTAATAAATGATAACTGAATAAATGAATGGATGAGGACCTTCATGTGTCTGCTGTGATTCACCCTATGACTTGAGTATTAAAAACTGACACACGCACCAGCTCCCACAAAAGTCACCTCCCCACTTCTTCTCAGTCTGTATACTGTCTGTGAAAGCAGCGCTGGACTGAGAGGTAAGGTGCCAGGGACCTTGAGCCATGGGCAAGGACTCCTTGGCATTTAATTTATTCTACCAATTGCTTCTGGGAAAAAAAAAGAAAAACTGCAAAAGAGGCACTGCTTGAAAGTAACTTAATAACCATGATGAAAGTCACTGGGCAATGTGCTCTGGCCCAGGCATGAGGGTCAGACCTCATCAGTGGTCAACAAGGTAGAAAGACTTGAGAGGCACTGAAGAGTCCCACCAGCTCCCATGATGAGGCCAGAAACTTCACCATTAGACAGTCATTCCTTTGGGTAAAACACAGTGTAAACACTGGTCCCATTGAGTCACCAATACCTTGGAGGGAATTAGCTGATCTGACTGTTTTTTTTCTTTAAAGATAAGAGGCCCTAACGATGCTAGGTTCTAGAAAAGAACTAGGCCCCAGAGAAAGAAGGATTGAAGGCAAGTGAGCCAGAGGGTGAAAGAAAGTACATCTTGCAGGCCCCTGCGAACTGCTTCCTTTTGGAAAAGGCCATTTGGGATGGGGGCGTGTTGGGGTGCCCCCATGGAAACCCTGGGGAGCTGCAGCCACTCTCCCCTGCCACTGTGAGTCTTCTGCAGGATTTTGATGTGAGTGATGAGTGTACTAGACATCTTGGAAGATAGGTGCTGGATGCAAGCAGAGGCCTGGAAGGGAGCCATCTGCTCACCGCAGAAGGGAAAAACCAATCCCAGATGAGCAGGCGCTGATTATTAGTCGTGTGATGAAGTGTTACTTCCTGTGCAGGACAATCACATTTCTTGAGAAACTCTTTCTCAATCAGAGTGAGTGACAATTTTAGAAAACGAAGGCCTTTGTTTTCTTCCTCTATATTGTGCTTCCCTTCTCTTCCCCCCAATCACATACTCTACCCAGAGAAGAGATTCGATGTGTGTGCCCACAAGGGGGTGGTGAGGCTGTCAGGAGAACTCAGTTTACCTGCCCTCGGACAGCTCGAATTGCCGCATGACACCTCTTTTTTAGTTTTTACAGCCAAATGCTGCTTTTCGTTCTTGTTTCTCTCCAGATAATGCAACTAATATCTTTATCCTTGTGGGGGTGTGTTTACTATGCTGAGATCACATTTACATTACTCATGTAACGATCTGCAATGTTTTGAAACCCGACGTGTCTCACCATATCCCAGAATGGGTTTTTTTCCCTCTGTCTGATGCTTTAATGGATAAGGACTGCCCGTGGCCATGACCTTTAAGATGCACAATCCAGAGGGTGTGGGGTTTGGGTGAGAGGGGGCAAAGTCTGCCCCATCAGTGGGATCACTGTGAGCTCTGCCTCAGCACACAGCAGTACACACTTCATTGCAGGCTGGATGCTCTCAGAGCTGGTGGAGGGCTCAGGAGGGAGGCTGCTGTGAGCCGCCCAGACTGAGCAGCTGAAACTGAAACTGGAGCCATCAAAAGTGACAGTTTGGGCTTTCAGTTCTGGTTGATTTGATGGCTGATAGGGTGCTGTATGCTCTCAGCTTGTTTCATGGCAGGACCTGTGGACTGGGCTGAGGGTAAAGACTAATAAGTGATCATCTCTGCCCCCTCTACCTTAAAGACCTGTGGACTGGGCTGAGGGTAAAGACTAATAAGTGATCATCTCTGCC
>NW_003852403.1:22289892-22350736 GCF_000181295.1 Otolemur garnettii
TAAGTGATCATCTCTGCCCCCTCTACCTTAAGGACCTGTGGACTGGGCTGAGGGTAAAGACTAATAAGTGATCATCTCTGCCCCCTCTACCTTAAGGAGTTTTCTTTGTAGCACAAAGACAGTCATGTAAATAAGTGTGGTAGATACAAAGACTCCCTGTGGCAGAGCAGAGAAAGTGGTGGGCTCTGTCAGGAGGGGGCACGGATGGGAGGGATGGGAACAGTCAGAGAAGACCAAAGAGACAGCTAATGCTGGAACTGGGCCCTTAGGAAGACGCAGGCACCATTTGAGTCTAGGTGAGAATGAAACACAAATGCAACTTCTTTTGCCTTTGCAAACACATGGACTAGTGCAGAACAGCATGGTGTCTTGGGGAGCTTCTAGAGCAGTGGTTCTCAACCTTACTAATGCTGCGGCCCTTTAATACAATTTCTGTGGGTCTGTGAGAACCACTGTTCTAGAGGTTTGATGGCCAGGTTATAAATTGGGGAAAAGGAAGCTGGATGAGTGGAGATGAAATATAGGGTCCAGGTCGCAGAGCCCCTTACAGGCCATGCAGTGGGGGTTTTATTCTACCATGGAGGCAATGGGGAGCCACTGGCTAGGCTTTGGGTAAAGTCATGGCTTAACTGACTTTCATTTTAGAAAAGTTGCTTGGGTATCTGTGAAGAGAATGGACCTGAAGTTGGTGAGAAAGAAGTCAAGAAAAGTAGTTAGGAGTTCTGTAAAAATAACTCAAGAAAGACATGAGGATTGCAATCAAGGTGATGGGAGTGTGGCAGGGGGATGGAAGGGGAGAATTCCCAGGATTCGGTGGGCAGGTAGTAGAGGGAGGTGGTTGGGAGTCAAAAGAAAATGTGAAGCGTAAGATGACACTCAGGATTCTGGTCTGAGTGACTACAGATGATGTGGAGAGAAGTGAGGGTAAGATAATTAATTCAATTGTGTGCGTGTTGAATTTGAGACGCTTGTGCAGAGCGACCCAATATGCAATTGGTTATGTAGGTTTAGTGTTCAAAAGATAGATCAGAGATGAAGAAAAAAACAAGAGAGCTATTGATATGTAGATGGCAGTGGAAAGCATGGCAGAGCGGGCTGCATCTTGTGGGAAGGACAGAAAGCCAAGGGCAGGTCCTTCAACTCAACTCAAACCAGCAGCCAGAACAGACACCTGTGAAGGGGGAGGGGAGGAGAAAGACAGCTGTGTCAAGGAAGGCAGGGAAGAGGGTTTGGAAATGAAGAGTTGGTTCATAGTGTCACAGGCTTCAGGGAGGCCAGCAAGGTGAAAGTATTCCCAGATAAGGCAATTGGTGACCTAGACCCAGGAAAGCCACCACAGGGTGGTGGGCGCGGAGGTGGGATTAATGCAGGTCGCTGTAGGAGGTGAGGGGCCAGGGACAATGCATTCAGGCTTGCCTTGGAAAAGGAAGAATGAGCTTCGCCCAAATATTTAGGACTTTTCATTTCATCTGAAAGTTATTACAAGCTAGGGTGAACTGACAGGACAGGAAAGGTGGATTTTGGAACTGTTGAAGGCTTGTCACTATCTTCTAGGCCCTGGGGAAGCAGAGACTTTGGCATTATAGTCTTGAGGGTTTTTCTTTTCTCCTGTTCTGTTCTGTCTTTTTCCTCCATGATTTTGCAGCCACTTCTTCCTCCCCCTTTGGATTTTATCTCTCGTATCTGGGCTTGCATCTTAAGGGCATTGGAGATCTAGATGAAATCTTAGAAATATAAGACTTCCTAAAAATTTTGGAACAAGCAGGGCTAAGACTCATATATATTAAATGTTAAATCACAACAAACAATGTCATTATACTCTGATAAAACTTTAAGGAAGAACTTAGACAAGAAAGCTGTCAAAATAGGAATGAGGGTAGAATCAGGGTCAGGTTAGAAGCGGCAAACACAGAGGCCCAGGGTGGTGGTGCCAGGCGTCCCCCCTACAGAGTTAGCTTATCCTAAACCCAGCCTTTTCTAATTGTGAAATTGCTGAGCCGCAATCATTGATTTCAAAGAGCTGGGAGTCTCAGACAACTGAACAACTCAAAATGCAGATGTGACATTAACACAGGAGACACACCTTTCTGAATGCAGAGGTGGTGAAATGAGAGAATTAGCAGGTGGAACAGTTGTCAGGGTTTCCAACTTCTCTAACTTGGAAGGAGTCATTAGGTGAATAAATAGCACACTCCCACTCATACCAGTAGAAGCCAGAATGACCCAGTGGGTAGCTTGGGAGTAGTAACAGAAGTTGTAAGTGTTTCCGCATGGAGTTTTTAATAGAACTCAGGATCTGCTGGGGCCTCCACAATTTGTCAAGGTCCATTGTTAGTCCCTCCCATCTCTTCTTCCAGCATCCTTCTTCCTTCCTTAGAAGACAGAATCTATATTTTAAGCTCAGGGTAAGTGCCAGGCACAGGACTAAGCATACTGAAGGTATTCATTCATCTGCACTGTGCAGGCCTCCTGTGGTGTAAGCGCTGCTGTTATCCCAGAAACTGAGGTTTGGAGGAGTAAGTCATCACTCAGTCAAGACACATTGCTAGGGGATGGCAAAGGCATATCCAAAGTATTACTTCCTCCCAAAGATTTTTGGGAGTAGAAAAGACTTTAAGAAACTCCAGTATAGCACAAGCCACCTTGTGTTTTGGTATATGATACATTCTTGAAAACATACGAAAGTCAAAGGTATGGATATCAAGCAATAAGACTTAGATGCTATTTGGCTAAGGGGTAGATGACTCCTAGAAATTTAAAAAATTATGAAAATGCTAACAATGCCTTGCCTTTCAGATACTATATTTGATAACAACCCCCAAATTTCACCATGCCACTTAATTTGCTTTTTCTTCATAATTGAACCCACAATCAACCCATCCTCCACTGAGCTCCAATTGAGGCTAAAGACGCACCACTTTTAGCACACCTGATTATTTCTATTTTTGTCTTCATTTTAATAAATTGATGAGACCTTTCTGCTTATTTTCACTAATATCAGCACTTTCTTTTTCTGTTTCCCATTCATTTTTATAAAATGTAATTAAATATATTCAGAGAATTACACGAGTCTTTCACGACCTAGATGGCCCTTCTGGTAAACTGAGCAGTTGTGCAGCTCCTTATGGGAGAGCCCCCATGTTCTTTTGTTTGCTAATGAATGAATGCCTGAGCTCAGTGGGGGGAACATGATTTAGGCAAGCAGGGGTGTCCAACCTGCCAGCCAGCCCGGTGGGCACCATGCTGATTATTTGATTATTTGAGGACTATTTTGCTTATCTGTGGGGTCAGATATTGTGAAAAGTAAGCATGGATCTTTTGTTTGTTTGTTTTCTTTGCTCATCAGCTTTCTTTACTGTTTGAGTATTTAATGTGTGACCCAAGGCCACTTTTATTTTTCCAATTTTCAGCAGAGAAGAAAAAAGGTTGAACACCCCTAAAAGGTATTGAAAGACTGAGTTGTAAAACAGTTAAAAATGTGAACTTCAAAGATTACATATAGGTCAGCTCAGAAAATATTTCAAGAGGGCCTACTATGTGCTTGACCTTGTGGACACAATGACCTGCCACTCCCTGATGGGCAGTTCATTGCAGTGATATTTGGGGTTAAGAGGGATGGCATCAATTTTTTTGGTCGAACATCCTAGGTGCCCACCACATAGCTTCTTTGCACTGTAGGGGTTTAGCGCACATTTATTAAGAATGTTTTGGGTGTTGGGAACTAGTAGGAGCTGAAGAGAGACAGAGAGAGAAACACAGAGATGAGTCCCAAGGAGCTTCCAGAGCAATGGGGTCACATGCTGAGAGCTGGGCAATCCCACTACGATGCAGTACATGTGCTGGTAGAATATAAACAGCTAAGGGGTCATAGGGAAGGACTCTCAGCTCATTCTGAGATTGCAGAGAAGGCTTCCTGGGACATTCCTGAAGAATAGGTAGGAATTAGCCAAGTGCGAAGAAGAAGAAAGTATCAATGAGGGGGAACTACGTATGCTAAGATGGAGTGATGCATTTGGGATCTGAATCTCTGTGAGACAGAGTGGGAGACACAGGTGGACAGTTAGAGAGGGACCAGCTCCTGCTAAATAATGGATAGGGCCTCAGGCCACTGTGTCTAGGACTGGGCCTTGTACAAAGGGCTCCACATTCACTGTTTATTGCAGGAAAAGTGATGCAATTTTAATTTTCCCTGCAATAAAACTAAAACCACCTTCCTACTCCCATGGTTAGCAAACCTTAGAGGGCCTTTGAGTGAGGCCCTGATAAAAATACAAAGGTAGAAAAATACGGCCACCCAGAAAGGCAATTAATGCCTAGGGGTCACAGTGACCAACCAAAGTTCTAGCTAAATTTCAGGAAGAGAAAGAAGCCAATATTCCCATTCCTATAATCTTATCATGGGAGAGGAATCACCAAACTGACCAGGCCTGATATTTAGAGAGATTTTTTTCTCTTTCAAAGAGAGAAGTAGATTATAGTAATCATGCTGTGAACTGAGCAGTCTTTGACATGAGGGGCATCCATTTCAGCCCTTTTCCAAAGACATGAGCTATTGCTAGAACTCCACAAAACCTCTGCTGGGCACAGCTTGACCTCCACCCAGAACCTCCCTGCAAGACATCTCCCTCAGCCCTCCCCGACTCTCTTCTCCACTCCCACATTTTCTGGCTGTCCACAGCTCAGCTCCCAAAATGTGTTACTTCTTACCTTAAATAAAAAAATTATTGAGATGTAATTCTCATACCATATGGTTTATGCAACTAAAGTATACAAGTCGGCGGCTCTCAGTATATTCACAGTGTTCTGCCTCCATCACCACAATCAAATTTAAACATTTTCATCACCCCAGTAAGGAATTCTCCATCCCTCAGCCACCGCTCTCCAACCCGCCATGTTCCCCAGCCCTAGGCAACCACTATCCACTTTCTGTCTCTACAGAGTTTCCTGTTCTGGGATTTCATAGGAGCCGTAACACAGTATGTGCTTCTGGCTTCTTTAACTGCTTACCTTTTGCTCAACAACCTGTCACATGCTTGTGTGGCCTCAGAATCCTGTCCTTGGACACCACCTGGGTAATTTCCTCATGGCTTCCTGTGCCATGTTACCCCAGTTCCCTAAACTGAACAGCTACCTACTTAGCCTGTCATCAGCACAGATGACACAAGACAAGTGAAGGCCAAGGAAGGAGTAGATGGGGCCTGGGAAACAGACTGGCCTGGCCCGGGAGGCAGAGGTCCGTCCCCCCTTTCTTGTTCTCACTCGTTGACTTTCTGTCTCTGCTCCCCAGAGGTGCGGGATAAGGTTGCAAAGCAGAGAAGAATGTCTCCTAGAGTGCGTACTTCCAGGTGACAGCATTTCTTTATTTTTTTATTTCTATTCCATCAGCATCCCTATGTCATAGTCCAAGGTCAACAGACATCCCTGACTGTTCTGGTAGCCGACTGGTCAGCTGAGGGAGTATCCCCAAACTGTGACCAATCCTTTCTCACCTGAGACTCAGAGAAAAGCAGGAAGAAGTGAGCCCACCCTCCTTGCTGATGAAAGACCTCAGGCACCTTTGGGGTGGCCAAAAGAGAACATCGCCCTTCCCAGCTAATGTTAGAGACAACTGCAATTTACTGGACTCATTTGTCTAGAGTCCCTCGGGAATCAACACTCCAATTAGAATCCTTTGTGAGAATCCTTTTCACACATTTATCTGTTACCTTTGTGGAACGATATCACCTTATTTCTTTTAAAGAAGACTTTGACTTCACAGTCGGTGACCCAAAGGGTGATGTTGGCATCTTTCAGCCCTCATGGTCACTTCAGTTGGGCAGGAAATACAGCAGTGACTGGACGGACATGAGGGACCTTATGATGGGATGGTGAGTTCAGACACCCCCAGTGTTGGTTTTGTGCAAAGAGGAAACCAGGAGGAGGAACTGTTCATCAGTACCCATCCTCACCCACGCATCTATAATTACCAACAACAGTTGCAGCGCAACCCCCAAAACATAAACACGCGGAGCTGGCTGAAGCCCAGGGCTCTATTTATAGTCCCCATGGACCTATGAATAGCCTCAACAGACCCCAAATTGGGAGAGTGTGTGTGTGTGGGGGGAAGGCCTGTTGCAGTTGTGGGGTGAAGCAGCTACTGTGCTCACTGTGGCCCAGGAGTGAATGGCTATTGCAAACATCTAGCCATTTCGAGATTGGCACATGTCAAAATAAACATTTTCCCCAGCCGGCCAGACAAGAGCAGAGAGCCAAAAGATTTCCAATTCTGACTTGGAAATTATAGGGTTGAATTGGGAGGTGTGACAGTGGCACGTCATCAGTGCTTGTATGTTTCGCCTGAACTATGTTTGTTCAGGCAAGACAGGAAGTGGCCAAGAAGTATGACACAGTGGAAAGAGCAGGGCCCGGGGGTGTCAGACGGCACTACATTTAGCGGGGTGGCCTTGAACAAGTTTCTTGACCTCTCCGAACCTTAGTTTTCTCATCTGCAAATTGGGAATATTAAAAAGACCTACCTCATGAGGAGCTGTGAGAATCATATGGCATGCAGATCCTCAAAATAGGCGTTTTTATGGCACTGTTATTCATAATGTATTATCATAAATTAGAATTTCTGAGAGATTCAACCCATATAACTCATAGTGAGTAACTCTGTCGTGTCTTTGAAATAGACCATATTACTGAGAAAACAAACTTTAAAGCATTGAGAGATATTTTTAGAGGTTTTCTCCTGCATAGCTAATGTTAAGGTTATTTCAGAAAGTTGAAAACAACTGTTTGCTCCCTACTTCTATATTTTCCATCAGCAGCGGTAACATCTATTTGTTTATATAGTACAGGTACAAGTTCCGTTTCTTTCATATTTTAATGAGGAGCTGCCCATCTGAGGGGATTGGTAAATGATGTTACGTCTGTTTTAATCTTCAGCAAAGCGAGAATAGAAATTCTATAGCTTGGTAGAATTTTGTTTAATCTTAAAGAAGATCAGATAGGCCTTTGCAACCAATCTCCCCTCCCCCATAAAAGTCATCTACAATATCCCTGAGACTTGAGCACCCCGCTCCTGCTTGGATCCTTCAAAAACTAACTAGGGACCTGAGGGGCCGTCCATATGGTATTAGGGGGGCACTCAAATCATTAAGAAAATCTTCCTTCTTAGTTGTAGCACTGAGCCCAGGTGGGTCTCTCTCTTGCTCTTCTTTATTGGTCGCATTTATCCCTCAAGGACAGAGAAGAACTAAGTCCTTCCTCCACATGAGGGCTCCTCAGATGTCTAAAGAATGAGGCCACAGTGGCTTTCTGAGGCTTCTCTACTCCAGACAAACATTCCTGGCTCTTACCATAGCCGCAGGAAAACGCCTGACCTCTTACTCAGTTAAACTCCCTTATCGTTTGTTTGGTTTTTTAATTTTTGAAGCATTACGAGTAGCTCCTTCATTGCCCTTCCTTTTCTAGCCGTCTTTGATTCTCCATCTATGGACTGCATCCAGGTCCATGAACTGCAAGCAACTTCATTTTTCCCTCTGCCCCTCATCTACTTGGGGGCCACTTCCTTGCCATAGTTTGTTGATGCACATGTAGAAAACACAGATCTCATCGCGCTTTTATATTAATCCAAGCTGAGTTTAGAGGTCAATATACAGCAAACAGAAAGAGATCACCAAGGGCATTCCAAAGTCAAAAAGAAATTAATATTCACTTGTGCAGCTTTGGGTTTTCCACGTGAGCGTAGATAATGATGCGTGTGTCCTTGAAAATATCGTGCACGCTTGTGTGTGAAACCACATGAAACCTTTAGTCATGAAGTCCCATAGTGCAGTCATTGCACCAGGAGCAGGCTGATACTTAAACATAGGAGGTCAGATAATTAAGTTCGTGAACGCATCCTAGAAAAAGTGCTACATACTTCATTGCTGAATATCGTTACAGTCATCAGATGGCCAAGGGGAGCACGATGACAGCTCGATGGCCATTCCAGAAGAGTTCCAAAATTGCTTTGAAGGCTAGACTAGGCACTGGCATCAGTGCATAGATCCCAAGGGGAGGACTTCGAAGGTGACGATAGTAATATTCAGCACTGAAGTATGTAGCACTGTTTTCAAGTAAGTTTGTGAACTTAATTGTCTGACCTCATAGTTCTAAGCTGATCCAGTCCATCATCATCATCATCATCATCGCAGCAGCAGCAGCAATCACATTCACAGCTTAACAAGGGCCTATAACTTCTTAGGAACTGTGTTAAATGGCCTATCTTCTTAATATAAAAAATTATGTGATAAGTGTTATTATACCCACTTACAGATAAGGAAAATCAAGCCTCAGAGAGTTGAAGTAACCTTGGTTAAGGCCCCTGGGGGAGCAACTGGCTGCTGTCAGGTTCTGAGCCACCGTTGTCTGATCCCAAAGTCCAAGCAGCTGGATTCCAAGCAGCTGCTGTTTAGTTGTTTGAAGTAAGACCAGCTCAGACAGGAGGAGCAGAAGGAATACTACCAGGATTCACCCAAGTATGAATTCAAAAGGCTGTGTCATTACCATGCACAGCTGGAATTAAGACAAAGACCCCAGGACAGAGGCTGGGAGGTCCTTAGCCAGTCCCAAATTCAGATGTGAGAGCCGCAGACCCGAGGTCAAATCCAGAGAGAGCTCAGTGAGAAAAAGACTAAGGAAGGAATTTATCCATTTTCCCAGAGCCTAGAGTCATTCACACACATGACTGGGTGCCCCAGCACGTACACACTATGGGCCTCTATTTGCAGACTATAGAGGGATCAGTTGTGATTCTCTCTCATCTGGTCTTTAAAGATCGCTGGTCCTTAATATTAATTATAATAGTACATAATATTATGCAATAATAATAAACCAATGCTAATTATTTTGTAAAGTATTACTGAGAAATAATTCCCAGATTCCTTCTTAAAACCTATTATTTTGAGATGTCAGATCATTTCTTGTTCACCTTTAATAGACAGTATTTCAATATCTACCTCCCAAATAGTAAAAATAACATACAAGCAAAGGGGGGGGCAAGAGCCCCATAATAATAATTTATATTTTGATATCTTTTCTGTTTTCAGTCTCTTTCACATGTATTCTCAAATCTGAGGTGAATTAAATAGTTCACATGAATACAGTTGAAGTGTTTCCCAGGTTATAAAATGGCTTTCTCTCCCCCACTCCCTTTAAACAGAGAAGAGAGGACGAGGCTCAGAGAAAAGGACGTTAGCCAAGGTCACCTAGCTAGGAAATGATCGAGTCAGGATTTTAATTCATGTTTTTTTTTTTAAACCAGCATATCATGAAGTCAGGATTTTAGTTCATGTCTTTTAAATCTAGCATATCATGGGACCTGTAAAGCTCAAACACTGGATGATTTTTGAGCTATTTTGAGGGGAATGATAATTGACATTTAAAGATATCATGTCTCTTAGCAACCACAGGAGTTTTGTGGAGTTCATTTGATCTTCAACAAGATTCACACCCTGAACCAGGCTAACCTATATTGCACTGTTGCCCTGCCTAGGTCCCCAGGGGCCAGGTGGGATGCAGAGTATTTTGTGGCTTCTCAGAGGAAGGAGGGGAAGGGAGAGAGCAAGAGAGAGGGAGAGCTGTGACTAATGTGCATGTCATCAACCAGACATGGATAAAAATATTCTTGCCCTTTCCCTAATACTGAGCTGACCAGGGCAATCAAGTCACTGGAAGGGCAAGAACAAACCTAGTTTACAATCACAAAGGGAGAAGTAACATGAACTTCAGATGTTTTCTCTTCAACCCCCTGACACCCTAAAAAGTTGTGCTGTTCTAAATGATCTGTTCTTTTTTTTTGCAGTTTTTGGCTGGGGCTGGGTTTGAACCTGCCACCTCTGGCATATGGGGCCAGTGCCCTATAAATGATCTGTTCTTGTCTGTGCCACTGGAAAAAAGCATCACTTGCTCTTTTGGTAACAGAAGTTTGGACTTTAGGCATGATATTTTCCCCTTCTTTCTCCTGATGTATCTATTTCATATCTGTTTGCGTATTTATTCTTGTATTTTTTGTACAAACCTAGTAAATATTACAAAGGCAATTTCTTTAAGAAGGAAAAACTACAACTGCGATCTCAGCATCCTAACTCACCGACCATTTTCATTTTCGGAGCCGTCAGCAGGTGTGCGTGTGGGCACACGAGGCTTCTGGAGATGCAACACGGTGGTCTGTCTGCCTTCGTGCCTCATTTTGTGTTAGGATATGAACAGCCCTTGTGCTTTGAGCATACTCTCTGATCTTTAAAATGTAAAATTGCTGTGGGACAATTTTAGCGTATGTTAATATAAGAGTTAAAATCACAAAGGTAAGAACTCCAGGGAAAACAACAGATCTCCCTGGGTGCAGATTGCTCATGTCCCTAGAAGAGGCAGTCCTGTCTGCTCCACATTCCCGTGTCACAGACCTGGCATCCATGGAGGGTCCTACACATGCAAAGAGCACACTGAATAATCAGTGCACCAGCCGCGTTTTGTGTCAGGCACTGAGATAGGCACAGACAATGCCAACGTAGGAAAGACATGTTTTCCTGTTCTGAATATGAGGACAGATGTTGAAATTAATAATTCCAACAAAAGACAATAGAGATGAGGGCAGGCATATGGATCTTTAAAGAAGGGACCAGTGACCCCAGGGAACCTAGGAAGTCTCCCTGGGAAGGGGAGACTGGGGGGCATTCATTTGGATATAGGCGTATTTGCTATTCTAGGAATATCTCCTAAATAACACTTCTCTTCATTTTCTTTTTGCTCTATTTTCTTCCCCTTTGTTTTTCTCTCCCCACCCCCCACCCCCCCCATTCTCTCTTGGGGGAAAGATGGCTTTACTGTGCAGACTGGTGGGAAATAGCAGTCTAAACATTGTTCTGGCCGGCCTGAAGTGCTGTTTTTCCCGGGCTTTGGCTCTCTCTTGGGGCCAATTAGGGCTTTTTTATTTTATTTTATTTTTTTACAGCCTTGTCTCTCCAGTTCCTGTTGCTGTGAGCTGTACGTAAGGCAAACAAAGACACAGATAATGTCAACACCATGTGCCAGGAAGCCACGTGGTGACAGTGCACACTCTGAATCGAATGGGAAATCACCACAGATTAATATAGAATTGATCCAGCTTCCAAATCTGTTTGAGGCCTTGCACTTTCAGATATCAGAGAAGGGGAACTTGTAACATGGTTTTCTGTGGCTTGGGCTCTGAAGGCAGGAGACTGCAGGACATGGCTATCCCGAAGGCACCTGTGTGTCCCCTCATCCTTCTGTAGAGCAGTAGGAAGAGCACCCAGGTATCTGGGGGGCCATCAAAGCCCAGGGGGCTGTTCAGAAATGGCTGTGTCAGCTGCCTGCTACCATCCAGGTCTCTCTGAGAGCGTCTCCAGATGAGATGTCTGGGCAGCTATTCAAAATCTCTCATTCAACTTGTGTCTTTCCTTCATGGCCCTTCCCCCCTACCTAGAAGGATTGGTCTGACATATCCAGAGAGCTCCTCCTCACAGGCAAGCAGGAGTTAAGAATACCTCCTTCATGCTGAGATGTGCCTATCTCCAAGAGAAAGCGTGGCAGGTCTGTGGCTCTGCCCAGTCTCCCACTGACTCTCACCCAGAGGTCTTTCAGCTCCTGGATATTAAGATCTTGATTTTGGCCTCAGTGCTGGCTCCCTGCTGTCCTTTAGCATGCAGGTCCCCACATTCCGGAAGCTGAAACAAAATTCAGAAAGTACTTCCTCCAGTCTGATTTACAGCCAAAACCCTGAAGTCTTGGTGGGGTGGGGGAGGAACATTCTGAAGGGCGCAGAGTAATGAGTGTACTAGCCAAGGTGCAAGTGGGAAAATAGAAACTGAGCCGAGCGTATGAGACGGGACTGCATGCTGGGAATTGGACACACAGCTGATGAGGATGAGAAAGCCAACACGGGCTGGGGAAGCAACCCAAGATTACTGACAGCAGGAAGCCGTGTGACTCCAGGCTGGAGAGGAAAAGGAGGAGGAGGAGTATAGTGGCCACTCTCCTGGAAGGAGCTGGGAGCCCACTGGTCTGTCTACTGGTCCCACAGAGGTTATGGACTGCAGGCTGGCGAGCTGCCCAAGGCAGAGGAAGGAGGAGAAATACCCTGGCCTCTCCCTTAGTTCCCTCCACCAATCACCTCCCAGTTCCTCCCATTGGTCAAACCCAGCAGGAAGCCAAGACATAGTCAGGATGGGGGGGATACGAGACAGAGCAGGAGTGGTGCCAGCTTATGTCATTGGACAATCACTCCTCGGGCACCCCTCTGGGCAGTACCAGCTACCCAGGCTTCATTCTGGTACGGGACACTATCTTTTGGTGGCAACCATCAGAACCACTTTCTCATGTACAAACCAAGGGGGTTGTGTCTTATTTTGTCAATGAATGTCTTCCTGATAAACTTTCCAATTGGGGAAAGGTTCACACACAATAACATCAACCCTTCTGAAGGGCAAGTATTTTTTAAATGTATTTGTTTGGATTTTCCTATATTGTGGGGTTTTATCCTTCATGAGAGGACTTCCCTAGAAATACAAGCATCCTAAATTTTCTTAGCGTGTAAGCGGTACCAAAAAGTGGTAAGGACTTTAGCCCCTTAAAATAGTCACCAGCTCCCCTAAGTAATCCCAAACCCTTGAACCTGCCATGCATATGTAGCGCCAAGATAGGTCTCCACTCTCTACCTTGCAATTTAATTACAGCCCCTAAGTCCTCTGTATAGAGGATTTCAGATCTGCCACTTGCAGAGTTCAGAATGTTTAATAAAAACCCACTTCTCACAGACACTGGCCAATCACACACACACACACACACACACACACACACACACAGGGCTGGGTGGTGTCAGAACATTGTCCTGGAGATCCCCCTGAGTCACATTTTCAGGGTGGTGGTGGGTGGTAGGGGCAGATAGTCAGGACACTGGCAATTTGCTAACTGACCCAGAGGCATTTAAATAGTTTGATAGCCACTGTGGCTCTCCTGGTGCATACTGAGTGAATATGAACATTACAGTAAGATTCCCTTTTTATTCCAGAGGAGAGGTCCTCATTGCTAGTCCTGGGGGTGCCTGTGTACCTCTAATTTTTCTCCGGAGCAGTGACATCTCATGTGCTCAGGTCTCAGTCCCCAGCATGGTGCTAAGCCACAGATAAATGCCACCCAGATGAAGAAAATGACCAGAGACGCTAGTCTAATAAGTGAAAGGTGGAGAAGCTCTCTGTCTCTCCAGGCCAGGATTTGGGGACTTTTTTCTTCTTTTTCTTTTTCCAAGATCTTCTAGAAAAAGCAGAACTTTTGCCCAGACAGGACAAGTGTGTCACAAAGTTCTGCTTTCACTGTGTGTTAAGTGGAAATGATTAGGCAAGCAAGTAGTAAGAGATTCCTCCCTGCGCCGTCTCCCTGTCGGGCAGTCCTGCTGTGGGCCCCTGCACACTCAGACTGATGGTGCAGACCGATGGTTTGCACCGATAACCTCGGGATGCCTTGCTGATTCGTCACCACAGCTTATCCACACAGTGTTGCTGAAAGGGCCACTTCCTGGATGCATACGTAGGTGTGCAGATGCTGGATTGCGTGTGCGTGTGTGTCCAGGATTGACTCGAAGGACTTGGTGTTTGACAAAAGTGATGGCACTTGTCCCAAGTGCCCCTGGCTGGTGAGGCTCTGTCTTTGGGCTATGAGATCTGAGCTAGGTCCAGAAAACTTCTGTCACTATGACTGTGACAACAGTTTCAATGTCATCAGCCTTTGCTGAGGATAAACATGTACACCCCCAGATGCAATCAGTGGTCCTGTGTGATCTCATTCTCCCCACAATCTCATTCTCCCTGTGCAACAGGTGGGCAGACTTCCCCGGCTCTCACTGGGGCGTGGCCGGGCAACCTAACTGCACTGCCCAGTGGGACTGGCTGGAGTACGGGAGAAGGTAAAGCATTTGGGTAAGTTAAGTTTTATTTAGGCCGAGAGCTGGAAGGGCTGTCAGAGAGTCTCAAACCCAACTGCGTTTTTAGGATCCCCTAGAAGCATTCTAAAAATATTAACATTGGGGCTTCTGTCCAGATCACTTATATTAGAATAGTTAAGGACGGGATCCTCAAACTTTTTAAACAGGAGGTCAGTTCACTGTCCCTCAGACCGCTGGAGGGCTGGACTGTGGGCCCCGGGATGAGTCGGCTGCTAAGCAGGACAGGCAGTGGTGGCAAAAACACCCGGCAGGACAGATAAATGTCCTAGGTGGGCCACAGTTTGAGGACGCCTGGTTAAGGTTATGGCCAGGACTCTCTTTTTTAGTGTGTTTTAAACTCTCCAGGTGATTTTAATGAGCAGCAATAGCTAAGAGCCACTGCTTTGGACTCTAGTTTTGACCTTTTCTATTGGGCAAGTCATTTGCCTGGACTTGCCTTAACGCAAAAGGGACTTCATAGTGGTGGCAGCCCATCTCCCAGAAATGGGAGCAGGAACTCCAGAAGTATATCAGAGAAATCAGGGGTTAAGAGTACCAACTCAATCAGCCGTATGCCTGTGGGTAAGCTATCTAACCTTTCTTAATTTCAGGTAACACCTCAACTTACATGACTTGTGGAATTAAATGAAGGTAAATCAAATAGGGCATTTATTACCTACCACATGGTATAAATGCTCAGTGCATGTTATTATTATGTAATGTGACTTGTCGAAGAGTTCCTTGAGTTCTCTGGAAGAACCATCCACCCAAGATCGTGGTTATCTTGTAATGATCTGGCACTGTTACAGTGAATTGTGGTTCTCAAGTTCTCAGAAATGGGAAATGGAGCCTAAGTTAGAGGGAGGGAGGTAAAATGATGAACAGAGAGGGCCCCAAAACCCAGAGGTATTTTCCAGTAGGAGAGAAAGGATGGTCTGAGTGATTTTTTTTTAGAAGAGTGCTTCCTTCAGAAAGCAGTCTAGTGAGGGGCTGGGTTTCCTTAGCTGTAAGTGGGCTAAGATGCCCCTCCTACTCACAACTCCCTGGCCTCAACTGGAGGCCACCGGCTGGAGTGGACAGGGCAACTTGGGCTTTTATTTTTTAATTTTTTTTTTACTTTTTAACAACTTGGGCTTTTGTGTAGGCTGCAAGGCAAGGAGGGTCCAGGAGCTCAGGAATGAAGGCCGAAATCACTCTGTGCTCCCCATGCGTGCGAAGCGTCTCCACTAGCTGCCAGCGCATTACTAAGACTCTGTAAGGGGAAAGCTTACCCTTTGCCCTGGCTTCTCAGAGTCCTGGCAATGCAATGATCCAGCTCCATAGTAAAGGCCTCCAGACCCTGCCTGCTTGGAAAATAAAGTCTATTTAAATAACTCCTAGAAGGAATTAAAAAAAAAAAAAAAAACTTTTACAAGTTGGGACACAGGAAAGATATACTCAGAGATCTCATCCCATTGTCTTTCTGTGGCTGACACTCCATTTTTTCCAGCACAGAACTTTATTTAGCCGTGCTGGGAAAGCTGAGTGTCTTTCCCAGGGGGTTATTCTCCTTACTGCAGGGTTATCTCATGCAGAAGCGTCTGCAGCGTGGCAGCCAGGCACCGCCTGCTCGGGGGCTACTCAGCCTGGGAAAACTACTCAGTGCATTGCAGATAAGGACACCCCACGCTCACAGGAACCAGTGAAAGCTGAGGCCGCGTGTGTGTGTGTGTGTGTGTGTGTGTATAAGAATAATAGAACCTGTAGTCCAGATTACCTATTAATTCAATATTTGCTTCTTTTTAAATCAGACTTAAACTAGTCCACTCAGTAATGGACTGCTTTGGGGGGCACAGACATACTTCAGGGTACAGTGGTGGATCTTTAGGTGTTTTTTGCAACAGGTTTAGAAGGCCCACCCTCTTAGTGGGCCTAGACTGGTTAACCCCCCTAGGACTTTGCTGCAAAACATACGCTTTAGGGCTTTAAGTGGGAAGAGTTACCGTGCTCTATCATGGGAATTCAGGTTCCAAGTGGACCCCAATCAAGAGGGGACTTTTTGCGCCAAAAGAGGATACTACAACTATCCAGTCATTGCAGGATGCAGGCAATACAGCCAGCAAGAAAATATAGGGTGCTCATCTTAGAGAGAAGCCATTTTTAAGATGAGTAATAGACTAGCAGCCAGAATCTTTTGAAATACACAGAGGGTGCCAAAAAATCTATATGCATTTTAAGAAAGGAAAAAAAGCTGTATTAAAATTGTGGTACTCAATATATATACCAATAAAAAAGACGAATACTTAGTACAAGCCACAATTAAGCACCTCTAGTAATTGCAGAAGTCAAACATGACTTGAGTATTCAATTTTAATACAGTTGTTTCCTTTCTTAAGGTTGCAAAGCAAAGTCTGGGGTGTCAGGAACATGCAAAAACAAACCATCCCTGACCCCTCCCCCCATTAGTATGTGACTATTTAAATGTATATACATTGTTTTGGCACCTTCTGTATTTGAGAGCCACCGAAGCTTTAAATCCAATTGATAAACACTTGGCACCTGAGAGCAATCACATTAGAAGAGACTGAATCTGATGACTTCAAATAGGACTAAAGCAAGGACGACACCATGCGGGTCCAGTGGCACCAGGCAAGAGCAGTGTGGGACACAGGGAGAGTTTGCAAGGAGGGTTGCACGGGACTGTGGCAGGGCCTTTTTCCATACACAATGCCTGGTGGTTCCTGGCAGGCCTTGGGGGAGTGCCATGGGTTTTTATCAGAACCTACAAGCTTTCAGCTGCCACTGCCACCCTCTCTGAGCTCTGCTTTCCACCAATTAAGACTCTGCTTGCACAAAAGTATTAAGAAATAGTTAGAGTTATCAATCATCTTGTAGGGAGTTGAATGAGAAAGTTCATACACATAATACTTGAAAATGTGGTAAAATCTGTTAGACACATTCTTCTTATGCGCTCTGGGAATGCCCTCAGGAAGGCCTTCTTATCCTAGGATCCTTCCCCAAAGTAGTTCTTAGCCTCACCCTCACCTTTTCCTGTCTTCTTCCTTCCTCCTGGATGATTTCTTCCTGTGACATCCAAATCCTCCCCCTCTTCACTGGAACGGTCATTTCCTACTATACTGTGGAACTGGGGCATCAGCCTGGCACACAGCCCCAAGGCTCCCCCCTGCCCCAGCAGCAGGATCGTCAAAATGTCTCAGTCCAAGCAGCTTTCTGCCTGTGAAGAGCTAATTCGTGCGCTCAAGATTCATTCATTTAGGGCATGCTCGTTGAGGGCCTGCTCTGTGGTAAGATCCTCTTCTGATGAACAAAACAGATAAAAATCTCTACTCTTTGTGCTTCCATTCTAATGGGAGGAAATAAAAGTTTTGTCTAATACACACATTGGTGACTGTGTGTGTGTGTGTGTAAATCAATAGGCCAATTTGGGTAACTCTCACTCTGGCAAGTGCGTTGGACCATTCTCAATCAATGCTTCTGGCATTTTCTTGTTCGAATTCCTCTTCCTCTATGAAGTAATGGGTGGGTGGAGACCAGCTCATCTAGGGTAACTCTCCCTAGGGTTCTAGGGAACACACTATCTCAGGGCCTCAATTACAGATGAATTTCTTAGAACAGGAGTATGGCCTGGGAGGGATGGCAGAGCCGAGCTGAGATATAAGGGGCTGGGGGTGGGAGTGGGGAACAGGGCAATAGGAAGCCAAGAAATTAGAACAAAGAAAGCAAAAAATGTGTGTATGGGGGGGGGCGGGGACAGCTTGTGGGACGTGGTTCAAGACAACACTGCAGGCAGAAAGGCGATGGCTTTGCAGGTGCTTTAAATCAAGCCAGATTCCATTAAAGGAATGAGCCCAGGTAAGCACTTCACATCTGGAAGTGTAGGGAGTTGAATGAAGAAGTCCCTTTCCCTTCTTCCTCTCCACTAAGCTCTTGAAATCCTCCTTTACAAGTTCCACAAAGACAAATGTCTTGTCTGTCTTGATCAGAACAATTCATTGCAAAGAGTAGGTGCTTAATAATGATTGGTGGAGTCAGTGATGGGTTCAGATGAAGTACCATCGCCTCCTTTGAAGCTTCCCAGCCCACCTCAGCATCCCGATTTCTCCCTTTTCTGAACTGAAGCCCTCCTGGCAGGCAGCTACTGCAGGATGAAAAGAATGCAGAAACAGATCCTGGCTCTGCCTCTTACTAAATGTTTCCAGATGTCTAAATTAAATGTTTCCACGTAAACTCTCCATCCTCAGTTTTCTTATCTGCAAATTGGGTTATTCCTCACAGGTTTATACTGAGAACCACAGGAAAGACACGTAGGCAGGGAAGTCCCTGACACTTTAAACCACAAATTCAACAAGTATCTTGCATTGCCATTCAATATTTAATACCTCTTCTATAATTGCTTTGAATTTCTTTTCTTATTTTTATTTTTTGAAGTAGGTTTTTGCTGTGTTCCCTGGGCAGTGGCATGATCAAAACTCTTTGCAACCTCAAACTCTCTGGTTCAAGCAATCTTTCTGTCTTAGCCTCCCAAGTAGCTGGGACTATAGGCATGTGCCACCACGCCTGGCTCTTTTTTTTTTTTTTTTTTTTTGGTACATACTGGGTTTTATTATGTTGTCCAGGCTGGTCTCCAACTCGTGTTCTCAAGCAATTCTTTCACTTTGGCCTTCCGAAGTGCTGAGATTATAGACATGAGTAAACACTCCCCACCTTGCTTTGAATTCTTTATCTTTCTAACTTAACAATAATAAGATAGGCTTCGTTTATTGAACAATTACCATACACTGTAGCTGTTGCTTACATATGTCACCTCTAAGTCTCACATTCTCCATGGAGGGCAGATGCTATTACCGCTATTTTGTGGATAGACACACTAAAATGGAAAATGATGAAGAGAGTTAATCCATGTTGCAGCTCTTGTCACGGCCAGAGCCTGGGTTCAAATCCTGGTCTGTCTGCCATGTGATTTTGCTGGACGCCTAAGGTCAGGCTAAGCTCAAGGCCAACAATCACTTCTGTGTTATCGGTATCTTCTATAGCATCTAGCCCTTCACTTCCTTGTAGCTAACGTATCTACATATTTGTTGGTCTTTTTCTATGAGAAAATGGTATTGAAACAAAAGATCTAAATTAGAAGCTCATTTATGGCTCTAAAACTTTATGATATTCTCTGTAGAGTACTGTCTTTTGGCTCCAAGAGGTTAAGTGAACTATAAATATGCATAGTCTCAAGAATGTACCATGTTCCTGGATGAAAGAAATAAGGGACACTGGTGCAATATCCCAGAGAGCTCAGGCATCGCCCAGAGAGGAAAACACTTTCCCTGGCTCAGATAGATGGTGGGTCTGACTGGGTCAGCATGTGATGCCCTCCCTGGCAGGATAGAATAAGAAATGAATCAAGGGCCCAGCGCGATGGTATGTGCTATTTCCAAGCTGCCTAGCTCATGAGTACTGCACAATCCAGCAGCCCACTCTAATTTGTCACACCAAAGGCTGCCTTCTTAGTAAACAGTTGTCCACACTTCTGTTGGTTCTGAGTCACCACTTAGTCTTCAAACTGAAATGCCAGTGCAGTCCTTGGAATACACCATGCAGTGTGAAACTAAGGGAGGTGGGCCGGGCAGGACTGTACTTCCTGTGGAAACTTCCGTGTCCTGTAAAGGAGCTAGATCCTCTGGCCAGGGTTCCACAAGGGATCACTGCAAGGAGGCCCCCTGTTCTTACCTGCCCTCCCCTCTTGGTAAACCCTCTCTCCTTACAGCTGAGGTATTTGGAGGTGAACTGGCTCAGAGATTTGCCCAAGATCTTATAAGCCTTTTTATGACCTGACTTCTCCCGTCGCCTGTGTCCTCCCCCACCTCACCCCACAAGCATCCTCTTCCCATCAAATGAAGCCACTTCAGGCCCTTGAGCGTGCCACATTATTTCACTTCTCTTGTCTCTGCGCATGTATCCTGCTAACCTGATGCCATTTCTGCTCGTCCATGGCTGGTGAATGATTCATCCTCCTAGACCCAACTCAAGCCTTCTTTCCTTTCAGAAATCCTCCCCACCATCCCACCAAAGCAGCACTGTCCACTCTGTTCTCTGTGCTACATGTGCTATGTTCACATAGTGGCCCATCACCCTGGATGGTGCCATTGTTTAGAAATCTGTTTGCTTTCTTTCCTGGGCCATGGAGTCAAGTAGCAGTTAGGATTGTGTTCAGCTGCAAGTAAACAAAGCCTGGTTAATATCCCAGACAACTTAGAGGGTTAATTTTTTTTTTTTTTTTTTTTTTAGGTAGCCAGTCTTACCAGGATAACTCTATGATTAATCTTTTTGGTTCAGTTTCTGACTACATCTCTACTCAGCTATCTTTACCTTGTGGTTTTGTCCCCCTGCTTATCACTCAATATCACAAAATGGCTGTTTCATCACCACATTCAACCTCTAGGGTGGAAAGAAGGTAGGGGAAGTGACGTATTCACTAACTGAGTCTGTTATTTTATAGAGCTTTCCTTGAAGCTGTACTTAGTGACTCTGGCTTGTCTCTCCTTAGTCAGAATGGGTCTATCTGGATGTCCCTAGTAGCAAAAAGATGGGAGATACATTTGTTCAACTGGACATGTTGAACTTTCAAATACAATCAGGCTTTGGCTAATAAGGCAGAGGGGGTAGAATTGATATCGGGTAGACAAGTATCCATGCCTGCCCTATGCAGGAATTATTTCTCATTTCTCCTTCTCCCTCTGGGGCTTAGCACAGGACATGGCACATGGCATTTATTGAGTCGGTACTCAATAAATAGAATGCCAGGAAAGAAAGGCACCTGGGGTTTTGTGACTCCTTATCTCACTGCTGTTGTGCAGTGTGACTCAGTACATCTTTGAGTTTTCAGACCTAAAGCAAAGCCTTCTTGGGGTGGGAGAGAACACAGAGAGGAGAGATGTCTGAAGGGGTATCCAGCTAGAGCTGACTTGCTGAAGCTGGAAACACTCAGTTTAGCAATGCCTGGGAGCTAGGAGAAAGGGAAAAGTCTGCTCTTCTGGAGGTACATGGCTGCAGGGGTCCCCCCAATTCCCAGTTCAAAAAGAACATGTTGGTCCCTACAAGACCTCAGGAGTCTCATATCTCCTTCCCATGTGCCATTCTCTGTTGTAGAGCCAGACCCAGCCCTGGGTTGAAGGCCAGGCACAACTTCTGTGTGTCATGGTTATTTCCAGCTTTTCACAATTATAAACAACTTTGCAATGAGCATGTCTGAAATAAATCTTTAGGTTCATCTTTCCACATCTTAATTATTTTGTCGTTACTTTAAATTCCAAAGAGGAGAAATTCTGGGCAAAAGTGTATGCTCATTGCTGAGGCTTCTGGAGAGCATTGTTCAGCTGCCAGAAAGGCTTATTGCTTTATCCTCCCATCTGTCATGAATGATGCCATCATCCTGCCAGTAGTGGCCACCCTCCTCTGCTGAAGCCTTCAGTTGTCAAGCAGTCATTCCAAAGTCTAGTCATTGCTCTCTTTTGAAATGATAGCAGAATGAGTATAAATCAGAAGCAAAGAAGGAAAACTCAAAATGGCAACAAATCTTGATTCCTCTAGGTGATCGTAAGTTTCACTCTGGGAAGAATGAGGATTGTAGATTCTGTATGCATAAAGGACATATTTATTAGATGCTTGGTGAGGGGGCTCTGAGATGGTCCCAGGGGCCCAGGTAGGGTCCTGAGGGCCATTGTTGACTTCTTTCTATGGTTCCCCATTAAGTCACCAGGTCCTGTTGATTCTACTTCTTTTTGTTGTTGTTGTTTGTTTTTTATTTTTTTAATTATTTTTTATTAAATCATAACTTTGTACATTGATGCATTTATGGGGTTCAGGATACTGCTTCAATATACAATGTGAAATGCGTTCATTGAACTAAGTAACACATCCATAGATTCTACCTCTTAAGCCACTTTTGCAGGTGTCCTCCTCTTCTAAATCACCTTTGCAGCCACCTCTGAGCCTGGATTAGTTGCATCTTCACCCTGCTGACTGCCTCACCAGCCATTTTGTTGCTTCTACCCCTTTAACCATAACATAGCTCCAGATTTGAAAATACCCATGAAAATACCCACATCACAATTGCGCCTTATCCCTCATTTTAGATCATGTCCATATAACACAGAAACTCACCAAAGTGCTCGTGCATGTCTACAGTGGGGGGTCCACAAGCAAGATTTCTTCCAGGGAGGCCCCTTATTTATCCTCCCTACTTCTCTCTCTCCAGAAAACCACCTTAGAAGCTGTCTAGTCGAACTCTCTCCTTTTATACCAGAGAAACTTAGAGAACTCATGCCAAAAATATCCTTCTTATATTCCCTGGAAAACTTATATTTCCACAAATTCAGCTCATCATCTCTTCTAGAAAGGCTTGGGACACCCCCTCCTTACAGCCCAAATTAGGGGTCCCTTCTGTGTACCCTCACAGCCCCCTGTGCTGACCCTCTCTCTGTTTATTTATTACTTTGTCTTTCAATCTCTTCAACTAGACTATTAACCCTTGAGGGCAGGGATTGGGCTCAATTCGTATTTCTATGTAGACTATAATATTGCACAAATTACTCACTGCTTCCCGACTGTTTGTTGAATGAATAAACGAATAATTAGTTACAGATTAGAGGCAGGATTAGTGCTGGCCTCCTTGATAGTGACCCTCTCCAAGATGTAGTTTGTAGACTGGGTACAAGCTTCTCCCTTTCACATCCACGTGGCCTGGGTAGGTGCTTATGTTCAATGAAGCACCTTGAAGATGTTATGTCTAAGCAATATGTATCCATTCGGATAGGAAACACAAGTCTTCCCTAAAGGAATATTCCTTGACTTTTGTGGAAGAACCAAGCCAGGAAGCATATAAATCATGTCCTTTGTGTATAAATGACAGGGTTTGAAAACATTTTTGCTGTAATAACTATATACATAAAAAAGCTACCATTTATTAAGCGAAAACCATGTACTACCCCTATTTAAGCTATTGCATGCTTTTTTCATCTATTCCTTACAATTCTACAGGTACAGCACTATTCTTTTTCCAAAACTATAAACAAAAACCTAAGAGATGGAGAGGCAAGAAACGTGGTCAAGGCCACGTATGAGCAAGCAGCTCAAAAGTGACTAGACTGGTCTCTAGAGCTCATACCCTTGATTAGGACATGAATCCCTGGCCAAGCACACTCAGTCTTCTTAATCACCCACTGAAACAGAATGGACTTGTGTCCCTATCCTCGTTGTGCAAATAAGGACAAGGAGCCTGAGTTGTAACAGAACTGGCCCAAAGACACCTGGTCAGTAGCATTAGGCAACTGGGCAGGAACCAGGTCTCTTTTTAGCGATCTACTAGATCTGCTGTAACGCAAGTCAGTTTAGTGAACACAATTTTTTTTTTTAAAGATGAGAAAACTGCATCTCAGGTTTGTTCCGAAGTTTATGTACAGCCAGGTGCACAAGCCGGCAGCGAAGCAGTCCCCCGTCCCCGAGGCTGGCCGGGCAGGGCCTCTCGCTCAGACAGCCTAAGGAAACAGCTCCCTCTTTAGGCCGATTGGAGGAAGAGCAGGGACTCCGGGCACGCAGCTCTGCCCTGAGCACCTGTTGGCTTGTTAGACCTCTCCCAGGTACCCTGAGGGTCTCTTCAAACAGCTTGATTCACAGTGTCCTTGTTGCGGTCATGTGTCCGCTAAGAAGTCATATTTTATCCAGGACTGTGCAAATGAAAAATGATTTTGGTAACTAGCATCAAGTTACACATTATTTCAGCTCTTTGACTTTGCAATTTCCATGCACGCAGGAATCTCATTCCCACTTGCTGTCTCCAACATGATGAAGAGTAACAGAGAGGAGAATAAGTTGGAGGTGACAGCAGAGCTTGCAGAGGGAGAAGGGGTGGTCTGTCTGTGTCTCATCCTGCAAGGATGTTGTGGCCTTTCACACACTGACTGGATGAAGGTGGAAGAGAAGGATTTGGGGGCAGGGGAGGCCCTCAGTGGTGCCCACCCTTCACTGAGGAAGGAGCAGGACAGGAAGAGGACAAGTGGGATGGTGGCAGAACAAACAGGGTGTGACCTGAGCAAATATGGAAGTCCCAGGGGAAAAGCCCAGGTTGAGATCCCCTTGCCATACTGAGCACTGATTAATGTCATTGGCTGGATGCTCATAAAATCTCTGATCTGGAGAGATGCTAGAGTTACCATATCCAGCTCCAAATTCACCTCCTAAATTCTCATCCACTGGCCTGAGACAAGTGGTCCCCAAGGACTCCATATTCATTTTCTTTTAAAGACAATTTAAAAATTTCTAAATGGAGAATCAATTTTCTGTACAGACAACTGGAAGGCCACAAAGTTATAGCCAAAACATAGCGACTTCCTGTCAGAGAGTCACAGTGATTGTCAAAGTGATACACCTTGAAGCCCTTAATTGCACCATAGAATGAGTTGCATTTCTAAAAATCAGATAAGAGGTTGATACCAGCTCCACTCTGAGGCCACCTGGATGGCTCCAGGGTATACACATGCTATCCTGGTGATACAAACACCTGGTGGAATGTGCCCTTTTCCCAACTGGCAATGGGACTCTCAAGGTCAAGAGTGAAATTCTATGCCCCACTATGTGGCATTGAGCAAGTCCTGTTCACTTCTGGGCCTTACTGTTCCCATCTCTGCAATGAGAGTGTTAAAAGATTAGGGGTTTCCAGGTGCTGTGCTCTGCAGAATTTAGGGAACCCTGGGATGCAGGCCCCTCAGTCTCATCTCAAAAGGATAAGCTCCTCTTGCATCCATGACATATTGGGTGTCTATTGGACATTTTGTTTGAGCAAAGATCCCACAGGGCTTTTTGTTTGTTTGTTTGTTTGTGACAGAGTCTCCCTCTGTTGCCCTGAGTAGAGTGCTGTGGTATCTTAGCTCACCACAACTTCAAACTCTTGGACTCAAATGATCTTATCTCAGCCTCCCAAATAGCTGGGACTACAGGTGTACATCACTACGCCTGGCTAGTTTTCTACTTTTTTAGTGGAGATGGAGTCTTGCTCTTGCTCAGGCTGGTCTTGAACTCTTGAGCTCAGGCAAGTCACCTGCCTCAGCCACCCAGAGTGCTAGGATTACAGGTGTGAGCCACTGCACCCAGCCTTGAGCCCACAGTTTTAAAAAGTTTGAAAACTAATGGACCAGATCATACCGGATCTGGATCAGATCACTCATGAGGGAATAACACTCATTCAACAAGTATTTTTTGAGAACTTACTGTGTTCCAGGTACTGTTATAATGTCAAGGAAAGAATTATGAACTAAATCCAGATTTCTTGTGCAACATAGACTATAATTTCAAATCATGGGCATTTGGCTTTCCATTGTAGACTTGACCTTGGACGCAAAGACCACATCCTCATCCTCAGATGGGCAACCAGGTTGCATTCTTTTGCACATAATTAAGTTCCCATTTTCTGGTTGTCTGTCTTACCAATGAGATCCTGTAGCTTGATTGTTGAATATGTGGTATTCAGAGAGTCATGAAGTGTTAAAGGAATGTGATTTTCCTAACCGGGAATCAGGACAATTCAGCTGACAAAAGAGGGTATTTTTTTAATGATCTGTTTATTTATAGGAAAATTCTTCTGAAAGATAAAACATTATCATGTTTAGTGACTCTTATTTGATGAATATTCTTTATTAAAGCCAATAAGATTTCATGGAAAGAAATGACAAATTTATCACAATAATTCAGTTAACATATTTGTGTGGTCTTTTTCATCATTCGTCTACTTGTAGGTCTTGGAGGAAAAGGAGCTGAGATTGATGGAGGCCCTGCTCTGTTCCAGCCATTTTTCTAGGCATATTCATATGCATCTCTTCCTTCACCTAATCACTTAATCCTCAGAGTGATCCTGCAAGAGCTATTTACCAATTTCTAGAGATAACGAACCGGACGTTCATCTGTCTGAAGTTCAGCAATCCAGTAAAAAGTCCATGTTTAAAATGCCTGGCCACCTGATTGTAAAATCTATCTATATTCTTCCTAGCAGGTAGTACGGCCTCCCAGCTTGCTTAATATTATTTGTTCCAAGTTGTTTGCAATCACTTTTTGGCACATCTCTGAGGAATCAGTAGGAAAATCAAGTGATATTTCACCATTTCAAAAGTCACCTGTAGCTTCTCTCAGCCTCTATTCAGCAGTGAAAGCATGTGCAATCTCTGATTTAGCACTTGAGAGTTTAGAAATACCAGTATTCTAGGATATTCTAGGAAGCAATATTTTCTTTCTTTCTTTTTCTTTTTTTTTTTTTGGCCAGGGTTGGGTTTGAACCCACCACCTCCGGCATATGGGGCCGGCCCCCTACTCCTTTGAGCCACAGGTGCCACCTGGAAGCAATATTTTCTGCTCTAGAGATATCTCACATCATTCCAATTGACTATCAAGTTGACCTTATATTAAGGACAAAAGCTCCTCTAAAAGGATTTTGTAACAAAGAAGTTTAAGGTTTGCAAAGAGAAAAATAAATTTTCCCTGGATTACCCCACTCAGGACTTTTTTCTCTCCAAATACTTTAGAGTGTTGATGAAAACTATTGAGTTTTGTATCTCAAAGTTTTCATCATTATAACTACTCATATATAAGTGTCTTTAAAATGTTATAAAATTTCATACGATGGTGATTATTATTGATAACAATTTTTTGGAGAAAGTTTACCCTATAAAACAAAACTAAGTTTATCCCTTCAAAATTCTTATACTAGCGCACATACTCACATTTGGCTTCCCATGTAAGCAGTTTCTGTTTCCACCCGAACATTGCCCTACCCTGCTCCTCCCTCTACAGTTATACAAATTGTATCGTAAATATCACTGGTAAAGATGCACAAGAGTCAAAATAATGTTAAAAAAGAGCAAACTTGGAAGACTCAGATTTCTTAATTTCAAAACCTACAGTACCAAGACAACACGGCCCTGGCATGAGTATAGACGTATAGATCAATGAAGTTGAATTGGGAGTCCAGAAATAAACCTTTACACTGGGGTCAATTGAGTTATGACAAGGATGCCAAGACAATTCAACAAAGAAAAATAGCCTTTTCGAAAAATGGTGCTGGGATACTGAAATGTCTACATGCAGATAAATGGAGTTGGAACCCCTACCTTGTACGATATATAAAAATTAACTCAAAATGTATCATAGACCTAAATATAACAGCTAACATGATAGAAATCTTTTAAGAAAATGTAAGAGGAAGTTGTTGTAATCTTGCATTAGGTAATGGTCACTAAAACCCCAAGGGTTACATAGATAAATAAATAAGTATGTAAATAAATAAATAGAAATTCATCAAAATTAAAACAAGCAAAGAACAGAAGAAAATGTTGACAAATCAAGAGACTTGATAAGAGACTATTATCTAGATTATGTAGTTTTACAGTTCAGCCATTGCTATGGCTTGAATATGTCCCCTCTAAAACTCAAGTTGAAATTCAATTCCCATTATGTTGATATTAAGTAAGAGGTAAGGCCTTTGGGGTTGATTAGATTTTGAGGGCACTGGGGTCATGGTCAGGGCTGGGGACTGGCCAGGTCTCGGACCCGGCTTGGGCTAAGCTACCTTGCTCAGGAACCGTTTCTCTTAGGTGCCTGAGGGCTATCGACTTTAGCTAACTGGAGAGAGAGAGTCTTAGAATAAAGCAGTCTTCTTAGAACAGATAGATCTTAGTCTTTAGTAGAGCTTGGTCATCTTCAGCGGAGAGATGCTGTGCTGGCATTCATGCAGGCAGGAGAGGAGACAGAGTCAGAGTAAGCAGGTCTGTGATAGAATGCGCATGCTCATGACGGCCTTCTCCTCCAGCCTTATATAAGGCTGATCTCGTGCCTCTCAACATCACAGGTGTAGAGACTGCCCGTTCACCACTGCTCTCATCTCGCGAGCTCTCATGCTTATTAGGAGAGCTAAATCCCTCTCCATGCCCTTTTCACCAAGGTGTTCCATTATTAAGCTATACAGGTATTTATTATAGGTCTTACTCCTCCTAGCCATAGGCTACAGGTTATTTCCAGTTTTGAGTCATAGAAATCATTATATACAAATTTTGTTCAAACATAATGAACACAGTTTGAACTGTGTTCAAACATAACGCAGTTCTTTTGAATGTCTCAAAACAGGATTATTTGGTCTAATCATAAGCACAGATTTAACCTTGTTTAAAAATCTGCTAAACTCTTTTCCAAATTGGCTGTACCAGTAACGGTTGAGAGTTTGATTGCTCTGTGTCCTCAACAGTACTTGGTATTTTCAAGGATTTTAAAAAACTATTTTACTAGATATGTGGTGGCCTCCCCTTTGTGGTTTAAATTTTCATTTCCCTAATGACTATTTATGTTGAGCATCTTTTCATTTGTTTATTTTCCACATGTATATTTTCTTTGATGAAAGGTCTATCCAAATATTTTGTTTTTTTAAATTAGATCATTTGTCTTCTTATTTTTTAGTTATAAAATTTCTTTATACATTCTGATACAAATATCTTATTGGAATGTGATTTGTGAATGTTTTCTCCCAGGCTGTGAATTGTCTTTCCTATTTTCTTAATGATGTCTTTTAAAGCTTTTAATTTCGATGAAATCTCGTCTACCAGTTTCTTTTGTATGGAGCATGCTTTGGGTGTTGTATTTAAAATCTTTTTGGCTGACCCAAGCTCATAAAGACCATTTTCTAAAAGTTTTATCATTTTCCTTTTACATATAGGTATGTGATCCATTTGGAGATAATTTTTGTATGGTATGAAGTTAAGGTCCAGAATCATCTTTGTGCATGAAGATACCTACTTGTCCTCCACCATTTGTTGATAAGATAATTTTCCCTATTTAATGAGGTTGGCACCTTTGTTGAAAATATATTGATCATAAATAGAAGGATCTGTTTCTTGGTTCCCAATTCTATTCCATTGATCTGTGTCCATCCCTATGCCAGTGCTTGGGTGTTAACTTTTAGGACATAATTTACCTTTTTATATTAATAGTAAGTTAAATCTAATGTAATTATGAAGTCCAAATATTTTGCCCCATACCTTGAGCTTCTAGAGTAGTTGCTTTTTTATTATTCATACTGATAAAAAAAATTAAGTTTGAGCAAGGTGGAAATGAGACGTACAGTTGGAGCTATAACTGAGTCTTCTAGAATGATATGTAATTTCCTAGAAACTCCTTTTAAAAACATATTCATAATAAATTTTTCCAATTTAACCCTGGAAGCTATAGGGCTGACAGCTAGCTTATGTTTATCTAGTACAATATTATAAGTATTATCACATTTTCCACTTTAAGCAACATTTTCTTCCCGATTACTGTATATTATTGAATCTAGGATGCCATTAACTATAAAATACGCCATTCATTTATATAGTACTGAGGAAGAAAAAAGCTTTCAGTTGGAAAATACAATGTGACCAGTCGAGAAAGATGCTTCTTAATTTCAGAGATGTAAAATTCTAAATAACTGTGCATCTTAAAATTGATGAAATGATGGGGAGGGGGAGGGAGAAGGGAGGGGGGAATGGGTGGAGGGAGGGAGTTTGGAGGGATTACTTCTGAGGTTTACCTTATAGGGGTACAGGTGAATCTTTCTAAGAGTAGAATGTGAATGTTTTAAAGCAATAACTGAGAAAATGACATGAAGGCTGTGTTGACCAGTTGATGGAAGTATTTCAGATTGCATGTGAAAACCCCACACTGTACCCTAGAAGTGCATTAATGTACATAGTTACCGTTCAATAAAAAAAAAAAAAAAAAAAAATTGATGAAATGTAGCAGGCACGAAATGTTACTTATATGTTTCTCATAAAAGGGATATTGCCATTGCAGGGCCTCCTTAAGACTATTTTTTTTCTCTTGTGTTTTTTATCCATTCTCATAGTTAAATGAAATTCTATGCTAATTTCACTGATTTTGAATGTGTTTCAAATTATTCTGAAGTGGAAGATTACATTTAGACAGTTTTAGACTCATGTCTCTGTCTCAATGAATCATTAATATTTCTTCGGCCAGTGGGAATCCCATCTTTCTATTTCATTATCGTTGGAATGCCCACTATTTTGAATTATTTTGAAACTATTTGCCAAACATTGGAACTTCTGGGATAAACGCATGATTTATAATAATCTTGGGATGGCATATTTGAAATCTGGACAATTCCAGAAAATTCAGGATGTAGACTCCCTATACCATGGGTGTTAGTCACTGGCGAGACTGCTGAGAAGCCACAAACTCAGCCCTCTGTGGAATGTACATTCCAAAGTAGAAGTGCCAGATGTGAATAGATCCCTGTCATTGTGTCTGGGATGTAATTCCTGCCATTGGGCTGGACGTGCACACAGGCCACTGAACAGCTGGCTTGTCCAAGGGGAACTGAAACCATCCTTACTACCCCAAGTCTCTTACTTGCTGGCCTCCACTCCCCGGTCTTATCCACTTTGAGGTGAGCTACTGACTCCAGAGGAGTGACACCTGTCAGCATGCCACTCTTATTACTGGTCTGGAGGAAAACAGGGTCTTGAGGTAAGAAGATAGGGGATTTGGGCACCAACTCCTCCAGCTTTTTCTGGTTATAAGCAAGCTCAGAAACCCACTTAGTCCACATTAAAAAGGAAGAAGGGCTTTGGGGGAACAGTTATTCTAAGGACGCCTGGACTGAACTAGAGTTTCAAAGCTGTCAGAGCCTGCTATTGTCTGGAGAACACCTCTCAGCTCTACCCTCCTGGCCTCCCGCTTGCATTGAATCTGCTGCTTTCTGTGTATCTGCTCTGCCCCACTCTCACCATTCACTAACTAATCTCTTATATACGTTCAAGTCCAATTTCTGAATGCACCAGAGTGCTGACTAGAGCTAACAAAACCAACCCAGCTGGGTAAAGCCTTTCTCACCCGGCCACCTGATAGGCCACCTGATGGCCTGTAACCAGCCTATGTGTGGGCTATGCTTGTGCCAGACAATGCCTTGGACTGATCAGTGGCGTAAGAAGATTGTGAAGTGTGGGCTCAGCACCACCTGCATGGGGAGCAAATGGAAGAAGCATTTATTCATTTTATCCCAACCCGTCTTGGTCAAAGGAGGCTCCACATTTCCACCTGTGTATGAGTGCAGGAGTGGACCTCCCACCCGTAGGACAATGGGAAGGACAGAGCTGTATGATTGTGCCTCAGGAAGCTCCTCCAAGCCTCCTTCAAGAAACTGTTTCTGCTGCAGTGTCTGGAGTGAGTGGTCCACAGAGATGTTGAGGCCTCTAACACACCAAGGCATGATCACCTGTGTACGTAAAGCTCTGTCCAGGGAAGGAAACCATTTGTATCTGGTCCAGTGTGTTTGATTGCATTTGTGAGCCAAAAATATCACTCATGTCAATTTCCTCTACTTCCTAAGAAGGAACACTTAAAAATATAAATCCACACCTCCAGTTGCTTATTCCTTAGGGAAATTGGTCACTCTCTTAGGAAGTGACACACACACTCTTCAGAGAACTCTCTACCTGGGTTACCACTGTGTCGCTCAACTCCAACACATCCTCAGAGAGCGACAGGGCTATCCACTGTGGCCCTACTCACACAGTAGACCCTCTGTAGTGACCACCTCCCTGCATTGACCACCTCCGTAAGCTGACCTAATTTTCATAGACTGGACATGCACCACATGTACATATCAGTACAACAGGCCTCGTTCCTTATGTTGACCACCTCTATGTGTTGACAGCTTGCTATTACAATCACCTAGAGGGTCAACTTACAGAGGTTCTACTGTATGTCCTGGATTTTCTTACTGACTATGGTTAAAGTAGAATCTACCTTCAGGTAAAAAACTACCACAGGGAGGTGTAATACCCCCTCATTATTTCTGTGTCTCTTTCTTAAAATGCTCCTAATATGTGAAAATGTGAACATCCTCAACAGGAAGCATTTTAATATGTCTTTAGTCATTTTCATTGTGGTAAAGTGAAAAACCAAGTTCTCAGTGGGAGTGAGAATGGGGAAGGGCTGAGGACACACTACCCTCCACCTAGGGCATGCCGGAGAAGGTCATCAGGGGAGGGGTGGCTGGAACAGTCCAAAGACAAACTGCAGTCATATCACGGTTTGAGCTGGGTCTGACCTCAAGCTGGCTTGGATCTGGCTCACCATAGCCAGATAATTCCCCCTGGACTTCATTCTGTGACTTGGCCTCACATTGCTTTGTCTAAGCCTTTGTGGAATCTTCAGATGCTACAGTGTCATGAAACCTTCAAAGCTAAGGGCCTTCTCTGTGAATACTCCCTAGAAGGCCCCTGAAGGTGATCAGACAGGAATATTTATGGTGCTGGAAGCCATCTACAGGCTCTTAGATTTCCTCAAGAAGTTTATAGTGTGAGATCACATGGTCAACATAGGTTCAGAGAGAAACCAATAAATGATAGTCATGTACAAACAGAGTGGAATTGGATCAAAGAGGAGACAAGAAAAAGCAAGGCTGGAGAAGCCAGAAAGACTATCTTAGAACCCAAGCTATAGAAGGTTAGCAAACCTAGGGGCCAAGTCTGACCTGCTGTCTGTTTTTTGAAAATAAAGTTTTATTGGCTTAGGGCTCCAGCCACCCATTTACATATTGTCACCGGATGCTTTTGCACTGCAGTGACAGGATGGAGTGGTTGTGACAGAGACTGTGTGGCCTGCTAAGCCTGAAATCCTTTTAGCCCTTTACATAATGAATTTGTTGCTTTCTGGAAAACCTTACCTCTGTGTGTACTGATATTTCTGCCTTCCTTCTTTGCCAGGAAAGGATTTGCCATTGACTGGGAATCCTACTGAGGCAACACTTTTTGAATTTTCA
Organism: Otolemur garnettii; assembly: GCF_000181295.1. Classification (NCBI taxonomy): domain Eukaryota; kingdom Metazoa; phylum Chordata; class Mammalia; order Primates; family Galagidae; genus Otolemur; species Otolemur garnettii. Next base: position 22,322,703 of record NW_003852403.1, read on the forward strand.
GCTAAGTTCTCCCAGAACAACAGGATGGAGCATTCAGAGACACACTGCCTCAGCCTCCCCACTTAAGGATGGCTCCCAGAGGGGGCAGCAGCATACATCCCACTGTTGAGAGACCCAGAGCCTCAGCCTGGCGCCCGGTGCTGGAAACACAGATGAATAAGATGGCTGGACTCCTGGGAAGTACTAAGTTGGGCTGTTGTTCTGTGTCAGGGGTAACCAGAGAGGCCACAGGTGGTTGTTGCTGGTGGCCTAGGCTTCCTTTTCTCACTCTCTTTCTCTCCTCCCTTCTTCCTCCCTCCTTCTCTCTCTCCCTTGTCTATCTCTCCTTCCTCCTTGACTCCCTCCTTCATTTCTTCCTATGCTTGCCCACATCTCAGGCCTGCCAGTGCCACCCAGTGGCTCTGGTGGACATTACTCTGACTTGCTGACTGCCCTCAAGGCTGGGAATGACCATGGGAAGTCAGTGTGTGCCTGTGATCAGGGCTTCCAAAATAACCAGAAGCTCTAGTGACACTTGGAATCCCCCTGCCCCTCCCATCCAAGATTGCTCAAAGCATTAATATTAACTTTTGAAGTTATTTATACCTAAGTATAAATGAAGGCAGAGAGGATTTAAGGGGTTAAAGGGAAAGAGATCAGGAAGGCCCTATATAGTTTTAAAAGGTTACTGCATATCTAACTGAGCAGAAATTGCATTTGATACATGTATACTTAGCAATATTGTATTGTAGCCATAAAAATTTGTTAAGAGGATAGATCTCATGTTATGTGGGGTTTTTAAAAATCATAATAAAAATAAGAAATAAGAAATTGCATTTGAATTATTTCAAGATTGTTATTAGATGATATATGATATGGATGTATATGCAGTATAATAAAATGTGAAATGGTAGATTTATGACTATAATCAATTTATTAAGTCATCTTACTCTTACAATGAATTAACATAAAACAATAGTATTTTTCCCAGTTGCTGTAATTGATTGTGCTCTCTTTAATTCCATTTCCTGTCTTTTAATGACTCTTTTGGTGAATTCAGTGCAGTTGAGAGAATTGCCTCTCACACATGCTGCCCGGCAGTGCAATGCCAGGGTAGCAAATCCCTCAGATTTTTGCAGGGCTGAGCTGAGAACCTTGTTGATTCCTCTGTCCCCAGAATTCCTCTTAAATGAATGGACTGCAGATCTGAGATGTGCGTGACTGCAGTTGATGGTGGGAGGCCTAGTTCTATGAACATTTAATAACTGTGTATGTGTTGGACGTGGGCATTTCTGGCTTCAGTTTCTGGCTGCCGTTTCTGAAAGGAGAAATCTGGGTGCTTGTTGTATAGGACAATTCTGGTACAACAGGAAAATCCCATCCTAGCCTTGCATTGAACCCAGGTGAATTCAGATGAGTGTGAGGGAGGCTGAGCATCAAGCCGCTGCCTATTCAAGTCATCCCAGGATCCACTTGTAGATACTGGCCACTTTAAGGGATGCTTAAACTGTAGCTATAATTTTCTCACCTACCAAGATTATTTTCTCTAGGAGGAATCTAGGTCTCAGATCCTGTTTCAGGTCAGGAGCGGTGGCTCATCTCTATAATCCTAGCACTCTGGGAGGCTGAGGCAGAAGGATTCCTGGAGCTCAGACGTTCAAGATCAGCTTGAGCAAGAGTGAGATCCCCATCTCTACTAAAAATAGAAAAATTAGCCCAGCATTATGGTAATCCCAGTTACTCAGGAGGCTGAGGCAGGAGGATCACTTGAGCACAGGAGGTGCAAAGTTGCTGTGAGCTAGGCTGATACCATAGCACTCGCCTGGGCAACAGAGTGAGAGGTGCCTGTGGCTCAGTGGGCAGGGCGCTGGCCCCATATACTGAGGGTGAAGGGGTCAAACCTGGACCTGGCAAATCTGCAACAAAATAATAGCCGGGTGTTGTGGTGGGCACCTGTAGTCCCAGCTACTCTGGAGGCTGAGGCAAAGGAATCACCTAAGCCCAGGAGTTGGAAGTTACTGTGAGCTGTGTGATGCCACGGCACTCTACCATGGCCAATAAAGTGAAACTCTGTCTCTACAAAACAAAACAAAACAAAACAAAACAAAAAAAAAGAAAAAGAAAAGAAAAGAAAAGAAAAAGAAAGAAATAATTCTATTTTATTGACCCTGTCCAAGGTCTAATGGAGGTTCTGAATAGTCCCATCCATCTAAATGTGACAAGGCAGAAGAGGACACTGCTATTACCACTGGTGAGGTTAACATTACTTCAGGCCAGAAAAGTAGTTATTCTGACTATAGTGGTATTTGAAGTCTTTCAAATAAACTAAACTAAACTCTCTCTAGGATTTAGGTATTCCAGGGCTTAAAATTCTACCACAGGAAATTGTCTTTTAGTAGCGCATTGTCCTCACCTCCATGACTTCCCTTGAGATAAAAATATCCTCAAGGGCCTTCTCCATGAAGTCACCAACAACGAAGGGCTACCACGGCTTCTGAGTTGAACAGCGAAGTGATAAGTGGGCTTAGTCCTTTGGAGCCTCCTCTGAAATTATCAGTAGCTTGCATTTAGAACCTTACTGTTACAGTTCAATAAATTGTTTAAATTAAATTGACAGTTAAATTTAAATCTGTTACCTGTTAAAGTTAAACTCACCCTTGCATTTATCGATTATGAATGTGGCATTTAAAATGCTTAAAATCTAGTACTTTTACCAGGTGATAGAAACAAGAAAGTCGGTTGTGGCTTCTGCTTTTCAACTTGGGATTAACTGAGAGAAATATTGAGGTGGTGTAAGTTAAATACCAACCACCGAGCCCCAGCTGCAAGAGGGAGTGAGGAGGTGAGAGCAGAGGATGTAAGAAGAGAGGTGTAAAGAAGATTTGCTGTCCTCTGCATCTGTGGCTTTTTCTATTGATTAACAATAGAGGGGCCCATCATTTACATTTGCCTCCCTCACGATGGAGTGCACTTGACTGCTGTGTAATCCGTAATAGACGCTGTTACTCACGAATCCCTCAGACTACCTGGGCACCAGGCTTTTATTGATCTTGTAGTTTCTCACATAGGCTGTCTTGTCTCTGGTTTCCTCCTCCCTAAATGCTACTCTTTCTTCAAACCCTGCTAAAATTCTAGACTTCTCTAGTCCCAGAACTCAATTCCTAATTTCAAAGCACGATTTGCACAAATCTCTTGACATTTGAGCTTTTACTGCACTGTGACTTCTCAAATGCATTGCTTTCCTTCTGAAGTTTCCACTCAGGTAAGTTTAACATATAGATGTAACTGTTAAAAGTTAAACTCACCCTTGCATGTATCAATTATGAATGTGGCATTTAAAATCTATAGATGCGGACCTTGTTTGTCCACCTGCAAGAAAACCAAATAGTTCTGAAACCCCTGCAGGGCTGGATACAGTGCTGGGTCTGTGATAGCTGGTCAATTATGTATTAAATTAATCAGTTAAAATTAATGCATAGACTTCTGCTTACATGGAAGGTCATGTATGCATTTCAAGGTCACATATGCTTTGGCTGCCTCTAAAGGATATATCTTGTTAAACAAACTGAAAATATTTAAGCATCTAAAAAAGTATACTTTGGCCTCGCTGAAGATCGGTTTAGAGGAGGTGCTAATTGCAAGTGTCATCCAGGCTGTTCCTTTGCTGTCAGTAGTGGAAATGGATGATGAGGACGGTTGAGAGGAGAAGCAGCCAGTGAGGCAGGAAGGGGTCATTCATAACTGGGACCACCAGGAAGGGCTCACGTCAGGAACATGAATATCTCAGTATATTATAGCAAGAAACTGATCACTAGGATTGAATCATATAAAATGGTAATTCTAAAACTACAAAACAGTTTCTATATGATTTATTACAATACTAACCCCTACAATGTTGAATGTGTAGTTCTCATTTTCTTCCTGAGTGTCTTAACATTGTGGTTCTAGTTCTGTGTGGTCTGAAAATTTACTTTCACATGGCAAACCATCATAATGTTAGTGATGATAGTATATGAGCTATGCCCTACCTTCAGTCTAATCTTCTTAGGTGTTTGTTTAGAAAGTCTTTACTCTTACAAGAGTATGTCTTTTTAGCAATCCCTTCTCAGTAGCTCCTTCCCCTCTAAAGGATTTTTAAAGCCATACTCCCTCATTGATGAAATAAAAGGCCATTTTAGATGGGAAAAAAACATTTATAATAAATGATCTTCCCAATTCTGCCTTTCTTCACGGTTTAATTGCTTTTTTACATGCAGGAGTTTGCTCTATTTTCTCCTTCCTAGTTCACTGTCTTGGCATATTATGCTTCTTGAGATGCTTATATGTCACTGACATAACCACTGATCCTCCCCCCCTTATTAATCTGTTGGCCCTCTGTCTTCTCTCTGGAAGTGGAAACAAGGATAATATTTACTCATCTTTTCTTTGCTGAGTGAGATAACAACTCAGTGCTACCGAAAGAGTGTAGTGTTAGAATTCACTTCCTCAGCAATTGCATCATGGAAGGATTTGTCAGCCCTAGAGCAGACATCCATAGCTTGTCATCAGGCCCAGGAAAGGGAGTTCTGAGTTTTAATCCAAGTTATGACGGTGACTCATGGAATACTTTTAGGACAATTTACTGAACTTCCAGTTTGGCCATTTGTTCCCTTAATACGTTACATGGAAACTCTTATTTACCTCCGTTTCATTTCTACCAGGTCTAGCCAGTTTGTCAGATTCCTCACAAGTTGTGTTGTGTTTCTTCCCAGTGTTTCAAATTCCTCAAGTTCTTTGTAACTCTGTTTTGTTCATTTGTTGCTGTGAAGAATAGGTCACTTGAGAGCAAGTGACTGGTGAGTGCTTAACGTCATCTGGAATATGCTCACTCTTCAGATAGTGGCTCCCATCCAAAGGCTTAGAGCAGCCTCCCAGTCAAGACCCTGATCCAGCTGAAGGAGTGATTTGTTCTCTGGATTAGCAGAATTAGAAGAGCCCAGAATGGCCCTGGAGACAGTGAAGGAAGCCTGTTGCATTATTGCACCCCATGGCTGTCTCCTGTGGAGCCAACACTGTTGGGCATTGCTGTCATCACAAAATCTGGTCCTGCTCTCAAGACATTCACTTTAGTTGTCGAAGAAAAAACAGTTAAGTTTGAAGAAAAATTAACTCCTAAACGGCAGAGCCCCATCTCAACCAGATTGTAGTTATTTTTTTTTTAATTCCTTCCTCTATGAAACTAACATTTTATGATCAGGATGTGGTGAAATAGAATAATGGGCAAAGGCACACCAGAGAATCTGATTTTTAAGACTAGTTTCAACAGGAACCAGTGTTAGGCTTTTAGGAGAAAATTATTTGTGATGTACGTTAGACAAAGATTTCTCAAATATAGTATATCAAAAGCCCAATTCACAAAAGAAAAAAAAAAACAAGTTGGACATCGTCAAAATTAAAAGCTTCTATTCTACAAAAGACAATTAACAGAATGAAAACACAGACCCCAGACTGGGAGAAATATTTGAAAAACATATATCTGAAAAAGGACTTGTATTCAGATATATAAAGAACTCCTACAAGTCAGTAATAAGAAGACAATCCACTTTTAAAAAATGGGCTAAAAATGGAATAGATGTTGTCCAACCATTTCTCCTCTCTCCACCAACGGGTCAGACATATGGCACACAAAAAGGTGCTCAACATCTTTAATCATTAAGGAGTGGAAATTAAAACTGTAACAAGAAACACACAGATACCTATTAGAACAGCTAAAATCAAAACATCTGACAACTTTGAGTGGCAGCAAGGAGGCAGCACACTCAGAACAGCAGTACATTGCAGGTGGTGGCAATGCAGAATGGGGCGGTCAGTTTGGGAAAACACTTTGACAGTTTTTTATAAAGACAAGAATGCACTTCCCATTTGATCCAAAAATCCTCTCTTAGGTATTTACCCAAAAGAAATGAAAATACATGTGTTTAGGTAGCTTTGCTCATAATCACCAAAATTTGGACATAATCAAATGCCCTTCACTCGGTGAATGGTTAAAAAATGTCTGGGACACACACACAATGGACTACAAATAAATTAATAAACAACTAGATGAAGAAATAATTTTTAGCAATAGAAAGGAATTCACTTCTGTCTCATGCTACAACATAGATGAATCTCAAATGCATCAAGATAAGTAAAACAACACGGATAGAAAAGGCTACATTCTGTGTGAGTTCGTTTAGAGGCTAAAGCTGAAAACAAAAAAAGAGAGAGGCATGGCTATAGGATGGAAAATAAATCTGTGGTTATATATGGCTGGAGAGGGGGCTTAAGAACAAAGGGGTATGTAGGACCCTTTTTGACAGGATGGATCTGTTCTGTATCTCAATTGCGATGGCTCTTATATCACTAGATGTTGGTTAAAACCCATGGAACTATAACACAAAAAAGTGTGAACATTATGTAATGTATTAACCTTAGTTCCTTTTGGTTTTTTTTAGTGGTGAGCAAAACATTATTTTATTATTATTTTTATTTCAGAATATTATGGGGGGTATAAATGTTTTGGTTATATGAATTGCTTTTGTACAGTTTGATTCAAAGTTATAAGTCTGCCCATCACCCAGACAGTGAGCATTGTACCCATCCTGGTACCCAACAGGAACCAGCTTTGAATTCACCCCGTCATCAGGTTCGAACTTACCCCTTCTCTCCTATCCCTTCCCATCTGCTTGATTTCTGTTGATTTCCAAATGTGCACCTGTTGATAGATTCGTTCCAATTTCACAGCGGGAACATGTGGTGTTTGTCTTTCCATTCTTATAATACTTCACTTAAAAGAATGGTGTCTGGTGCCATCCACATTGTTACAAATGGTATTAGTTCACCATTTTTATGGCTGAGCCGTACTCCATGGTATACGTATGCTGCTACATTTTATTAATCCATTCATGTATGTCTCTCAGTATTTATAAATTGGTTAGGCTTATTTTAATAGTAACTCTCAAGCAACCAGAAGCTGCATTTATCATCTACATTTATGATTGGTGAAGGTGCTTGTTAGAAAGTCTTTTAGAATTTTAGAAAATTTCTAAATTTCCCAGTTTACCTTGATGCTACTTGTTTGCCTTTCTAATGCCACAACCTAGTCCAAGCCATCATTATCTCTTGCCTGAAGTATAGGAATAGCTTCCTAATTAGTCGTGTTTGCAACCCCTCCCCTTCATTCCTCATGTAACAGCCAAAGTGATCTCCCAATCCTGTAGACCAGTGATTCTCCGGTGTTGTGCCATGGCATAGCGGTTTTGTGTAAAACTTTAATACAGTTTTACTGTATTATACCAATGTGTTTACAATGTATACATAAATGTATGTACAGAAATAAAATCTCACAGCATTAAGCAATCTCCCAGCATGAAGCAGACATAATTTACATAACTGGGCATAGGATACCAAGCCTGTGGGACCACAAGTCTCAGTAAACCCATGTCATAGTATTATCTATGCTCTCCACTAATACCCTCCATTATTTAACCCCATGTCAACAGAAGTACAATAGCAATGCAGTAAAATGCTTGCAGTGTATGGCCTGTTAGGAATCTACTTATAGTCAGATAAATAGCCCTGTACGGTGTAATTGATGTGTCCCACAAAAATCAATTATAATGGCAGCAGTAGAAAGAAAGTGTGACTATCCAGGAAAGCAGTAGAAGCCCCAAATATGGATATTTGCGGGTGCTGAGGACATATGGGAGCCATGGGAGTGATGTACAAAGCTTTGGCTCAGCACCACGTTTAAACTCTGAATTCTAGGGAGGAGGGATCTGGGTCATGTGCAGGCTGCTTGAGGGTGCTGGTTGCCTGAGTTCTGGATAACGGGGAGTTCACTATAATATATTTATCCCTACACCTTACCTCTCATCTCTAGAGAGAAGAGAGTACTCAGAACACTTTGTTGAATACTAGAGGGCTAGAACGCTTTTGCCGTAAGATTTTTAAATGCTTCATTTCAAGATTAACCTCATCTATATGATTTAGATGACCCATCTAGTCATCTATATCTCTATCAAAGTTTTGGTTTCATTCTTTGTTCCTTAAAACTGTACTTGAAGATAAAATTTTTTTTGACATAGTTAATATGAGTACAAATACTTTTTTCAGACTTTCCTGGGCCCTACTACTATTATTTATTTAAATATCTTTCTTTACTTTTCAAGAGTGAATTATAGGTTGGGCTAAGGAGCTCAAAGATTTATTCTTCAAAGACCAGGATATGAGCAGAAGAGAGAACTAGATAGTCTTGCAGGAGGTTTCCATTTATAACACAGGAGTGTTAGTCAGGCCAGTGGCAGGTGACTCCGCAGGTGGCCAACTCCAGGCTTGCTTTGGTTGAGTCTCTTGAGAGTTCTGCTTGCAGGGAAAACTAGGGAGATGGCACACACAGAATGGGTAAGAAGATGGACTTTGGACACAAGCAGCCCTAAGTTCAAGTCTTGACTCTAACAATCAGTAACTGGGCAACCATGGATAAATACGTACTTTTGATTTCCTCACCTCTAAAATAGGGGTAGAGGTAGGTGGTTTTGAGTGCCTGACACACAACAGACTCTTAAAAAATATTGACTATGATTTCAATAGCAGTTGCCTAGGCATAATCTGATGTAATAAAATAGGTTTCTCCGTGAGAGGGTACTTGAAAGATTTTTGTTTGGTTTGGTTTTGGATTTCTATTATGAGGGGGAAATATGTAATTTTTCAAATGCATTTATAAAGATACCGAACAAAAAGAATCATGACTCATGATTCACAATTTACATAGCTTATTTATTGTTTTATGTCCTGCAGTACTTCTGATAGTTATGTAAACCCCCCCCCCCCACTTCTAAAATGCCAGGATCTGACATCAGGAAAATGAAAAGGGAGAGATTTGGGGGGAGGCACAGTGTGTTAAATGCACGAGATACTTGCCTCTCTGACATGAGTGTCTCACCATCCACATTGGGTGAAGCAATCTCAAATGCTGACTGATACCAGGAAGCAGTTTTTTCTACTATGGCCATTCTAGTTGTAAACTTCTACGAGACCTTTAGCAATGTTATGAGCTGTTCTCAGTCTGGCCCGGTGTCAGACACTGGATTGGAGCCCTTGCTTAATTCCCAGTCATCCTGGCTTCTAAATCGCTCCAATTCTTGAAGTCATAGCCTGGACTTCCCCGTTTCTCTGGGAATAAGTTTTCTCAGACACTGGTTTTCTACATCATTCCTCTTTTTCTTTCTTTCTTTCTTTTTTATTATTGGGGATTCATTGAGGGTACAAGAAACCAGGTTTCACTGATTGCATTTGTTAGGTAAAGTCCCTCTTATAATCGTGTCTTGCCCCCAAAAGGTGTGGCACACACCAAGACCCCACCCCCTCCCTCCTTCCCTCTCTCTGCTAATCCCTTCCCCACTACTCCCTCCTTCTTCCTCTCTCTGCTCACCCCCTTCCCTTGTCATTAATTGTTCTCATATCAAAATTGAGTACATAGGATTCATGCTTCTCTATTCTTGTGATGCTTTTCTAAGAATAATGTGTTCCGCTTCCTTCTATGTTAATACAAAAGCTGTAAAGTCTCCATTTTTATGGCTAAATAGTATTCCATGGTCTACATATACCACAGCTTGTTAATCCATTCCTGGGTTGGTAGGCATTTAGGCTGTTTCCACATTTTGGTGATTGTAAATTGAGCTGCAATAAACAGTCTAGTGCAAGTGTCCTTATGATAAAAGGATTTTTTCCTTCTGGGTAGATGTCCAGTAATGGGATTGCAGGATCAAATAGGAGGTCTAGCCTGAGTTCTTTGAGGGTTCTCCATACTTCCTTCCTAAAAGGTTGTATTAGTTTGCAGGCCCACTAGCAGTGTAAAAGTGTTCCCTTCTCTCCACATCCATGCCAGCATCTGCAGTTTTGAGATTTTGTGATGTGGGACATTCTTGCTGGGGTTAGATGGTATCTCAGGGTGGTTTTGATTTGCATTTCTCTAATAATTAGGAATGATGAGTATTTCTTCATATGTTTGTTTGCCATTCATCTGTCTTCTTTAGAGAAGGTTCTATTCTCTAAAGAGAATAGACCTTCAAGAGAAGGTCTCTTGCCCATTGATATATGGGATTGTTGGCTTTTATCATGTGTATTAATTTGAGTTCTCTATAGATCCTAGTTATCAAGCTTTTGTCTGATTCAAAATATGCAAATATCCTTTCCCATTATGTAGGCTGTCTATTTGCTTTGGTTGTTGTCTCCTTAGCTGTACAGAAGCTTTTCAGTTTAATTAAGTCCCATTTGTTTATTCTTGATGTTGTTGCAATTGCCATGGCAGTCTTCTTCTCGAAGTCTTTCCCCAGGCTGATATCTTTCAGTGCTTTTTCTATACTTTCTTTGAGGATTTTTATTGTTTCATGTCTTAAATTTAAGTCCTTTATCCATCTTGAATCAATTTTTGTGACTGGGGAAAGGTGTGGGTCCAATTTCAGTCTCTTACATGTGGATATCCAGTTCTCCCAGCACCATTTATTGAATAGGGAGTCTTTCCCCCAAGGTATGTTTTTGTTTGGTTTATTGAAGATTAGGTGGTTGTAAGATGTTAGTTTTATTTCCTGGATTTCTGTTTGATTCCAAATGTCTATGTCTCTATTTTTGTGCCAGTACCATGCTGTCTTGACTACTGTGGCTTTGTAGTACAGCCTAAAATCTGGTATGATGATGCCTCCGGCTTTGTTTTTATTACTAAGAATTGCCTTAGTTATATGGGTTTTTTTTGGTTCCATACAAAACACAGAATCATTTTTTCCAAATCTTAAAAGTACAATGTTGGTATTTTAATAGGGATGGCATTGAATAGGTAGATTGCTTTGGGAAGTTTAGACATTTTAACAATGTTGATTCTTCCCAGCTATGAGCATGGTATATACTTCCATTTGTTAATAGACTCTGCTATTTCCTTTCTTAGGGTTTCATAATTTTCTTTATAGAGGTCCTTCACCTCGTTTTCTTTGAAGCTATAGTGAAGGGAGTTGTGTCCTTAATTAGCCTCTCATCTTGGCCGTTATTGGTGTATACAAAGGCAACTGACTTGTGGACATTGATTTTATATCCTGAGACCTTACTGAATTTTTTGATGACTTCTGGGAGTCTTGTGGTTGAGTCTTTGGGGTTCTCTAAGTATAAGATCATATCGTCAGCAAAAAGGGAGAATTTGACCTCCTCTGCTCCCATTTGGATGCCCTTTATTTCCTTGTCTTGCCTAATTGTATTGGCTAGAACTTTCAGCACTATGTTGAATAGTAATGGTGACAGAGGAAAACCTTGTCTGGTTCCAGTTCAGAGAGGGAAAGCTTTCAGTTTTACTCCATTCAGTATAATATTAGCTATGGGTTTGTCATAGATAGCTTTGATCAGTTTCAGAAATGTGCCACTTGTGCCTATACTCTTCAGTGTGCTAATTAGAAAAGGATGCTGGGTTTTATTGAATGCTTTTTCTGCATCTATTGAGAGGATCATATAGTCTTTGGTTTTACTTCTGTTGTTACGGTGAATAATGTTTATAGACTTGCATATATTAAACCAACCTTGCATCCCTGGGATGAAACCTACTTGATTATGATGTATGATTTTTTTGATGATAAGCTGTAAGCTATTGGCTAAGATTTCATTGAGAATTTTTGCATCTATATTCGTTAGTGAAATTGGTCTGAAATTCTCCTTTTTAGTTGGGTCTTTTCCTGGTTTTGGTATCAGGGTGATGTTTGCATCATAGAACATGTTGGGGAATATTTCTTCCTCCTGAATTTTTTGGAATAATTTCTGGAGTACAGGAATAAGCTCTTCCTCGAAGGTTTGATAAAATTCTGGTATGAAGCCATCCAGACCAGGGTATTTTTTGGTTGGAAGATTTTTTATTGTTTCTTTAATCTCAATGCTTGAAATTGGCCTGTTCAGGAGCTCTGTGTCTTCCTGGCTAAGTCTAGGGAGAGAGTGTGATTCCAAATATTGATCCATTTCCTTCACATTGTATCTCTGTGGCATCAGTTGTTATTTCCTTTATCATTTCTGTTTGAGGTTACTAGAGATTTTACTTTTCTATTTCTAGTTAGTCTGGCCAAAGGTTTATCTATTTTATTTATTTTTTCAAAAAACCAACTCCTTGTTTCATTAATTTTCTGAATGATTCTTTTGTTTTCAATTTCATTGATCTCTGATTTAATTTTGGATATTTTTTTTCTTCTGCTGGGTTTAGGCTTAGATTGTTCTTCTTTTACCAATTCCTAAGATGGTGATGGCTTGTGAGTTTGCTGATGCACTCTATTTCTGTTTTTTGAATGTAGGCATCTAAGGTGATAAATTTTCCTCTCAAAACTGTTTTTGCAGTATCCCACAGGTTTTGGTAGCTTGTGTCTTCATTGTTGTTGTGCTCAAGGAAGTTAATGATTTTCTCTTTTATTTCTCCTGCACCCAACTGTCATTCAGCAGAAGGTTGTTTAATTTAGATGCCTTTGTGTGGGGTTAAACATTTTTGTTGGAGTTGAGTTCCATCTTTAGTGCCTTGTGGGCTGAGAAAATACAAGGTAAAATTTCAATTCTTTTGATTCTGTTGAGGTTTGTTTTGTGTCCTAGGATATGATCAATTTTGGAGAATGTTCTATGGAGTGATGAGAAGAGTGTATATTTTTTATCTTTGGGATGGAGTGCTCTATATGCATCTATCAAGCACAGTTCCTCTAGGGGTTCAGTTAAGTCCCTGGTATCTGTGTTTAACTTCTGTTTAGAGGCTCTGTCCAGTTCTGTAAGAGGAGTATTAAAGTCCCCTGTTATTATGGTATTATAGGATATCATATTACCCAGACTGAGTAATGTCTGTTTCAAGAAAATAGGAGCATTTAAGTTGGGTGCACAAATATTTAGAATTGAAATATCTTCTTGTTGTATTTTTCCCTTGACCAATATAAAGTGACCATCTTTGTCTTTTTTGACTTTAGATGCATTAAATCCACATGTATCTGAAAATAAGATTGCAACCCCGCTTTTCTTCTGAATTCCATTTGCCTGAAAAATTGTCTTCCAACCCTTAACTCTGAGTTTCAATTTGTCTTTTGAAGCTAGGTGTGTTTTCTGTAGATAGCAAATGAATGGCTTGCGTTTTTTAATCCAGTCAGTCAATCTATGCCTCTTTAGTGGGGAATTCAAGCCACTGACATTTATTGAGATAATTGATAAGTGTAGTAGTGTTCTATTCATCTTATTTTGTGAGAGTCCATTGCTTAATTTTATCTTTTGCATCATGGTGGAAGTTAGGTTCTGTCCTTTAATTTCTGAGTTCGTACTTTGCTGCTGATCCATTGTGATGGTCAGCGTGTAAAATGGGTTGAAGTATTTCCTGTATAGCTGGTCTTGTGGTGAATTTCCTCAATGTTTGTATATCAGTAAATGATTTGATTTCTCCATCAATTTTAAAGCTTAGCTTAGCAGGATATAGAATTCTGGGCTGGAAATTGTTCTGTTTAAGTAGATTAAAGGTAGATGACCATTGTCTTCTGGCTTGGAAAATTTCATTAGAGAAGTCTGCAGTCACCCTGATGGATTTGCCCCTGTAGGTCAACTGGCGCTTACTCCTGGCAGCTTGAAGAACCTTTTCTTTTGTCTTGACTTTGGGCAGGTTCATCACAATGTGTCTTGGAGAAGCTCGGTTAGAGTTGAGGTGATCTGAGGTCTGATATCTCTCTGAAAGGAGTGTGTCAGAAGCTTTGGTGATATTTGGGAAATTTTCATTTATCATATTCTCAAGTATGGCTTCCATTCCCCTGGGGCATTCTTCTTTCCCTTTTGGGATACCTATAACTCATATGTTTGAACACTTCATATAGTCCCACAATTCTGACAGCAAACGTTCTGCTTTCTCTCTCTTCTTTTCTGCCTATTTTATTATCTGAGATATCTCAAGAGCTTTGTCCTCTACTTCTGGATTCTTTCCTCTGCGTGGTCTAATCTGTTGTTGATACTTTCTCTTGCATCTTTAAGTTCCTTAATTGACTGCTTCAGTTCCTTCAGCTCTGCTATATCCTTTCTATATTTGTCATATCATTCTTCTCTTATTTGATTCCGTTTTTGGATCTCCTTTCGGTTTTTTTCCATCATTTCCTTCACTGTTTTCATCATCTGTATTCTAAATTCCCTTTCTGTCATTTCTAACATTTCTTTATAGGTGGAATCTTCAGCACTGCTTCATCACGATCCCTTGAGGGGGTTGCTCTAGACTAGTTTTTCATGTTGCCAGGATTTTACTGCTAGTTCTTCCTCATGAGTGATTTATCTGCTTCCTTGCCCTAATTTTCCTTTCACTTCCTCTTGCTCTTTAAGTTCCTGTGCCTCAGAACTAGGGTTTTGATGAATCCTTTCGGTACAGGACCAGAAGGATAAGAAGATTGAGGAGCAGGAAGACAAAAAAGAGAAAAGAAAAAAAGGGGGGGAAGGGAGAAAGGAGAGGGGGTGGGTAATAGGTAATATTAACAAAGAGAAGAGAGGCACAGAAAGAGGGAGACAGGAGGGAGGCGCCTGTGGCTCAGTGAGTAGGGCGCCGGCCCCATATACCGAGGGTGGCGGGTTCAAACTCAGCCCCGGCCAAACTGCAACAAAAAATAGCCAGGAGTTATGGCGGGTGCCTGTAGTCCCAGCTAGTTGGGAGGCTGAGGCAAGAGAATCGCCTAAGCCTAGGAGTTGGAGTTTGCTGGAGCGACTCCGCTGCACTCTACTGAGGGCGAAAAAGTGAGACTCTGTCTCTACAAAAAAAAAAAAAAAAAAAAAAAAAAAAAAGAGGGAGACAGGAGAAATATAGGTGTACAGTAGGGTACTTTGACCCAACCTTAGAGACCCCCAACCTCTGGGGGTGCTGGGTTGGGTTTTTCTTTGAAGTCAGCAGCCCTTTGCTAGCCTGTTCAGACACAGTACCCCACCTCCACCAAGTAGAGAGGAAAGACAAAAATGCTATAAATCAACCCAAAACAAGCAAACAAAAAACTTTACGGGATAAAATTGGGCAAAAGGCCAAATAATAGGGTAAAAACACTAGCAGAAGTGAAGTTCTAATTGTTAAAAAAGGGGAAAAAATGGAAAATTATATTCAAACTAGAAAAATGAATAAAGAAAAGAAAACTCTATAAGGAAAATGTTGAAATTTAAAAAAAAAGAAAAAAAAAACCCAAACAGATGAACCCCCCCACCCCCAAAACCCAAAGCAGTATATATATCTTGCTGAATACTGTCTGGGCAACAGGTGATCTTGTAGGGTATGAGATGATAATCACAGTGCTGCTACAGCTGTACAAGAGATGGAAACTGGAGGCCTCTGCTGATTTCTCAAACCACATAGGGTGGAGAGCCTAAATTTCACCTCAGCTGGCTTAAAAGGCACTTTAAACTGCCAATCTGGGTTAAGCAGAAGCTTTCCTGGGAAAGCACTTTGTCCGTGGGATCACTCCTAAAGTGGCTATCCACTTACCCAGTGTGCCTAAAATGATCTCACACTATGCCCCTGAGGGCCAAGGCTGCAAGGCGTCTCAGTCCCCACCTTTAGGCTGTTCAGTCACTAGATTACTTGCTCCTGCCAGATCCTTGCTCTGCGCCCCTGGGTATGGAGCTTGTTGAGGCAGTTGTCCCACAGTGGCTCTGCGCTGCCTACAGCTGAACACTAGTAGCTCCATCTGGCTCATCGGCTCAGTCTGGGGCCCTAGACGATGCTTAAAGTCCTCCGCTCTCTTGCCCAAGTTCTCCCAAGGTAGGTAAGGCCTTTCCAGTTTGCAGTCTAGCAGCTGCTGTATTTACAGCTGCCGGTGGGATTTGACTGAACAAACACACGCAAACACTTGCCAGTTCTACACTGCTTTTGTCCTCCTTATGGGATCCAGAAGTCCCTTGCTGACTCCCTGTGTCTCCAAAGGGATGTTTCTGGTTCAATCCCACTTGCCAGAGATGCCTGTAGTCTCCTTTCCCTGTACTCACTGTGCCCAATTGCAAGGAAGCTGTTAGTAGGCTGCCATCTTGCCCCCCCCCCATCATTCCTCTTTCTAAAGGCTGCAGTTTGTTTATTGACTGGAGATCGGGACCCATTCAGCAGACTCTGTGTCTTGGCCTCTGACCTATCATCCTGAACCCCCTTGCCTTGTCTCCCGGTGGGCTTTCCTCTCTTCCAGCCAGCACCAACTATGTACTATTTTTAATTGTGGCAGTATCTTTTCCTACCTCCTGGCTTTGTGAAGGTGATTTCTCTATCTTGCTATTCTCTCTTCCTTCCTTTCTGGGAGTCTCCTTTCTGGAGAAAAATCTTAGTTTCTTAGCATCTTTGGAAGAAATATGTCATTGGGTTTATTTGTGTTTGTTTAGAGAAAGTGCTTTGATATACAGAGGTCAGAATAAGATGCAAAGAGAAAGTGCAGGAGAAAGAAGAACAATACCTGCTACACTGTGCTCCAAGGAGGAGAGTCCCGCTAAGGGAACTTCTGTCCAGCTCCATGCTGGGTAGGTCCTGGTGAACCCAACACCTAATGGCTGCTGAGCTTGTACTGGCCTGCTCTGACGTCAGGTGCCGCATCAGAAAATTAACCCCCATGTCTCAGGGAGTTCTATGTTCTCACTAAATGCTCAACACCACTTGAAAAGAGTTCCAGGACTTAAGCTTTTAAAAAAACAGAGCTTGATGTCAGTGTGAATTATCAATGACAAATACTTTGTTTTTGCAGCAATTTGCTTTGGTTGCTAATTTGAAGGCTGCCAGTTTGGGGGATGGTCTACTTATTTTCTTTGCTGGAAGACAAGCATATTTTTGAAAACAAGTTCTAGCCTGAACACCCCTTCAGGAAGGGACTATTAGCAAAGTCGTGTGTGTTCCCACATGGGAAATTACATACAGAGAGAAGCAAAAAAAGTGTTAAGGTTCTCTAAGGCTGTAACCCGGGTGACAGGACAGGCTTTTCCCTCATATACTTGGTTTAATGGCCATGGAAAGTTCACATTCCATGGGGTCTGAGTACCAGGCGGGCCTAGAGCACTTTCACAGTGCTCTGTGGTCTGTGGTCTGTCAGGATTCCACCCCACCAATGCACTATCTCTCACTGCCCAAATGCACAGTCTCCGTTCCAACCAGCTTTTATCTCCCGAACATACCAAACGTCTTCTTTGCCCGTGCACTCTCTCACGACCATCTGATCTGTTCCTAAGCCCTCAGACTCTTCCCTTCAAGGATGATCTGGTGACTCTACTCCCAACCCCCCAAACTCTCTCTGGCTTCATCATTGGTTTCATGAGCTTCCTCTTCTGGGACCTTTTCTTCCATCCCTTCTTTCTGAATCCATCTGGTACTTGAAGACAGTCTCCACTATTATAACCTATAGCATTTCCTCCCAGTGCTCTTCCTGACTTTCCTGATGCTGACTATGAGAATATGAAAGTCACAATTCTCAACTCAAGCATTGTATCAATACGGAGAAGTAATAAGTATTTTAAGGACACTTACAAGCCATCATTTCTTGAAGTGTGGTCAATTTGAGGTCAGCCTCATTTGTTGACGACTGCAGGGCACATTAGCCCTTGCTAATATCCATGGTCATCCCAGCACATGGAATAAGTTATTTGAGCTCATGTGGGTAAATATTTCATTCTCAGAGAGTAATTTTATTAGTGCCAACTTTAAAATAATACTACATTGTCTTTGGGGAAGACTTTATTCCCAAATAACGCAAATCCCTTTTTTGCCAGCTTATTCAAACTCATAAAAGCTTTCTGATGTAGGGATCACTCTTTTCTTAAGGCAGGAAAAAGTTAGCACCAAGCAAAAGTTGGAGAAAGAAAAGAGAAGACTTTTGAGTAAGGAAATCCAGGGAAACCTCATTTTCACAACAAGGCCCCCATGTTCTGCATAACTTCAGCGTTTGGGTGATTACGGTCTACATAACTTCAGCGTTTAGGAGAATGGTGCCTCTTGGAGTTGAGAAGCACACAACCTTTTTGTCCAGATGTGGTGGCCCTGCTTAAATGACCTAGTTTGAAGTAACTGGAAACTAGCGTTGAGTACAGGCAGTCCCTGAATTACAAAGATCCAACTGGCATACAACCTGCCCTTGCAAATGAAGGCTATTCCAGGTAACAGGCAAATGTACTTGTTCCAACTTACATACAAATTCAACTTAACAAAAACCAACAGAACCTCTCTCATTCATAACCCAGGACTGCCCAGACTGAGGAAAGGCTGAAGGGCGCTTCCTCTTAGTCCTCTTCTCAGACATCCAATCTAGATGCTCCCCACTCTCTTTCTATTCTTACTTTGGCTACAGGAAGGGGAGAGTTTATCAGGCCTGTCTCCTCAGTGTCTTCTCAGCAACACTCTCTTTTCTATAGAAGCACCAAGCCAAGATGTTAAAGGGTCAGGCTTCCAGACACATATGGTCACTACGCAGCAGGCTGGGTCAGAACAGAAAGGCCACATCCCTAAAAGGCTGGGGCCGAGACCTAAGCATGATGGAGTTAATTCCTGACACATTTGGCACAAGTTGAAAAAAAAAAGGAAAAAAAAAAAAAACGCCCACTGTCTCAAGAGGCCTTGGGCAGGAACATACAAGGCAAAATGTTTTAGTTGTAGGCAAGAAAATGCTGGAGAGCCAGCGAGGGATGAGCTGGTCAGGAAATATCTACTTCCTGTGGATACTCCCAGAGTTCTACCACTCTGGACAACTCCTGCTGCAGAGGATGCAGCCAACAAAACACTCCGCCAAAGCAGCGCCGTTGGCCCAGGCAGCTCTAGTCAGCTGCACTTGCCCATGCGGAACCTTCCCAGTTCTTCTTCCGGCTGGGGGTGTTCAAACTAACCAACAAGAAAGATTTGATAGGAAACATGGAGTTGTGGAGGGCTAAGAGTGGGCAGATGTGGAAGGCTGAAGTTAAGGTGAATCCCCTGACTTTCTCAGGCACAGATAAGGAATTCAAGTTGGCTTGACTTGAAGAAATGACTTCAAAGAAATGTTCTCTTATTAAATGATGGGTGTTTTTCAATACTATGGTAGAAAACTGCTGTGTGACTCACCTCCACGCAGATAAAAACCTATCCCTGAAGTCTGTGCAGTGGGAATCAGTACAGTACGTCCATTAACTACAACCATGGTTTTCAGTGTAAATCAGACTTGTCGCCTAAAAAAAAAAAAAAAAGGCGAGTGCAGCAAAAGTTATGAGGAGATGCCTTGCCTTCAGTGAAAAGGGAAGTGTGTTTCTCTGGCCAGCCCACACAAAATCAGATATTTAATAGGATTATGGAGAAGATGGAAAAGTTTTCAGGAAAGACTCTTATTGCTCAGCTCCTTCCAGCCTGCCCAGGAATACGTAGGAAGTTGAGAGGACCAGCCCATTAAAATGAGGCTGAAAAACAGGATCTTTGATTCCCCAGAGCAGCCCTGTGAAAGCAGAAGATGGGAATGGATGGGTTGGGCTGGCGAGAGATCCCAGTCAGCCAACTAAGCAACCAACCTGCTACGTGTGCACTCAAATGTAGAGCTGGGGCTCCCAAGCAGTGGCGTGCTGTGTGCCGTTGGCTAACAAACAGGAGACACCACACAGGTTTAGCACAGGGACTGGTTACACAGGCAACAGAGGTGCTGGGATACCAAGAGAGGACAATGCAAAGACCCAGAGGTTGGCGCCAGCGTGGAAGCCCCTCAGCCCCCACGTTGGGGCAATGCTTCCAGAAGCCAAGCAGCAGGATGAGGAGGCAGCAGTGGAATCATGGCGGGTCTGACCTGTGGGAGCTGGAGCCATGCAGGAGGTCCAGATACTGCTAGACAATGAGTCTGAGACCGAGATTACCCTCCTTCCTTCCTGCCAGTCTGTCACTGCTGCCTGCCACTGACTGCATCCAGGCATAAGGGCCACCTACAAGAGGCAGAGCAGGGCAGTGGAAGGGCAAGGGATAGAGCTAAAGGCAAACAGGCCTAGACCTGGCACAGTGAATGCATTTGGATCATTTTTTACCTTCACCACAATGACCTCACTTCGCCCTGGGCCAGACCATGCACGACAAATCATTTACAAGCGGCAAATGCTGGCTGGGATGGACTCTGGGGTGAACCTCCACCTTGTCCTTTGCCAGCCATTTAACCTCAAGTATGCCAATCTCAAGGCCATTTTCAAGAGGCACCTTAATTCTTCTAGGAGTTAAGAAGTTATAAGACACATAGACTGACACACATACTGTCTTTTCAGAGAGCCTTGGAATGGACTATCCTCACTCTTGTTTACTGTGAAGAATTCCAAGATCTAACTGGCCTGATGACTAAGTGAGCAAAATCTTGCCTGGCTCTAATTTCATCTGTAGTCAGCTATGCCAAGACAGCTCAATAAAGACTCTGAAGCTCCAGGCTGCTCAAACTGATGCTCTTGGTATCCCAGTTCCCTGGTACTCTAGTTAATGGCACTCTCCAGTCTGAATATTTCTCTTAGTTGATGTCTCAGGCCCATGTAGCTAAATTAAACCTTATTAATAGTAGCAGTGTACAGGCTTTGGAGTTCCTTTGGAGTGAGATGACCTCAGAGTTACTTAACTTCTTTAAATCTCTGTTCTTCATCTACACAATGAGAGAAAATGCAGGTCTACTGTGTGGATTAAATCAGACGACATTATTCTGGCATCTGATGCACCAGCATGGCTACCTCTGTACTGATGATGTGTCCTCTAGCTGCAAGTGTTAGAGGCTCAGTTCAGCTTAGCCTAAGCATAAAGGTCTGATTTCAGGAGCATCTGGGTCTAAGACCCCTCCATGGTCCTCACTGTGGGTTTGTGCTAAGTCGTTACCTTTGAAGTTCTCTGTTTGATTCCATTGTTAGGCAGATTGTTCCCATGAGCTGATGGGATGGATGCTGAGACATCTTCCCAGCTGAGCAACCACAGGAGGAAGAGATTCCAAGAATTTTCTGAAGATCCTGCAATGGGGTTTCCTTGACCTGCTTACATCACACTTCCAAAACTGTGTTAGTCACTGTGACCTGGGCGGGGGTGGGTGGGAGGGAGGCTCTAGTTGGCCAGGCCTGGGCCCTGGATCCCCATAGGTTGGCAGTAAGAAAGTGTCAAATCTTCAAAAGGAAATGAAGGGGCTACAACCAGGAGCAGGAGTGGATGTCAGGAAGGCCAAAGCAAGCTATTTCCACCATAATAGCTATTGTTATTATTACTATTACAATTTACTATCTGTCATGTACAACTAATATCACCATCATCCCCACTACTCTACGCTGTGTAACTAGGACAAAACCCTGCAGGATTATTCCAGTAACAAACTGAGCTAATAGGTAGGTAAAAGGGAAAATCATAGAAAGGTAGAATAGGAAAAAAAAAGTATTCTGGACCTAAGGGAATAAAAGAGCTCTTTAGTTGTAGATGAGAAAGAAAGTAAAGCAAAGTAAAGTAAGTGATAAGTTCTGGAAGACGCATCTCTCAAAAACAAAACTTATCTGAGCAGCAATAGGGAATACACGTTATAGCTGCTATATTAAAAAGGCCTCACTGTGATTGTTCAAATAAAGCTTAAATGACCCCACAAAACATGCATGCTGTATGCTTTTCTCTTTCAGCACTGACGCAAGGGTCTAGAAACAAACCAACAAAATTCCCTGCCCAGGAAGGCCATGTCTACAAATATCTGACTGCAGGCCCAGTCAGCAATACAGTCTCCATGGTCGGAATCGTAGGAAGTTGAAATACTCTAATTTTTCCTTCCCATTGTTGGGTATGTGATGTATACATTGAATTTCTGCCAGAAAGTTCAGGTGCTGTCACCTGTAGTGAAACACTGTTTGCCTATTTGGCAATGCTATAGTGTCCACGAACAAGTGGTTTACTCTAGGATTAGTGCCATACGCAATAGTCTATACCTAATAGAATAATCTGTGAAACCAGTAATCTGAACTTCAACTTGAACCTGTCTCCATTCTACATGCAATATACCTGCTCAACAGAATCTGTGTTAAGCTGTGTTACATAGAACTTTGGGAAGACTTTACACGTTGGCCTTTTATAAGAACTAAAAATGTGTTTTCTAATATTTATTTTTCTATTAAAAATCAACAAACTATTACAGTTAATGTGCCTTAGGATTTAAGGCTAAGCCTCTCTGTACAAAACACTCAGAAAACTGTGGATAGAGCTGGTTATTTGGGTCTTCTAGGTGTTTCAGCTGGAGAGCATCCAGACCAAGTTGGCTCAAGCCCACCCGAATGAAGAGTGGGGCTCCAGCTAACGGCAGGAAGCAAATTGTTCAGCTTCAGTGGCAACAATTCCCATATATGTTATCTGTTTGTGTTTTCCTTTTTTTTAAAAAAAAATGCAATAGTTACACCACACAGCTTTATGTAACAGTTTTTGAAATAGAACGAGAACATATCTAAGGTGAGCCAGGCTTCTTGACAGGATTAGGATAGTGTATTTTCTTAACCGTAGAGTGGTGTCCTTGGGAAATTAGTTATGTAACATCATGAAGTCCGATAGGCTCACTAAGCACAGAAAGAATAACATGACCTTACCATGCTAGACCTCCTTACACTTCTCAAGCCGCCCCACCACCAGGTGGACCTGACCCCTAATTTACTGCCCATTCTGCTCCTGCATCCTCTTTCTCATGACACGTACAGAATGAATGAAAACATTCTTCACCCCTGTGGAGAAAAACAGTCATTTGGTTTATTAAGACTTCTTTTTCTCTTTCATATTTTGATGGGTGTGTAGACCAGATTAAAAAACATGGCTCAGGGAAGCAAGAAATCATTCCCCCAAGTGTTTATTAAGTGAATCACAAATTCGTTTGGCATGACTGTTTACCCAAGTAAATAAAGGCAGGATGGTAACAGGCTGTGAGCCTCCGAGTGCCTTCTTCCACATTGGGATCTCCCTGGGAAAGGGTCACAAGTGTAATCATTTTCAGCTGGCCCTGCCTTGCTCCCTCTGTCAGTGGAAATATCCAGGCAGGATGAACACACTTTCTGACTAGACTCTGGACTGACCTAGACAGCTTTTGGAAATTCAGGATATACTTTTCCTAAAGCTTCTTAATTTTTCCCATCCCTCCCTGATTGAAAACATCATTTATCCCATTACAGCATGTGGAAAGAGAGGGGAGGGAGAAGCAGACAGAATCTGAATTCAAGATAAAATGATGTTGTGAAGTCATTATTCTCATCCATAACAGATGACGATTTTCATGTCATTTATCTGATTCAAGAATAGAATCACCCAAAGAGATACAAAGTAGTATTTGCGTATTATTTTTGGCCAGGGCCCCAGTGAAACAGGTACCACCACATTGAATAGCTAGTGATCCATAGCTTGCATGGTTCCTAGAAATGCTAGGATATTTCATCAAGTCCAGTTAGCCGTTGTTTCACTGGCCACACAAGAAAGGATTCCCCTCCCTCACTGATATTATGCTGGATTCTAAAGTCTTAGACTTCCTCCAATGTCTGAGAACTGTCTGGAGATCTTACTTCTGAAGAAACTTGTGGATTTGTAATCTCTGAAGTAACTCTATTCCTCATTTGTTGAGTGATGGCTGCTTCTCCAATGGCATGACTCCCCCATGAAGTTCTAAATGCTCTGATTTGGAATTCTCTTTGAAATTTTAAGATATGTTACTTCAAGGGCACAAAAGCAAACTTATTATAAATATGAGTGGATGCTAGAGTCCCGAAGACTTTCAACAGGCTATGGCTTCCCAGCTGCTGACATCAGCAATGCGGTTCCTATTAGACAGCTGGAGTTCAGACAGTGGTACTTTCCAAGTATCATTTCCACTTTATGTAAAGAACATGGATTCAGCACAGTTTCTGTTGAGCTAATGGATACGATTTGGAACTGATCTCTCTCTCAGCCATTCCTGCAAATTAATGAGATGACTCTGGTCCACTAACCCATTTCTAGGAACTAAGATAAAGTGAAAGAATCTGACTCTGTCACTCATCCCAGCTGAAACTGTTGATCTGTGATGAAAACATCCAATTAGCTCCAAATATACTGGATAAATCAGACTTTCTAAGACAGTAACAAAAGGAGGGAAGAAACATCAACAACAACAACAACAACAAAAAATTAACAACCTGCTCTTGGTCTGAACTTGTAAGGGACTGGATTGTTACAACCATGGGGTAAGAAGCCAGCCTAGTTCTTCTACTAATAGCAGAACTATCTATAGCAGATCAGTAAATACTAACCTTGGCTAGGCTGTTTATAAGCACCATCTCCCATAACCTTCATAGCAGGCTCTTTATAAGCACCGTCTCCCATAACCTACATATCGCCTGTGAGATAGGTACTTTATTGCTCCCATTTTATGGATGAGAAGACTGAGGCATAAAGAGGCTAGATAACTTGCCCAAGGTCACACAGAAAGTAAGTGGCAGAGGTGAGTCATGTAAACAGTCTTGATTGACTATAAACCTGTTACCCATTCTAATATCCTGACTTGGTGATAAGACAAAGCCTCTGCCTCAGTGCTTTTAACATGGAAGAAGCAGTAGCAATTGCTACTGAAAGTTTCACTCCGTGTGTCATCTGTGGCTAT
The DNA here is from genome assembly GCF_000181295.1 of Otolemur garnettii. NCBI lineage: Eukaryota > Metazoa > Chordata > Mammalia > Primates > Galagidae > Otolemur > Otolemur garnettii. Next base: position 22,347,269 of record NW_003852403.1, read on the forward strand.
TTCCCCCCTTCTCTGGGTTCCTACTTGCCTCTTATTTAGTGACATTTTCATTTTCTCTTTGGCAAATTTGGTTTTGTATAGTATGATTTTTTCTTTGCTTTTGCAGGATGCACATTTTATATCAGCAGCGAAACACCCAGGAGTCATGGAGGTGTCTGCAAGCCTGCACTGTGGTAAGGTTGAAAGGAGCCCGTCTGAGAACTTGACGCAGATTGCCCATCCTGATAGCGGCCTCCTGCCCTGTAGGAAACTGGATTGTCAACGCCGAGACCTCGAAGTCTTCCGCAAGCATGTTTCGTGCCTTTCTTCCTATGTGGAAGTTGAGGAAGTAGAATCTAATGTTGTGACTTTTATGCCATTTAGGATGATGAAAACTAATTTTTGTTTTTTGAAAAACATGTACGATAAGCTGATATTGCTATAAAAGAGGATGTATGGTGTGTGTGTGTGTCTGTCAGCATGAATATGCCTAAACGTTGTCCGAGGTTTAACAAGTAATTAAAAGCAGCTGTGACTTCTGGTGGTCTTGGTGAGGAGAAACGGGAACTGAGTACATAGGGTAGGTGTAGATCTTCTCAAACCTTTTCTTATATTTTGACATGTGAGACATGAGAATTTATAAATAAATTACTCTGAATGGAAAAAAAGTGCTGGCTGGGCACAGTGGCTCACGCCTGTAATCCTAGCCCTCTGGGAGGCTGAGAAGGGTGGATTGTCTGAGTTCAGGAGTTCGAGACCATCCCAAGCAAGAGCAAGAGCCTGTCTCTAAAAATAGCCAGGCATTGTGGCTGTGATGCCATGGCACTCTACTGAGGGCGACAAAGTGAAACTCTCTCTCTAAAAAGGAAAAAAGGAAAAAAGAGAGAGAAAGAAAGAAAGAAAAAACAATGCTTTTAACTTTTCCCTTATGGGCAATCAGAGGTCACGATATCACAAGTCAGTCAGGAGTTAGGTTAGATTAGAGACAAATCTGTCATAGACAGTGAGTAACAGTGAAAAGCCTAAAAAGGAATGGTTCCTTAGAGGACACACAGCCTGTGCCAACCAGCAATGGCTGGGAAGCTGAGGTACTGGGAGAGCAAAATTTACCCACTTGTGTCCCATATTATCAAGCTTTCCCACCTGGAGGACATTGTGTTCAGTGAAATAAGCCAGGCACAGAAAGACAAATCCCATGTGAGCTCACTTTTATGTGGAACCCAGAGAAGTCAAACCCACAGCAGCAGAGAGTACTATGGGCTACCAGGGCTGGTAGAGATGGAGATGTTGGTCACAGGATACAAAATTTCAGAGGGACAAGAGGAACACAGTTCAGGAGTTCTACTGTAGGTGGTGTAACTATCATGAATGATGATGTATTTTTTAAAAAGAGAGTAAATTTTAAATGTCCTGTCCACAAAAAGATAAGTGTGTGAGGCAAGGTACATGTTAATTACGTTGATTTAGCTATTCCACCATGCATGTGTATTTCAAAATATATGTTACACATAATAAATACATATAATTTTTGTCAATTAAAAATAAATTAATTTAGAAACCAGACTCTGAAAGACAAAATAAAAAACAGGACTGCTATAGGACTTCTCAGAGCCCTTAATATGCTTCCTTGCATTGAGACCTCACAAGAAGAGGTGGGCAGTGTTTCTTGAAGTTGTTTGTCAAGGGAACCCTCCTTTTCAAGGAGTGTCTCATAGGATTAGTGCTCCATGGAACACATTTTGGGAAATGCTGTATTGCCAAAGATTGATCCAAATAAGAGATTCTATCTAAGCTATATATATATGTGTGTGCATGTATATATATACATATGCATATACACACATATACATACATACACACATATATATATCATAGAATTTTGAGTTCTACAGAGAAGTATTAAGTTATAACCAGCACATTCACCAATGCAACATGTCTTAGATTAAGATCTTCTTTGGGTTAAAAAGTAAGCATTCAAACAACAAATATTGAGTCACTATATGTGCAAGGTGCAAACATGGGGCCCTGGGGCTACAAAAGGAGTAACAAAGGTGAGTGAAAAGTGGGGTAAAGTGTTCCTTGCACAGCATAGGGAGGGTAGAGTATTCCCTGTACAGGTATCACAAATGGCCAGTTCTAATTCAACAGACAGGATGGCCTCCTTTAATTTGGAAAGTGCTTCTTCTGAGCTATACAGCTCTCTACATACAGTACTTACTTCTGAATCAAATGGAGCATTAGCCCAGGCATTTAACAAAAGCAGAGCCCCAATATCCTTCAAAACAGGATAATGTCAGTGAGCAACAGGTGGGTGATGCTTGGCTATCCATGGACGGATTGCATAGAACATTTTCATATGTAAATGAGCAGCTTTACTCTCATTTTATGGCTGAAAACCTGAGAGACAAAGCAGTTACAGCTAATGTGTTCCATGATTAGTAGCAGAGTGTCTCCCCATATACATCAGAGGTATCACTTGTGTCAATGGTGAAGCTGCCACTCAGGATCCCCCTTATCACCCCTGAGAAGCTGGGAGATGTCAAAGGTGTGATCTAGGAGTGAACCTTTTAAATTGACAGTGATAATAAACAGAGACTACTTTTGAAAATTAATTATTTTTACAAAGTCTTTTCACAAAGTCCTCACCACAGTCTTGCAAGCAAAAGAGAATCTCACATCTCTATTTTACAGAAAGCCTTATTAACCTACTCTGGTCACACAGCATGAGGTAATGGTGAGGATGGAACCAAATCTACCTACCATGGTGCCAAGTCCCACATCTATTTCAGTGTCCCTCAGTTATATATACAGAACAACTGCTCTGCTAGTGGTTTATTCTAAAATATCCTTAGTCATAGGAGATCCTATTAGGAATTAAAAGGACTTCCTCCCTGTCTTTGTCATATGCACACTGGTTCCCATCTAAGGAAAGGTACTTAGTGTAGCATCAGAAACAGCTAATCATGCTACCCACCTAATCATGCTGCTATCATTTGTGAATTATAGCAGACCGTGGCTCTCAGACATTGGTGGGCACAATCAGCTCCTGAGCAATTGCCAAAAATGCAGATTGTCTGCTCTGTCACTAGGACTACCCAGACCTAGTGAATAGGTATCTCTGATGATTTAAGTCATTGCCAAGGTCTGATTTTTCACACATCTATTTGCTGAGGGTACATGTTATCATGTCTACATAGAGTTAGTCACTGCTGCAGATGCTGGCATGCTGAGAGCTTGTCAAAATTATTTTGTCCCCACCAAGATCTTAACAAACAGAATCCAGCAACACATCAAACAAATTATACACCATGACCAAGTAAGTTTTATCCCAGGGTCCCAAGATGGTTCAGCATACATAAATCTATAAAAATAATTCATCACATAAATTAAAAAACAAAGATAGAGGCCATCTACAGCAAACCCACAGCCAATATCATATTGAATGGAGTTAAATTGAAATCATTTCCACTCAGATCAGGAATCAGGCAA
>NW_003852403.1:22352313-22358978 GCF_000181295.1 Otolemur garnettii
GACCCAGAATGGATCAATAAATTGTGGTATATGTACACCATGGAATATTATGCAGCCTTAAAGAAAGATGGAGACTTTCCCTCCTTCATGTTTACATGGGTGGAGCTGGAAAATGTTAGTCTTAGCAAAGTATCTCAAGAATGGAAGAAAAAGTATCCAATGTACTCAGCCCTACTATAAAACTAATTTATAGCTTTCCTATGAAAGCTATAGCCCAATTATAGCCCAAGAATATGGGGGAAGGGGAGAAGGAAGAGAGGGGAGGAGGAAGGATGGGTGGAGGGAGGATGATTGGAAAAAATAAAAATTAAAAAAAATTATTGTGTCCCAGAGTTTAAGAAGCTTACAGTTTGATTCTAGGAGCCTATGATGAAATCAGAGTAAGTTCATCCTTCATCAGTAATTTTTTGGGTATGTTTAATTGCATACTACTGTCAGTGGGTGAGTTAACCAACCATTAATCTGGTAAACATCTCTTGTTTACTTCACTCAAGGTACTACAAATATGTTAGGCTCTTAGTAGATAAAGATAAAGTATCCTTTTTGCTCTCTGCAAATCTACCTTATTAGGGGAGATAGATGTTTACATAAATACACACAATGTGATGATTTAAAAAGCAGATTCATTGGGGTAGCTCTTGAAGCAAAGAAGGGTCTCATCCTGCCTGTAAACCTAAGATTGCTCCCAAAGGAGGCAGCATTTCAGCTGAGACTGTTTCAACAGGTACCAATGGAGAAATAGCATTTTGGTAGGAGGGTGTATTGTGAGCCCAAATAAGGAAATAGAAAAATATAAGTGTCCCTTAGGAACCTCAATAAGAGCAAGTACAAGTGGAATATAGTAGGTAATAAAAGTCATTTTTATTTTCATGGCCTTTTATATATTTCTTTTAATCTTTTCAACTATTACATTAGAGAATCATTTGTATTTTAAAGATGAAAATAATCAACTCAGAAAACATTTGTTCAAGAAGAAAAACCTGCAGGGCCTACAAAAAAATATTAATTTTTGGTGGTGATAGGGGTAATAGTATCATAGAATGTTTTTGCTATTGTTATTGTCACTATAGAAAGGAATATTAGTGGTTGATAAAGTCACATACTGTAAGAAAAGTAGCAGATGACAATAAAGCAAAATTCTATGTAAACTCTTTTTTACTTTATTCACCCCTTTGGAAGATAGGTGAGTCCATATTTTAGGTGTCAGGGGAAAGTTAGGATATATCTGACACAACCTGTGCTTCCAGACAGTGCACATACTTTTATAAAATGCCAGAGGCAACATTCTAAGAATAAAAGAGGTAATATTGATTCTTATTCCTAGTGTTCCATTATTGGAATGATAATAACATGAGCGTTATATCCTACTACTCAGGGTCATTGCCAAGGTCTGATTTTCCACACATCTACTTCCTGAGGGTACATGTTATCAACTGTACACAGAATTAGTCACTGCTGCAGATGCTGGCATGCTGGAAGCTTGTCAAAAAGGGATGTGAATTTTATGAAGATTTTTGAAGAACCGTTCACAGATAAGTAAATACAACTTTACTGCACTACATATTATACTAGTATTTTTTCCTATTACTCCTGTACTAGTTATGCTATTGTGCTGGAAAAATAAAATACTAAATTTATTATTGTTATATTAGTTATGGGTTTGAGATTTTATCGTTCCATTTTTGGAGCACTAGGCAAAGGCCAACACAACCACTAGGACTAATAAAGTTTTTCCCTCCTTTTTAAAGTTTCAATCTTTTTACAAGTATCAAGATGCCTGGAACTCTAAGTTTACATGAAATATCTGACCTGTTAGAAACAAATGACAGCATAGAAGCAAGTGCTATAGTGATAAGATCACCTGAAAATACTATGGAATCTATTTCTGGTAAGAACTCAGGAGGAAGGTGGAACAGTAAATAATCTGCCAGGTGTTATGCACACGCACATATCTTATTCAAGGTGGCTATGATGCTGAGTCTGACTCAGGTGATCCCTCAAATGCACCTACAGATGACTCTCTTAATGATGACGTTCTATCTATGCCTCCTGCACAGCTCCTCCATCAAAGAAAAAAAATTGTTCTCAAATGGAAAAAAGCTGACCTAACTGCATAGCCCATAGCAGGTAGAGCAACAGAACCACCAAATAATGTTTTCTCCAAAATGAGAACTCCCACAGAAATTCTTGAACATTTTCTTGATGACAAGGTCATTGAACTCAGTGTCGCATACTCCAGCTTATGCACTATGAGTAAGATGAAATCTTGGCCTGATAACTCCCAATTCAAATGTTTTCTGGGAATTATTTTTCTGAGTGGTTACATCTCTGTTCCTAGAAGGTGTATGTTCTGGGAATAAAGAACAGATGTGCATAATGTACTCATTAGTGCTGCCATGAGATGTGACTGCTTTGAAAGTATATTTCCTAATTTGCATGTTGCTGACAGTGCAAATTTGAACCCAATGGACAAGTTTTCCAAGTTGTGACCTCCTATAAGCACACTCAATAAGAGATGTAGGAAATTTGTTCCAAATGAAATGTATTTTAGCTTTGAAGAATGCATGGTTCCTTAGTTTGGTCATCACAGGTGCAAACAATTTATTAGAGGCAAGCCCATGCAGTTTGGCTGTAAGTTTTGGTGTAGAGCAACACATCTGGCTACATTAGCTCGTTTCAGCCATATCAGGATAAAAACACAAATAGTAAACATGAGGAATGTGGTGTCGATTCATCACTTGTCCTTCACTTTAACGAAGCACTTACAGCGGCATACCCTGTACACTACCGTTTTGTATTTGATAACTTTTTACCAGTATTGCACTTCTCTATAAGCTAAGTTCCATGGGACATCAGGCGATAGGTACAGTGAGAAAGAATTGCATTGACAAAGCTCCCTTGGAATCAGATGTAACTCTGAAGAAAAAGAATGAGGCACATTTGATTATCAAATTGATGGCAAAGGAATATTGTTGGCAGATGGAATGATGACAGTGTTGTCACTGTTGCCTCATCTGGTGCTGGTATCTATCTGCTGTGTCTTGTCAATCGTTATTCCCAGAAACTGAAAAAGAAGGTCCAAGTTCAACAGTCGAACATGATCAAGGTGTATAAGCATTTCATGGGAAGCGCAGGCAGAGCTGATGACAACGTTGATAAACATGGGCACCAATACAATAAAAAAATTGTATCCAAGCCCTCTTTTTTTTTTTTCTATTTCAAATTGGTCTTAAAGAATGCTTGGCAACTATATAATACATATAATGAGAAATCAGTGGATTTTTTAGTTTTGTCAAATTGTGGTATACTATTATTTGGAGACCCATGGTAATCCTCCAGAACCCGGCCAAAGAGGAAGATCTTTTTAGAAGCAAAACATTGGCTCATGTGATGATGGCATGAGTCACATGATAGTCAAACAGAGAAAGCAAATGCAGTGTGCTGACTGTCATAAGAACACCACTTTTTGAGGTGAAAAATGTGATGTTGCCATACATGTGAAGTGTTCTGTTGAATATCACACTGAATAGCAGGTGTCGCCACCTCCTGAGATAAGAAGCAGGATTTTATACATTGTGTACAATGTAACTATACTTTTGCCTAGTGCTCCATTTATAGAATACCACGTTCATTAAGCAATAAACTATAATGAAATATTTTTCTCTGCAAATTTTTATTCCTTGAACTTTTCTTGGTAACATACATGAATTTCATGCAAAAATTAAAAATCTGCAACTTCCAGCATAAATGGGTTAAAGAAGCTTCCTTTAACTAGGTTGAGTTCAAAGAAATAAATAAAACAAATAACATAATGTTTCATCAAAGTAGGCTGCAAATGTCTAGGAAAACTTATTAGTTCTTAATGATGCACAAAAGGAAAAGCTGATGCAGAAGGTATAAAAAATTAGTTGTAATACAAAATGTCTTAATATAATAAGCCATACTTAATTTCTCATTGATTTCACAAAATCAGTGAAATATACATACATATATACATAACTATTTTGTTTCCTCTTTTAAAAAGTTCATAATTTATAGTATAGTTGTGTACCTTTTATTTTCTGTGTCAGCAGGAAAGAATAAACAGAAGGGATTGTGGGAAATTCCAAGGAGCAGAGGTACTATAATATAAGAGGCCCAAGAACAACCAGTCAGGAACAACCGGGTCCCACAGTTCATCAGATCCAGTGATCACACAAAATTACCAAGTAGAAGGGGTGCACCACAATGTCTTCTGAAAGGATAAATTAGCCTCATGTCCTAGAAAAGAGAAATGATCACATAGACTGAATCCATCTCCTCTTTGCAGACAAATCATGCTGACCAGCTCTGCCCAAACTTTTCATTTCATGATGCAGGTAGAAAGTGATAACATTTATCTAACAAGGCATTAATTTATGACACACTGCAAGGCTGTGTTGTATTTGATGTCTCCCTCCTTCTTTCCCTCCCCCCAGGGCTCCTGAACACTCCAGGTTCCTCCCAGCTCTGGGCAGCAGGGATCTGCCCCTACATCTTGTCACCCCAGTCACTCTCATGTAGCAACAGGAGATGACATAGTATGCTCGCTGCAGAGTTCTGCTCTAGTTATCCCTCATAAGTATAATAAAATATCAATAAGGCTCATGTTAAATAAAATGCCAGTAAGATTTGTATTAGTTTTTCATAATGCTAATAAGAATAAATATGTCAAAATAGTGAGATAATGTGTTAGCTACCACTAGCTGTGTGCCCAACTAAAAGAATCCATCATTTTCAGAAAAGCACTGGATTTGAAAAATCTAAGTCTGTATGGAAGACAGAAGGTGGAAACTCCCATGATTCCGTAAGTGAGTTTTTATTATAAAAAGGAACTTGGCGAAATAACCAGAAAATGAGAACCACCTTATATATAGGTCAAAAGTCAATCTGCTCATTATCCAGCTATCATAATCATCACTTTTCTGAGACTAGTCCCCTTCTTCCTGTTTAATGAGTTAGAAAAATCCTGCAAGTATTGAAACCTGAAGAAGGCAAACCTGGGAACAAGTGCAAACGGAGTGATGGTATCTGAATCTATGATATGAACATTTGGGGGAACTAGTTTTAGTTTCAGGGTACAGATCAGCTTTTCATTATTTTAATAGAGCGTGTGTGTGTTGTTTTTAAGTGTTTAAATGCTATAGACAATTTATTATGGTAGAATTGTGGCCTTCATTAAATGTTTAGAAGTATTTTTATTAGCAATCAATATGTAAATGTTTGGGACATTTTAATTTGAGAGGTCCACATGTTCTAATTTGTCTAGTTGTAAGGTATGTACAGATATTTAAAGGAATGTTGATTGTTTAATGATTAAAAAATTATTTGTTTGATGAATTCGTAAGACTATTGAACTGAACATTAAACAAAGCACAAATAGTAACGAGTTCCAAAGGATGCTCAGACATCAGAGAATATCTATGGTTACTATGATGGAGTTAATGTAATGAGCATACGTTAAATTATACCTCCCTCCCCCTGCCGACAAAACATAATCCAGATGAGGGAATCAACACAGTTATAGGTGCTCAGAGCTGGGACCTCTGAGTGTTCTGAGTTCAGCGTTCTCCTCTATACCTCATGCAATGGTGTGATAGAGACTTCTGTAACATGGCACTCAGTCCTGGAAGGCTTTGATGATCCTGGTGAATTGAGATAGGTGGTAGGATATGATAAAAGGCAAACTCAGATAGTGTGTGACACAGGGTGGGGGGCCAATCTTTCAATTCCTTATGTTCAGCATAGAACTGCATTTTCCAATGACTCTTCCAGTTCTATAATTCTCTGACATATTGTGAAGAGTGCTTATTTACTTCAGAAACAGAGGGAGACTAGCTAACCGTCAGGCCCCAGCTCCTTGGCAGTCTGCATCCAACATTTACCAACACGAATGCCAGTACGCACAAGTCGTTCCAAGAAGATCCCACAGTTTTCTGTCCTCTTTGGATTTTCAGACATCCATTGAAATCATCTTGGTGTTCCTCCCATTCTTTTGCTCTCGTGGATTATTCTTGTTCTGCCATCTTATTGGGCTTTTAAAAGAGTGGGGAAATGTGTGGGTCAGCTAGCCATCCTGAGCTGGGACCTCAGAGTTTCATTCATTTTTGATTTTTCAGTAATAGTGTCTTCCTAGAGGCTGGAGTCCTCCACTTAGAGGATTGATTCCTTTAAAACATGAAGACGTCATTACCAGATGTTAAGTGTTTCAGGTGTTACTTGCCCGCATTTAACAAAATAAATATTTTCATCTTTCCATTTTAGAGTAACTTGGGAAGAGAAAATGTATTGTGGTATCACAAATGCATTAGAGACATTTTCATAAGCAAGCTCTTTGTTTCGGTGGATCATAAATCTCAGAGTCCATCAGAATCACCTGGAGGGCTTGTTGAACCATAGTCCCTGGGGTCCAATCCTACAGGTCATAACCTGTGGTTCAGTAGGTCTGGAATGGGGCCTGTGACTTTTCATTTCTGGCAAGTTCCCAGGTGATGTCAATGATGCTGGTCCAGGGATGACACTTTCAGAGCCAGGGAGATACAAGAAATACAACATCCAAGGTGGCGCCTGTGGCTCAAGGAGTAGGGCACCAGCCCCATATATCGGAGGTGGTGGGTTCAAACCCAGCCTCAGCCAAAAACTCTAAA
>NW_003852403.1:22359018-22366400 GCF_000181295.1 Otolemur garnettii
AAAAAAGAGAAAGAAAGAAATACAACATCTAGGCATGGAATGATATTTATTAAATACCTACTTTGTGTCAAGCACTGTGATTGATACCAGGGACGTGGTGATGAGCAAAAGAAGTGTAGCACTTTCCCATGATGACCTTTTCTGATGGAAATTTTTTAACTAGAGGCTTTAATTGGAATTCTGCTCAGCATAGAAAGTCTCTTGGTGGTGTGAGAGCACGTTAGGTAATTTTCCTTCCTTGTACCTCATCCTGGTTCTCTCCCCTGGAGGCCTCTCCTCTCCTCCCCCTTCCTCTTCTGCCACACCCATCCACCTGCCCACACCTCCACTCTTCTCTCTGGTTCCCCACCAGTCCTCACTCATAGCACCCCTCCTGTCTACCATAGCGGTGCACTTCCTAACACATCCTTTACTCTGTTCTGTGTTTTTATCTGCTGCCTTTGAGCCTTCACTATTGGAACATCTACAAGGTAATGGTCCCTGCATTATGCATCTTTATAACTCTTAACTCTCAGCTCTTCAGACAGCATGTGAAATACCCTGAGAGCTAACTCTAAGCTTGTTGAAAGATTCTCTTACAGTCCCAACCTCCCTTATGGAGAGGATAGAGTAGAATTAAAGTCGCCATCAACAGCAGTCAGTCAGATCACACAACCAGACTATGGTTGTGGTGGCTGGGGTGGAGTAAAGGGATTGGAAACCAGGGGAACAAATTCTCATTTAGTTTAGGGTTTCACTAATTGGGAAAGAGGCAAGTGTGGCTTCATTGTGTAAATGGGATTCATACCTAAAAAGTATAAGGTAGTCAAAATGAGCTGGAGAGTAACTTATGGAATCTAATGGCCATGGTGTTTTCTTGACTGATATTTCGTAGTTTTGCTGAAAATTACTTCTGAGCTAGTTATAGTAAATAGGTCTGAGCTCATATTTTATTACAATTCAATTACCTGAGAACTAACTGCCACAATCTGATCCCAATACATGTAAGGCAGCAATGAAACTCTTAATTCTGAAATAGATTGCTACTTAGAAATAGAAAAGTACTTTATGGTTGGAATACTTTGTGAGATCCTCCAAGAAGAACAGTATCAAGTAGTAATTAAGTATGTGGGCTCTAAGTATTAGATCTAAGTATTTGATCCAACCAAGTCTGAATCTTTACTCTGCCTCCTACTACCTGTGTACCTGTGTGATCTCGGGAAAGTTTCTTAGTTTCTCTGAGCTTCATTTTCCTTCTGTTTACAGAATAAAACTTTGCAAGTATTACCTACTAAAATAACTAATGGGAGAAATAAGTGGCATTATAATAATGTGCAGGAAGCTCCTAGTGCAAGGCCTTCCATATAGTAATTGCTCAATAAATGGAGGTTTTTATGTAGTCCCACTCTCATTTTACAGGTGTGGAAACCAAGGCTCACAGTAATTGAAGTAACTTAGGAACAGAGCTAAGACAATAGCTTGGGAATTCTGATCTCCACCCCAGTAGAGATTCAGGGTAACCTAGCCTTTGCCTTTCAGTACTTAATTTGGATTTTTCTAGTAAATTTCTGCAAACTTGGATAGTGAACTACCTGTGAAAACTGGGTTTCAAGTTGAATATAGTTGGGTTATTCAATATATAATCCACTCATGAAAAGGTTTTTTTTCAAGCTCCTTAAGCAAATTATTTAATAAATCAACCATACATATTTATAAAGTAGTTATAAGACATTCTTTACTGTCTAATCTAAAGGTCTTATTCTTGGTAACACTGATTTAAGTATTGACTAAATCAATTTAAGTTGTAATATACAATTATGTGTTGTAAAAACTGCATTTTATTGGGTTAGAATTAAAAACTTCAGGTTCTAAGAGGCCCTCTAGTCACACAGTGCTATCCATATAGAAAATGACAATCCCAATGTGTCCTCGATAGGAAGAGTTGTCTTCTCCTTAATAATTTCAGCGAGATCAAAATATTATTCAACACAGCCAGTTCCATGTTTTAACTCTTTTGATGATCAAAATGCTTTAAGCTTTCAAATAATGTTATATCCCGCATCTGATAAATGGCACCTGATATCCAATATTTCAGACATTCAGGGCATCCTTGGTCAACCTGAGAGTTCCTCAGACTTTTCAGCAATGGAGCATAGGGGAGTTATGCTTTGTTCACCTTGCTGTAGAAGCACAGTCATAATCCAGGGAGGTTACCTCACCCAGATGGGACCCAGTTGCCTTGGACCTCAATCTATAGTAGTTGATTTGAAAAAACCAAAATGTATAGTAATTTATTGGTGTCAGGTGCATTGATAAAAGTGGTTAAAATTTCATTTTAGGGGATGATTCTGCAGAGTATGTTCAACAGTAAGCCTTGGTGTAATAAAGGAAAAAGGGAGGAGCTGTAAGAACTTTTACCCTGACAGTGTGACTCCAAGTAAAAGATGCTAGAGGATGATTTGAGTTGCAAGAGAAGCAACATTCTTAAGAAGAAAGAAGAATTGGATTGCCTTATAAACCCACAGGAAGGTGGGATGGGTTGCTGAAATCAGGTACTGGAGAGCTTTTGACTTTTTGTCATCATTCATTCTCACACCAGCTTCTCCAAAGGCAAGAGCCCTGTTGGCTGCCAGCCACAGGTTCTTATCTTAAGCCTTGTAGAGAGAAAAGAGGTTATCGCCCCCCTGCTCCAGGTAAAATAACCTAGGGAAGGACTCTGAAAGCCTAACTTGTTGAGCCACACATCCATGGACAATTGTCATGGCCAGGGATGTAAGGTCCTCTGTAACTTCCAAAAGAAACCTCTTTCTGAATTATTCTGAGCACACAAAATCTGTCCACCACAGCTATTGTTTACTGAGTGCTTTCTTTATGCTAGGCACATGCACTCTCTCATTTACTCTTCCTAAGATAAGAGGTATGATCATAGGAGTTATCTGTAGGGGTGCAATGAGTTGTTGTGATGGGACACAAAGGAGCCTGGCCTAGAAAGGGAAGGGGGAGCCCTAAGTCACCAATGAGAATGAGAAGCCAGACCCTTAGCAGGGAACATCTTCCTCTGAATCAGCAAGAGCAGAAGTGAATCCCAAAAGCAATCCCCTTCAGCGACCGAACCCCAAATAGCTTTCCCAATCAATACAGATTCAGATCTCAAGGGATCTGAAACTTGTACAAGGTGGGATCCCTTATAAAGGTATCATGGAGAACTCAAATGTATTAGCAAGAAAAAAATAAGTGATCCCATCTCAGAGTGGGCAAAGGACTTGAAAAGAAATTTCTCTAAAGAAGATAGGTGCATGGCCTACAGATATATTACAAAATGCTCACCATCCTTAATCATCAGAGAAATGCAGATCAAAACTACTTTGAGATATCACCTAAGTCCAGTAAGATTAGCCCATATCACAAAATCCCCAAACCAGAGATGTTGGTGTGGATGTGGAGAAAGGGGAACACTTCTATACTGCTAGTGGGAATGCAAACTAATACATTCGTTTTGGAAAGACATCTGGAGAACACTGAGAGAACTAAAAATAGACCTGCCATTTGATCCTACAATTCCTCTACTAGGTATATATCCAGAAGACCAAAAATCACATTACAACAAAGATATTTGTATTAGAATGTTTATTGCAGCACAATTCATAATTGCTAGGTCATGGAAGAAGCCCAAGTGCCCATCGATCCATGAATGGATCAATAAATTGTGGTATATGTACACCATGGAATCTTATTTAGCCCTAAAGAAAGATGGAGACTTTCCCTCCTTCATGTTTACATGGGTGGAGCTGGAAAATGTTAGTCTTAGCAAAGTATCTCAAGAATGGAAGAAAAAGTATCCAATGTACACAGCCCTATTTTGAAACTAATTTATAGCTTTCATAGGAATGTTATAACCTAATTATAAGCCTTAGAATATGGGGAGCAGGGTGGGAGAGGGGAGGGGAGGGGGTGGATGGGTGGAGGGAGGGTGATTGGTGGGGTCACCTCTATGGTTTATCTTACAAGGGTACAAGTGAATCTTTCTAAAAGAGAGTATGAATGTCTTAACTCAATAACTAAGAAAATGACATGAAGGCTATGTTAACCAGTTTGATGAGAGTTTTCAAAATGTATATGAAAATACCACACTGTACCCCATGATTGCATTAATGTACACAGTTATGATTTAATAAAAAAAACTTAAAAAAAAAAGAATAAAGGTATCGAGGCTGGCAGGTTGAACCTAGCCCGGGCCTGCTAAACAACAATGACAACACAACAAAAAAAATAGCTGGGTGTTGTGGTGGGTGCCTGTAGTCCCAGCTACTTGGAAGGCTGGGGCAAAGACAATCAGTTAAGCCCAAGAGTTTGAGGTTGCTGTGAGCTGTGATGCTGTAGCACTCTACCAAGGGTGACATAATGAGACTCTGACTAAAACAAAAAAAAAAAAAGAAAGAAAGAAAGAAAAGAAAAAAGATATCATTCCTGACAACTCAAAACAAAGAAATAGAGAAAATAAGAGAGAGAAAGAAAACATCAAACATCTTATTTTTGAAAAAAAATTTTTTTTTTTACTTTTGAAAATTTTATAACATATGACCTTCTTAGTGCCCTTACCTCTTCCCTTTTAAGAGAGGGGTCTTGAAATAGAAGCTTCACTAGCTTCATGATAAATCCAGTTGGTCTCAAATGTTCATTTCCCCCCCAGGACAACATACTGTTGGACCCCTTCTCCACTGACTCTTGTTTTTTGGGAACTTCTCCCACCTATCCTACAGATATATTTTCTTTCTTTAGCAAAATATGGTTGCTGGCTAAGGAGAAACAGACTGAGAACACCACATATTCCAAGCAAACTCTTTGGCCTCAGTGTCATGGACTTGAACCTGACATTCCCAGCCACGGCACTGCTGAAACTGATAGTCTAGTCATGTAGGGGATTTTCCTGACTCCGTGTCTGTCTCCCCATGGCTGTTTATTTGCACTTCTGTCTGCTGGAGTTTGGGACACTGACCTTATAAGTTGCTTCTCCAGCCCAAGCCTGCAGCCAGAGAACTAGGAGTTTCCCTCTGGCGCTGCTTACAGCCAATTGGAAGGACTTGACTATTGATTCACTGTGGAACTGGTCTGGGACAGGGAGAGGAGGAGGGGACTTTGGGGTGGAGAGAGGAAGGAGAGAGGACAAGGAGAAAGAGAGACAGGGAGAGAGACTTTTAAAATTAATGCCAAGCCAGCTGAGGCTCTCTGGACAGCTGAGTCATAGATGAAGGCTGTTCAGTTGGAAGGCAGTCTGTGCACACTAACTCGTGGGCTCCAACCTCTGCTGGAACAGGGGATAATGAAATAAAAAACTCAGAGAAAAGAAAGCCACAATTTAATCTCAGATAGCACCTCATTCTGAGACCCCCTGTGATCAGAGGTGAAAGACAGGAGCTGATTCCCCTACACAAGAGACTTAGTCCTCATGCGGTCAGTTGAGAATCTCTGAGAGCAATCTGAGCATTGCTATTTCATCCTTTAAAACATAAATTATAGTAATTGCTAGAAGATGCTGTCTGTTGGCTCCTTATTGGAACTGTCTAAAGATCATCTTAAAATGTCTGCCACTGAGTCACAAGTTTGTAATCAGCTGTGTTGTGGCCGGATTTGGCAGTCCTGCTAGGCACAGGAAGGTCATTATTACAGAAATAATTGGAGGGATGATTACATGTCTAAAATTTTCCCCAAATGAAAAAATTATCTCTGAGGGGTGGTAAGAGAGACGTAAAAGGAATGTGAGGAACACAGATAGGTGCAGAGTGGCCCACCACTGTCCTGGGCAGAGAATTTGCTCCAGGTAGAATAAGATGTGGCCATGGCAGTGGGATCTACTTACTAATTACAGTCATCTCCAGTTCACTGAGTTTATGAAACAATGACAGTTTGCACTGCATCTGGGCTAGCAAGAGGCCTTTGTGTCCACATCATCTACCCAAAGCTCTACCCCCTGGCCTGCTTCTTCTGCTTCCATGCACAGAGCATGGAGTGTTTCAGAGGAAAGTCACATGTTGATATGGTGTCCCAGAAATCCACACTGGCAGGATTTGGCAGGGCACAAGGCTGGCTGGTGATCTTTTCATTCATTTCTTCTTACTGTTGATCTTGTTCCCACCAAGCTTTTTTTCCCCCGTAGCCACAGACTAGACAGATGAAGGGCCGAGCATGTGTGTGTGTGTGTGTGTGTGTGTGTGTGTGTGTGAAATACAGAGTTAATCCCCACTTCCTCCACTGCCATTTCACTTTCTCCTCTCTTCCAACACTAGTTCTTATTTTTCTCCACTCTGGCAGTACTACAATCACCCAGGGAGTTCTATAAAGTACAGGTCAAAAAGACACCTGCACTCCCATGTTTACCAAAGCAAAATTCATAACTGCAAAAATGTGGAATCAACCCAGGTGCCAATCAATCCACTAGTAAATTAACAAAATGTGGTATAGGTATACTATGGACTACTACTCAGCCATAAAAAGATGAATTAATGTCTTTTGAAACAATTTGGATGGAATTGGAGACCATTCTCCTGAATGAAGTATTGCAAGAATAGAAAAACAAACAAGAATTGGAGAAGATATTTGCTGGTTATGTCTCTGACAAAGATTTAATAACCAGAATCCATAGAGAATTCAAACATATTAGCAAGAAAAAAAACAAGCGATCCCATCTCAGGGTGGGCAAGGGACTTGAATAGAAATTTCTCTAAAGAAGATAGGCACATGGACTACAGACATATGAAAAAAAGCTCTCCATCCTTAATCATCAGAGAAATGCAAATCAAAACTACTTTGAGGTACCACCTAACCCCAGTAAGATTAGCCCATATCACAAAATCCCAAAACGAGAGACATTGGTGTGGATGTAGAAAAGGGAATACTTTTACACTGCTGATGGGAATGCAAACTAATACTTTCCTTTTGGAAAGACATCTGGAGAACACTGAGAGAACTAAAAATAGACCTGCCATTTGATCCTACAATTCCTCTACTAGGTATATATCCAGAAGACCAAAAATCATATTACAACAAAGATATTCATATTAGAATGTTTATTGCAGCCCAATTCATAATTGCTAGGTCATGGAAGAAGCCCAAGTGCCCATCGATCCACGAATGGATCAATAAATTGTGGTATATGTACACCATGGAATATTATGCAGCCATAAAGAAAAATAGAGACTTTCCCTCCTTCACGTTTACATGGATGGAGCTGGGAAATAAAAGGGTACAAGTTATTATTTCTAAAAGTAGAATATAAATGTCTTAACACAATAACTAAGAAAATGACATAAAGGCTATGTTAACCAGTTTGATGAAAATATTTCAAATTGTATATGAAAACACCACACTGTACCCCATGATTGCATTAATGTATACAGCTATGATTT
>NW_003852403.1:22371800-22386239 GCF_000181295.1 Otolemur garnettii
GAATTTCAGAATCTCTTGGCATGTCTGGAAAGTTCTCTTTCATAATTTCATGAAGAAGAGCCTCTGTGTTTTGTGAAGCAACTTCATCACCTTCAGAGATTCCTATATGGCAAATATTAGTTTTCTTCAGATTATCCGAGAGCTCTCTGAGAGAAAGATCTGTTTTTGCTCTCCATTTCTTTTGATCTTTGCTCTCCTGGGCTTCTTCAAAAGCTTTGTCTTCAATGTCAGAGATCCTTTCTTCTGCCTGTTCCACTCTGTTACGGAGGGATTCCACCGTATCTTTCAGTCCCTTGAGGGCTTCAACCTCTTGTCTCAATGTTTCAAACTCTTTGATCATTTTATCTTTGAAATCATTGAATTCTTGAGACATCTTTTGAATAATTTCTTGAGATATCTTTTGAATAATTTCTTGAAATTCTAATTCCCTCCTTTCTTCTATTCTGTTAATCTTATTTGCTATCCAAATTCTGAACTCGATTTCTGACATCTCAGCCATCTGTTTATGAATCAGGTCTTCAATTGCTTCTGCCCCATTTTTCCTTGAGGGAGTTGATCTACTCTGGTTATTCAAGTTGCCAGAGTTTTTCCGCTGATTCCACCTCATGCTGAGTTCACCCTGTTTGGAGACCTTATCAGAACCGTTCAGTCAGTGGCTTCTTCTGGTTGCCCAGAGAGACAGGGCGTGTCTGTCGTCTTCTCCCAGTTCTCTGGCACTGGGGTGATGAGGGTGCAGTGGGAGCGTGCGTAGCTGGATCAGACCTCGTTTGGCTTGCCAAGGTGCCTGGTGGCAGGATACCGGCAGTGGCCAGATCAGTCCTAGTTTGGCTCCATGGGGGTGACTGGGGGGGGGCAGGGAGACTGCAGCAGTGGTGTAGGGCACTTGAGCAGCCGGATCAGTCCTAGTTCGGCCCTGCTGGGGTTACCAAGGAGCAGGTGAATGACAGTGGCTGCAAGAGAGGCTGAATCAGTCTACTTCAGTCCTGCTGGGGTGATGGGGGGCAGAGCAGGGGAACAGTGGCGGCTGGATCAATCCTCATTCAGCCCTGTGGGTGCAGCCAGCAGGGCAGGAGAATGGTAGCGGCCGGATCAGTCCTAGATTGGCCCCACCAGGGCAACTAGGGGGAAGGGGAATGGCAGCAGCTGGATCAGTCCTTGATCAGCCCCACTGGGGGAACCGGGGGGCAGGGGAGCAGCAGCGGCTGGATGAGTCCTAGTTCACCCCTGCCGGGGCAACCGTGGGGGCAGGGGAATGGGGAGTGGAGGACTCCTCTGCCGCCACCTGCTGGATGCGTGCAGCTGATCTGGTCCCTCCCAGTGCAGGAGCCCAGAGTGGGGAACTCCTCTGCAGCTGCCCACGGGAGCATGTGGCTCTAGCAAACAGTTCTGGGCCCACTCAGAGCAGGAACCTGGAGCATGGAGCAGGGATCTCCTCTGCTGCCCGCAGGGCACGCGTGGCTCTAGAAAGTAGTTCTGTGACTGCCTGGAGCTGGGGGCTCTTCTGTGGCCACCCGCTGCCTGCGGGAGGCGTGCAGCTCCAGCAAACAGTTCTGGGGCCCGCTTTGTACCTATATTTGTGTTCTTAAATGCTCTTCCTTGGATTTACAGCTTGCTGGGCCTGACCAGAGTGGGGGACTCCACTGCTGGCCCCGTGGGGCACACGTGGCTCTAGCAAGAAGTTTTGGGCCTGCCCAGAATGGAGGTCTCCTCTGCAGCCACCCACAGGACACGCGCAGCTCTAGCAAACAGTTCTGGGCCCTCCCGGAGCGAGGATTCTCCTGCCACTGCCTGTGGGGAATGCGTGGCTCTAGTAAACAGTTCTGGGCCCACCCAGAGCTGGGATTCCTCCGCCGCTGCCTGCGGGGCTTGTGGGGCTCTAGCAAGCAAGTCTAGGCCTGCCTGAAATGGAGGGCTCCTCTGCAGCTGCCCATGGGACATGCATGGCTCTAGCAAGCAGATCTGGGCTTGCCCAGAGCAGGGGACACCTTTGCTGCTGCCTGCAGGGCCGTGTGGCTCTAGCAAGGAGTTCTGGGCCCACACACAGCGGTGGCCTCCTCCACCAGCCCCTGTGAGGCGCCCGGGGCTCTAGAAAGCAGTTCTGGGCCACCGGAAGTGGGGGACTTTTCTGCCAGCCCCCGTGGGGCACCTGTGGCTATAGCAAGCAGTTTTGGGCCCACGCAGAGAGGAGGACTCCTCCACCACAGCCTGTGGGACACGTGCAGCTCTAGCAAGCAGTTCTGGGCCTGCTCCTAGTTGGGGACTCCTCTGCCACTTCCCCAAGGGGTGCACCTGGCTCTAGCAAGCAGTTCTGAGCCTGCCTGGAGTGGGGGACTCCTGCAGTACCCCACGGGGCATGTGTGGCTCTAGCAAGCAGTTATGGGCCCGCCAAGAGCTGTGGGCTCCTCCAGCACCAACTGCAGCGCATGCGGCTCTATGAGTGGAGGACTCCGCTGCCGCCGCCGGTAGTGGGTTTTGTACCTTTTGATTGTATTTCTGGGGTCACAGCTTACCTCAGCAAAGTTGTTGTGGATTCTTCAATCTTCTCTCTTGGTTCAGCTCCAAACCATCAGCTTACTTGCCAGACTTCTATCCTTTAAGTCTCCTTCTGGATGGGAGCCTCTGTGGGAAGCTGGCTGCAGTCTACCATCTTGGCCCTTGTTCGGATTACCTACTTTTTAGAAGATTTTTTTTTTTTCAGTTTTTGGCTGGGGTTGGGTTTGAACCCGCCACCTCCAATATATGGGGCAGCACCCTATCCAAGACACAGGAGCTGCTCATAGAAGATTTTTTTTTTTAAATGAGATGAAATGTTAGAAGTCACCCTGGTTCAGATGTAAAATGGGTTCTGACTCTCTTCACTGTAACCTGTCCAAGGCATTGTGAAAGAGAAGTAAAAAAAAAAAAACTCACTAACTCACTTTTATTAGTTTGATCAAATTTGACCAATTACATATAACTGAAAGTTTGAAATCAAATAAATCATCTATGTAGAGGCAGCACAGACTTTAACAAGTGAGTCTAAAGTCAGATTTCCCATCTGGCCAGGTTACTTAGGCATCTTATAATATTTAACTCTTCCATGGTGCCTTGGCTGTCTAAGAGGGAGGTAACTAATAATTGTCCCTATAAGAATGACTTAATTATAAGAGTAACTGATTTAACATATTTCAGACACCTAGAACAGTGCTGACACATGGTGAACACACAATCAATCTTTACTATTATCTGAACCATAAGTCACAACTTTGTGATCAATATTAAATTCAGCTTCCAGATCATTTTATCTGGCCAACAAAATGGATATAATTTGAATATCAATGAGGTATGTAGCATTTTTTTCTAGGATGAACTCATGAACTTAATTGTCACACCACATAAAACACTGACTTTATGGCAGCCACCATGCCAGACCCTGGGACATCTAGGAGAAGTAAGATAAACTTCTGCTATGAAGAAACTCAGAGTCTGGTTTGAGAGAAAGAATTGCTGTATTAGTTATCTGTTGTTGCATAATGTTACCCTAAAAAATTAGTGCTTAAAGCAACAAACATTTATTATCCCATAATTTTAGTGGACTAGAAATCTGCCAACATCTTAGCAGCATGCCACTGACTCAGGGTCTCTCAGGAGGTTACAGCCAAGCTTGCTGTCACCCCAGGACTCATCTGGAGCTGGGAAGTCTGCAGTCACACTCTCACACACACTCTCTTGCTATGCAGCTTCTTCATAGGCTGCTACAGTGTCCTCATGACATGGCAGGTGGTGATCCAAGAGAGAAGGAGAATCATTGAGCCCCCAAGACAGAAGTCACTGCCTCTTTATAGTCAGATCTCCAAAGTGACATCCCACCACTTTTGCAAGTTACTAGGTCCAGCTGATGCTCAAGGGGAAGGGATTATACAAAGATGTGAGTACCAGGAGACTGAGATCACTGGGCTCATTCTAGAGGCTGCCTACCACACTTAAAGACAGAATTCACCCCTATACAGACATGCCATAGGAGGTCTGCCTTGGTTTCCATGAGAACATGGAAGAAGAACTTCTCAGTCAGCCTGTGGGACTTTGGAGGAAGGTTAATGGGAAGGGGGGGCATTGATCTTAAGTTCTGACAAAGAAAGAAGCTATCCAAGCCCCAAAGAGGAGAAGATGGCACAGCCTGAACAGCCATAGAGGCAGGAAATGTCTCACATGGTTTCTGCCTGCTAGAGACTGCCCATTGGCTTAATTTATGTCTAGATAATTGTTGAAATGAAGCTTCACTGATAAAGTTAAGAGGCTAGGACAAACACTGAAAGTGAGGAAACAAGTCATTCATTAGAACTGGTAGTACACACATTGGTTTGTCAAAGACATGGAACCTTCATCCTTTCCCTCTCTTGTACTCCTGGTTCCTCCCCTGCTGCACTTACACCACTGTGGCCAAACTGAAGGGCTTGTACCTCTCTGAATCCTCCATGACCCCCAGGTCCCTCTTCCTGGGACACTCTCTCTCTTCCCTTCTTACTTGGATATTTCTTTGCCCAAATCCTTCTCATCTTCAAGAACTCAGCTAAATATAATGTAACCGTAGAGCCTCCTCTGACCCTTCCAGTTTGAATTGAGGGCTCTTATTTTTATCATAAGTGCCCACATCTATTCCTACACCTGTATTGCACCTGTACTACACCAACTTCTCTGTAGTGTAATTGTCTGCTTGTCTGTCACCTTCTATGAGCTCTACAAAGTTAGGCACCAACCCCTGTGTTCTCATGGTGGTGTCCTCAAGGACTGGTCCATAGTAAGTTCTCAGTCTGCTTTTGAGGGAGGAAGAAAGAAGGCAACAAGGAAGTAAGCAAGGAAGAAAGGATTCCATGGGGTTGTCTAGAACCTTTCAAAGTTTACAATTGACCAGTGAGGGAACAACGTGAGATGGATTATCTGGATTTACATGGATGAACCTTAAATGAACTAAGGCAATGGGGATGTCTTTGTTCATTCAGGCTGCTGTCACAAAAATACTGTCGACTACATAGCTTAAAAATACGTTTCCCACAGTCTGGAGGCTGAAAGTCCAACATCAAAGTATTATCAGGTTCAGTGTCTAATGAGGGCTCTCTTCCTAGCTAATAAACAGCTGTTCCCTTGCCATGTCCTCATGTGGTATAAGGGGTGACAGAGCTTCCTGGGGTCTCTTGCACTAATCCCATCCATGAGCCCACATGACCTAATCACTCCCTAAACATTCGACCTGCAAATAACATCACACTGGGGTGTACCTGTTGGGGATTAGGCTTCATCATACAAATTTAGGGGGAATACAAATGTTTAATCTATAGCATATGGTAAAGTATCAGAGCAATATGGTGCTAGCCATTGAAATATATTTGATTGTTTTTTGTGTTTTTTTTTTTTTGTTGTTGTTGTTTAAAATTTATGTCCTTGGAAAAATAGCCACAATATTGAACCTATGAAAGACAAAATTAGCTGAAATGATTAAAGGCCTGACTAATAAGATACAAGACCTTGTAGAAATCAGAGATGCTTGGCTAAGAGAGATGTCAGCAGCAAACTTGCCTTCTTCCTCTTCTATTCCTGACTGCTGAGGAGCAGAAAGTCATGAGAGGGGAACCTTTAAGATGAAGGTCATAAGGTAGCTGAGCACCCAGTAGGAGGGCATGGCTGCTGAGTGGTAGAATTACTCTGAGCCCCAAAGGTGCTGGGAAGTCAGAGTCCAGTCTTGACTCCCTTGTCTTCATTAGCTTCTTTAGCACAAATCTGTTGGTTTTATCCCCCAACATTCATTTATACTTAATCTGATAATAACATGATGGTTTTTGCTTTGGGGAACATCTATATTCAAACTCTAAATTCTAAGCCCATGTGGTCATGGTCACCTGACCCATCCCTCTGTTTCTGGAGGCAGCACCTAAAGCAAATCTGGCCAGTCATCCACTGTAGCCTTTCAGTCATAATAATTGACTTTTAGGAGTCCTAAGACCTAAGACCAGCCAATGAGAGTTATTTCTTGGATTTCTGTGGGAATTATTGGAAAGAGAAGCTCTCTTTCCGTGTGACTACAAGCTAGGAGGATATCATTCTAGATGTCTGAGTCTTAGACTAGGGAAGGCAGGTCTATGAATGGAACCAAGGCAGAGAAAAGCAGGGCAAGGGTGGAAGCAGTCAGGTTCTAAAGGCTTTTTGCGCCCTCATATTGACCTCTCCTGAAGGCCTTTTCTGTTTGGTGAATTTTTGAGCTTAAGCCAGTTTGCACTGGGTTTCCGTTCTTATGAATAAAGGACTGCTATTCCTCTTTTCTGGTCTCTCATGTTTTGGTAAGAACTTAACCCCAGTGGTTCTGACTTTTTTAGATCTCCCTTCTCTCTCTCCATTTTTATTACATTTTGTTATTTTATTATAAAATGTTATTTTTTGCATCTTTAATAAACTGTTCTTCCTTTATGGAATGGAATATGGAAAGGAAGGAGGTTTTCAGAGTGACTGCTTTCAGAGTAGGGTCTCCTGTTAGACCATTGGGGTTTGGAATTTTCAGGATTGCAGAGGACCATGTGGAAGGCAGGAACAGAGCAAAGGTCTCTGTTCAAAGATATCAGTAAGCAAAAATTGGTGGAGGAGCTGGCTACCTTGTTAACCCACTCTGGGAAGCCTGCCGATCTAGTATCCAGCATAAGATATGCCATCAATTAAAAATCTGACAAATAGAGAAGACTAGAGTATGCTTAGAAAGAAAGGAGGGGCTGGGCATGGTGGCTCAAGCCTGTAATCCTAGCACTATAGGAGGCTGAGGCAGATGGATTGCCTGAGCTACAGATCTCTGTCTCTAAAAATAGCCAGGTGTTGTGGCAGACACCTATAGTCCCAGTCACTTGGGAGGCTAAGGCAAGAGCATCACTTTGAGCCCAAGAGTTTGAGGATGCTGTGAGCTTTGACGCCATAGCACTCTACCAAGGGCAATAAAGATAGACTCTGTCTCAAAAACAAACAAACAAACAAAAAAAAAAAACAAAGAAAGAAAGAAAAGAAGAAAAGAAAGGAGAATGGCAAAGCATCTAGCAATTTGTCTAGGCAAGAATGCCAGGTTACTAGATAGGTCCTTGAAAAAATATACAAATATGAGTTATTACATAACTAAATTAAATATGGCATATTATGTTTAAGAAAGCACAGTATGTATAATATTTTTCAGTACTATTTTTATCCACTTCAACCCTACAAGAATTTTGAAAGATTTTATATGAAAAGGAATGAGATTCGATTATCTGGGAGATTCGCTTATATCAGACACCTCTTTTTCTGATGAGGCCTGACAAATGGGATACTACCGAATTGGATATTGTCACACCCAAACATGAGTTCTCTTAAAGGTCCTTCTCTGTAAGTTTGTTCTAAATGTACTAAGAAGAGTATTTCTTACATTTTGAAAGTAAAAGTCATATCTAAATTACAGATTTGTGAGAAAAAAGGAAAGCCCTGGGGTCACCAAAAGTCCTGGGACCAAAGGCTAATGGCCAAGGTCAGGGCAATAGTTGGGTGCCTAGTGCTGGTCACCAAGACATTATCTTTTCTTTCTCACCCAAACAGGCCCTCTCCCCTCTAGGTCTTATAAATCAGTGCCTCTAAAGTCCAAACTCCAGGAAAATGCACCTCTTCAAAGGAGAGAAGAAGGGAGGTGGGAAGAGACAGGGAGATTGAAAGAGAGAAGGCCATCTCACATCCTCTGACACAGCTGGGTAAAGGGCCATCAAGCCCTATTTAAAAACAAGGAAATTAAAAAGGGGCTTGTTCAGGCCCACACATCTAGTCAGAGGAAAAAGCCCAAAAGGAGACTCAGAAATTCCTGGCGTGGACAAATAGACCTGCTGCCTCTCATCAAGTCCTACTGCCAACCAAATGGTGACAGATTAAAACCTTTAAAACCCTCCAAGGCAGATGACATGCCAACCAGCACCACCTAGTGGAAGAGGAGGATTCATGGACTCACAGCATCTCTCAGCCACACCTGCAAGGCGGTTTATTTGGTCAGCAAAGGAGTTGTGAGAGCTAACTCTTGTGATGTGCAGGAAAAGTTGGAAAGTTACAAGGAATAGAAATGGATATCTCAAGAGCTAAAAATATTCTGGCCAATGGAATGTTCCAGAAAATGTGAAGAGGGAAATCTGAAATGTTTTAACATCATCATTCATCACTGGGACTATATATATATATATATATATATAATTAGGAAATAGATATTCTAAAGGACCAAAGGAGAGTATTTCCTATAGTGGAAATGCAATCTCATAGGAAGAGAAGGAGAGAAGGCAGAGAGATTAAAAGGTACTTTCTGGGTTTGGATCTGTTCATTCTGCTCCATCCAGTGGCCATTTGTATTGTGTCACTGGAAGAGAAGCCACGAGAATTTGTTGATGAGCCATGAGAATTTGTTGATCAACATATATAGACACTACTTTGGAAAATTCCTGCAGAAAAATGTATCCCCACCAGGGGCACAGAACCAGAAAACCTGTTATACTTGCCGATAGCTGTCTTGGTTGTAGTGGGCAGATTGGGAAAAAAATATAACTGGGGTAATTGCAAAACTACTCCTTTGTCTCAGATACAATTTGGATGTCCCAAATGGTGTTTGCTTTTGCACTCCTAAAAATATATGTGTAATTAAGACTCTTGAGGGCAAATGAGCAAAATCCAAACTAGAACTAGCTCAGTCCAGGAAAGGGGCACTTATTGGAAGTTTACCAGAGGTATTTTATAGAACCAAAGAAATAGTTGAGAGGTGGCTCTGGACCTCAGGAACAAATGGAACCAGGGCTTGAGTAGTGCCTGGGCTTTTTTATCTCATCCTTTTCTCTGGTCTCTTTGTGCGTTAGTTTCACTTTTTCTCACAGTGAATCAGATTTTTATTTATGGTAAGTAGCATGACCACCGATCTTGTCCAAATCTCTAATTTCACAGCTTCTGCCACTTGAGAGAGACTGGCCCCCTTTCTTCAGCTCTGATTTTTGAAATTCTACAGAGAAACTAGCCTGGCTGAGGTCAGATGCATATAGGATGTCATTCTGATAATGCTGCAGATGCCCAGGCATATTATGAAACAATGGCATTTCGGAATCACCCCTTCAGTCTCTCATGAGACCTCACACTGGCCAATTCCTCAAATGAGGAATCCTACTCCATTTTGGGGCTCTCCCCTAAACACTTTCTATAGATCCTCAACCACCTTGATTCAAAAGGGAAATATCACTTTCCAGGAATTACAAACTGCCTGCATGGAGCACAGATCAGGAGCTAAAGGTCCAACCCACACCCAAATTCACATTTGGCAAGAATGAGGCAAGAATGTTGACCTGGAGCTGAACAGAAACTTCATGGTGCCTGTTTCCTGAGTTAAGAAGACAGAAAGTCTTTCTCCACCATGAGAGTACCAGAAGAAGTGGAATTACATCTGTGCCAGGCTCATCAAGTGGTGAGAGGGGATCTTGGGAGTGGGGTGGGTGGGGGAGGGGATCACACAATGGATTTGAGAACAGCATATCTAGGCTTCTTTGTGGCTTTATGCCCATTCATTATCATGTGTCCAGGTTTCAAAAATCATCCTATGCATAGCATAGTACTACTTTGAGCTTTTGTTCCTTTTGCTTGGAGAGTTGGAATCCCTTTTCCTCACACTGGAGATCTGGGCATTTTTAGAACCAAATTAAATCCAAGTTGGGTCAAACAGTTCTTGACAGTGATGACAAATAGAAACAATGGATTCAATCTTCAAATGGTTGAATTAGTGTGTTCTTGTCCTAGTTTTCAGCTAGTGAAGGTAACTGGCCCTGAAAATCAATCTAATACAAGATAGCATTCTAAATTGTAACTATGATTTGTCAGGGTATAAAAGACTCTGGGGTAGTATCAATTTTCTCTTTTTTATCCTATTCAGATCAGGATTTCTCAGTCAGTAATTGCAGTGAACGCAGAAGGGGTGATGGTGAGAGGAGATCAATTAAGGAATAATGTAGAAGGGCCCAAAGTATGAGTAACTAATTTCAAAATCATTGTGAATAGTTATTTTATCAAATGGCAGCTCCAAGATAAAGAGATTCTGTCTTTGGTGGAGAAGTTATTAAACCAATAGGATGATACAATGAAATAAAACAGTGGCTTTTCAGCAGAAGGGACCTTCAAGGGAAGTGGGTCATATCACAGGGTATGTGCTGAAGCCAAGAGCCCAGCTAAATGAAATTCTGTCCTGGAAGGAATCGTGGTTAGGGTAGAAGAGAGGAAGAGGTGGAGTCAAGGATTCAAGCATGAATTAGATCACCAAATAGGATGGTGTCTGCCATTGTTGTGATTAAATGTTTTGCTGCAATGTCCCAATTTTTTTTTAATAAAATAACCACTTTCTGATACCAAAGAGCAGAATTTACATTTCACTGGTTGGTGATAAAATCAGACTGCTGGTTCTACCATTAAAAAGATGAACAACCACAAAGTCAGCTCTTGGAAGAATAAAATTCATAGACCCACCACGCAAAGATAATGGATCCAGTCCCTTGGGGCAGTAGACATTTGAAGTTTTGATGTAGAACACCCTGACACTCTACTTCATTTTCTCTTCATCAGCATGTGTTATGTGCCTGGTGTGGAGAAGATTTTGTTACTGAATAATCTTTTTTGTGTGTCCCAGGCAAGGATGCTGAGGAGAATATTCAGTGAAGGCCTGAGAACAGCTGCCTTCAAGGGGAAAAACATATAAAAGAAGTAGAAAAAGAAACACAGCTTGAGGAAGGTAAACCAGGGATCATTGCATCTATGTTATTATTACATTCCAAGTTAAAACTTTTTATTTGTTAATTATTCATCCAATACATACTAAAAATAATTGTAGTAGATGTTGGAGATAGAAATTTGAAAAGGCACATCAGCACCTCTTCAGCCCTCTAAGGCCCCCAAAGCCCTTATTAATGATCAATTCACTTCATCCCTGTATTAGTCAGCGATTCTTTGGTTGTAAGAAACAGAAATCCACTCAAGCTTCTTAAGCAAAGGAAATTAGAAAGATTAAAGTACAGATGATGGGAGCATCCCAAGTCAGTCTCTTTCTCTCTCCCTGAGCTTACTGTTTTATTTATAAGGTGACCTGGAATTGATTTCTTTGGATTCTCAGCTTTTGAAAACTATAAGACTTTATAGTTTTGGCACCTGCTGCCAACTTAGTCTTTTTGGGTCCAATTTCAAATCAATGAAAAAGAAATTCTAATAGACACAATTTAGGTCAAGCATCTATTTATGCATTCCACAAATATTTATTGAGCACCTCGTATGTGTTAGGCACTATTTAAGGCCTTGGAGCTCCGCAGTGGACAAAGTGATGTCCATAACCGTATTTGCTTACATTTAGAATTGGGATGGGTGTGTGGGTGCAGCACAGATAAGGAAGAGCTAGATTTATAATGCAGGCTTGGGGATAACAAGTGTTATGAGGAAGAATAAAGATGGGTAGAAAATAGGGACAGAGAGAAGCTACTTTAGAGAGATAGTACTTTAGAAAGATGTTCTGAGGAAGTGTTGCTGAGGAGATGAGTTGAACAGAGGTCTCAAGGAAGCAAGAGAGCAGGCCATGATACAGAGTATTAGTCAAGGGCATTCTAAGTGAAGGACCAGCAAGGGCACATGCCCTGTGATGGGCCAGGCAAGAAAAACCCTGAGACTGAAGCACAGAGCAAGAAAGAAAGTAGCCTTAAAGGAGGTCCAGGATGGGTACAGAACACAACCATGTAAATTATGCTAATGATTTGGGGAGTCATGAGATGTATATGAGCAGCTTAGCCATGACCTCATTTTTATTGTAAATTGAAAGTTTGCCCAACGTTACCCAACCAGTAAGGATTCAAGTCCAGGTAGGCTGGTTCCAGAGTTCAAGCTCTTAGCTACCTCTTGACTCATCATCTCATAGGAAGGTTTTCAGACCCTCTGAAGCCTCATCAATGCTTTCAAATACATTGTATTTGTAACCTGAAAACAATGATGGAATTTATTTTCACAAAGCAGTTGGGTCTTATTTTACACCCAGAAAGATATACACATCTTTGCTATGACAAGTCCATTTGTTTAATTCACTACTGAAAGTCCTGGCATAAGCTGCCAACGACTTTCTAGTATTATTCAAAATAGAACTTATTCCACTCGCTACCACCCTGTATTTTACAAAAAAGTATGTGGATTACCTCTTATAAGCAAGAAAAAAAATCCTACTTAATCACTACACAAGGTAGTGATTGTGCTAGCAGCAGCATTTCAGAAAGAATGAGACAAATAAGCAGCAATGGGATGCCTTCTCTAAGAATACTTTCCCTTCAGAAATCTCTTTGTCAAAAACGTTCAGAAAACCAGAACTTGCTTTCTGTAGAATTGAATGGTGTTCAAAGTTCACGTCCTTTGTCAAAGAGGGACCATATTTACATATGTACATGTGTAAATCTTTCAGGATGAAAGATTGCATGATGAAAAAAACAGCACACAAGAAACCAATTCTTTTCTTCAAATTATAGGACAACCTTGATAGCCAAGTGGACTGATTCCAACTGCCCAAAAGCCTTAATTTGCTGAAATGACTGCCCTGTGTCTATTTTTATGAGGAAGAATAAGATTAAATATCTGAAGTTTTATTATCAATAATCTCCCCCTAGATCTTAAGAAATGAGTGACAGGGGTATCACCTATACAGATGTAGTCCAATCTCTTGGTGGCAACAGGGCTAAATAGTATGAATTGATATTTAATTGGGTTTATTCATTCATTTAATAAAAATTGTTTGAGTGCCTACTGTTTTCCAGGCACTGTTCTAGGCCCCGGAGGGAAAAAAGCTCTGGATATAATGAAGATTCTTCTTGTAAGGGAGGGGGGATAGATGGTAAATAAATATGTAACATAACAGATAGTGGTAAGTGTTGCAAAGAACTAAATAAATCAGTGCAATGGCAATAGAGTGAGGTGAGTTGGGAGTGATGGTCATCGAAAGCCTTTCTAGTTAGGTGATATTTGAACAAAGATCTGCAGCCACAAGCCAAAGGAGAGAATATATTCCTTTCATACATGCTTTCAACAAGGTTTTTTTTTTATTATTAAATCATAAACACATAGATCATGTATACATTAATGCATTTATGGGGTACAATGTGCTGATTTCATGTAGAATTAGGAATGCTTACATCACACTGGTTAATATATACCTCATCTCGTTTACTTAGTTGTTGTGTTATAGTTTTTGTCTATTAATATAGACATTTATACTCGATACTAATAGATCTGACATATATCTTTGCATTATGCACTATTAGTGTGATCCCATCATTCACCCTCCCTCTATCTGACCTCCCCACTACCTTCCCTTTCCCCCTCCTCCCTCCTTCATCTTGGGCCATAGTTGTGATCTATTCTTCATATGCAAGTGCGAGTGATTGTAAATTTGTTTCATAATAGTACTGAGTACATTGGATATTTTTTCTTCCATTCTTGAGATACTTTTCTAAGAAGGATATGTTCCAGCTCCATCCATGTAAACATAAAAGAGGTAAAGTCTCCATCTTTTATTAAGGCTGCATAATATTCCATGGTATACATATACCACAATTTATTAATATACTCATGGGTTGATGGGCACTCGGGCTTCTTCCATGACTTGGCTATTATGAATTGAGCTGCAATGAATAATCTGGTAAAAATATCTTTGTTATAAAGTGGTTTTTGGTCTTTTGGATATACACCTAGTAGAGGAATTGCAAGATCAAACAGCAGGTCTACTTTTAGATCCCTGAGTATTCTCCATATTTCTTTCCAAAAGGGACATATTAGCTTGCATTTTCACCAGCAGTGCAGAAATGTTCCCTTTTCTCCACATCCACATCAACATCTGTAGTTGTGGGATTTTGCTATGTGAGCCAGTCTTATGGGAGTTAAATAATATCTCAAAGTGGTTTTGATTTGCATTTCTCTGATTATTAAGGATGATGAGTATTTTTTCATGTGTCTGTAGGCCATGCACCTATCTTCTTCAGAGAAGCTTTTGTTCAAGTTCCTTGCCCACAATGAAATGGGATTACTTGTTCTTTTCTTATTAATAAGTCTGAGTTCTTTGTGGATTCTGGTTATCAAACCTTTGACAGAAGCATAACCTTCAAATATCCTCTCCCATTCTGAGGGTTGTCTGCTTGCTTTACTTATCCTGTTCTTGGCAGTGCAGAAGCTTTTTAGTTTGATCAGATCTCAGTAATGTATTTTTGGTGTTGCTTCAATTGCCTGGGGGGCCTTCCTCATAAAGTATTCTCCCAGGCCATTTTCTTCAAGTGTTTCTCCTTCACTTTCTCCAAGAATCTTTATAGTTTCATGTCTTAAGTTTAAGTCTTTTATCCAGTGAGAGTCAATTTTTGTTAATGGTGAAAGGTGTGGGTCCAGTTT